>NC_139585.1:24264626-24709626 GCF_946808225.1 Silurus aristotelis
TTCTTCAGTGGCCTGCTATAGAGCTTTGACCTCAAGCCGCCTGAACAACTTTGGGATAAATTGGGATGAATTTACAATTTCCTGGTTAAATGTATACAGACTCATGGTGTAAAATGTTCAGCTCCAAAATATTAATGTAAAAATGTCCTTTATAAACGCTTTCATATCTAAGGAGTGTTTATCATCTTCTAAACCATGTCCCCTTGGTGACTGTTCCAGTGGTATGTATTGTTGTTCTATAACATTGCTTTAAGAATGAACACAAAATATTTCTATTCAAATCAAAGCATGTGTATTACTAATACACCTAAAGTTATATTATTAAATCATAAGTGAATGTCTGATTTTTTAAAAATTATTATTAACTACTGTAAAACCTGTACTCGTCACTAATTCGTTTCAGAACTATTGATGAGTGCTAAAACTGAGAACAAGTAGCTGATTTTTTACATTTTAACCACTTTAGGACCCATGATTTAGGCCTATAATGCAAAAAAAAAGCACAAAAGGCAACGCTATGGCACTGTTCATGAGCTAACACGAGAATCTTCATGCTCTCGCGAGTGTCATCGCTAAAGTCTTTGTTGAGTTTAATGCATGCAAAGAGTGACAAAACATTTTTCAGTTGTCATAACGTGACGAGTACCGAATTTGTCGAACGAGAGCTGAGGTATAACTGTATTGCAAAATTTAAGCAAAAAACTGATCTAGTTTTACACATTTACACTGGTTTACACTGGTAACAATTTCATTGAAACACATCTACCTAGGGCTTTTGTAACCCATTCAAAAGCACTGAATAAATCTTTTACGTACCAAGGCTGGAGAAGTTCTGAAAGTTGTAAGTCAAAACATGTCATTAGACATTTTTATGACTTTGTTTTTACATGAAAGAGAAAAGAGAGAACAACCCTTAATTACCTGGGTTCATGCGTTGACTGATTGACATTATAATAATATGATTTTTTATTTTTTTTTTATCATTGCATTCATGATATTTTGAGAAAGGTGCATAATGCAGTGCTTCATAACAGCAGTGTGTTTTCGAATGCAAATGTGATTACCAATGTACTTTGAGAAACTTTCTCTGTGGTTTTGTAAGTATATGAATATGGATTGGAATAGTGGGAGAATTACAAAACATAAAAAAACGACAAGTGAACATATTTCTTAATTCCTAATGCATTCACTGTTTACAATAAAACAGATACTTTTATGTTGTCTTTTGGATTTGAGCAAATCCTCAAGTACTGTTATATAAATAATTAATGCACTAATGTATAATGAAAGCTCAATATCGGTAGGCTTATAAATGACTAATTTGTGTGTGTGTGTAGTACCTGATTTTCGCCCTGACTTTTCACATGCTATAGCAGGGTAATGGGAAAACATGACATTTCAGGCATTAAAATGAGCACTTGATCTGCAAGTAAGCACTCCGACTGTATTTTTTTTATGTAAACAGTAAGGTTTTAATAAAATCCTCATATCTGTCACCAGGAGCACTTACGCTGCAGATCAACTCTAAAAGAATAATCCCTTCTTTCTTTTTTTCACACACACACAGACAAACAATGTCTGATGAAGTGTCTGCGAAGTGTCTACGGTATATCGTGTGAGGTTTGTAGTGGCTCACTGTGTATACGTATGAACTCGCAGGTAGAAAAGCAGCGTGCTGACCTGACTCGAGAACTGGATGATCTGACAGACCGTCTTGAGGAGGCAGGAGGTGTCACAGCCTCTCAGGTGGACTCATAGTAAATACAATAATGGAGGATTTTTTTAAATCAGTTCTTGTCGATACTAACTTGCGTTCTGGCTTCATATCTGCTGTAGATGGAGATGAATAAGAAGCGCGAGGTGGAGCTGCAGAGACTCAGGCGTGAGCTGGAGGAGTCCTCGGCTCAGGCCGAAACGATGGCGGCGGCTCTGAGGAAGAGGCACGGAGACGCGCTGACTGAGATGAGCGAGCAATGCGAGGGCCTGCAGAGGACTCGCGCCAAACTAGAGAAGGAGAAGCAGAACCTGCTGCTGGAGGTGGACGACCTGGCGGCTTCGCTAGACACCATACAAAAGGCCAAGGTCAAAAACTCTCTCAACTACATTTACAGCATTTGGCAGATGTGCTTATCCAGAGCGACTTATGATTACTACAGGTAGTAGGGTGGTAGAAACGATAGAATAAAGAGGAGTTTTTGTCACCGTGATAAAGGACAGGGTAAAGGGGAATCTCTGTGGGGGAATGTCCATGTTAAAAAAATGGCTAAAAGAAATTCAAAGTCCAAAATTTACACTATATGAACAAAAGTATTTATTACACCTGACCTTTCTTGCCATATGTAGTTCTTCTCAAAACTGTAACTACAAAGCTGGAGGCAAACAATGTATAGACAATGTGTTTGGATGCGGTATAATAAAAATTTGAGTTCACTTGAAATTGGGAACCCAAACCTGTTCCAGCATGACAATAACAATAATAAGGTGCCAAAAAGATGTGTTTTTCCGTGGGTTGTAAAGGAAGATCTAGAGTGACCATATAGAGCTCTGATCTCAGCCCTACTGCACATATCTGGGATGAATTTAGGTCTCCTCATCTCACCTCACCTACATCAGTACCAAACTTTACTAAAACCCTTGTGGCTGAATGAGAACAAATCTCCAAAATAGTGGAACATCTTCCCAGAAGAGTGAAATTATTATAACTGCACCTATGGACAGTGTCCATAACGTTTGTCCATATAGTGTATATAATCCACAATTCCCTCTTTAATTTGTTATACTTTTTTTTACCATGTTTTTGTACCAGTAATGTGAATATCCATGTAAATTCCTGCAATCTGCATTATTTATGGATAATGATTCAATCACCTAAACAATCCAAAACATATTTAATCTCCTTTAAAAAAATACAGTGATTCTAACATCTAAATCTAACGTCTAAATTTCAATAGCAATTCTCAAGTTATCATTTCAAAATTACTCATGTCCTGTAACATAATACTACTATTAGTCTGAACTGTTCTCTATGACAGACATCATGTAGAGACAGATGTGCAGTTCGTTGTGTGATCTCAGCTTCAACCTCTCATTAACTCATTCATCCACGAGCAGCTCAGGCAGATCATAAAGCTAATGTCAAGCTTTATGATTATGTGTGTAATACCAGGCGTCCACTGACATGCAGCTGAAGAAACTGGAAGACTTGCTGTCTGAGGCCAACTCGAGGAATGAAGACCTGCAGAAAGCTCTCACTGAGGTCACTGTGGCCAAGAACAGACTCACAGGTAGGAGAGATAATGTCGGGGGAATACTACCCCAATTCCACATGTAAATAAAAATAGAATGCAATGATTTGCAAACCTCATAAATCCATATTTTATTTACAATAAAACAATACAACATATCAAATGTTTAAACTGAGAATATATAAAATTTTTAGGGGGAAAAAGAAGGCCATTTTGAATTTAATGGATGCAACAGGTCTTAAAAAGTTGGGACGGGGCCATGTTTTTGTATTACTGTGTAGCATCAGGTCTTCTGTCCGTATACATCTGCGAACTGAGGAGACCAGTTGTTGCAGTTTTGTCAGAGGATGTAGGTGAGGTCAGGAGTCCGGGGTGCAGCCATCGTTTTAATTTATCCCAAAGGTCTTTAATAGGGTTGGGGTCAGAGCTCTATAGCAGGCCACTCAAGATCTTCCAATCCATCACATGTAACAAATATCTTCTTGTGCACAGGGACATTGTCATGCTGGAACAGGTTTGGGTATCCTAGTTCAAGTGAAGGGAAGATTTTATACTATAGATAAAGGAATATAAGAATATAAGAAGGAATATCATTTGAGAATAAAATAAGACATCCGACACAGTTGTGTGTCTCCAGCTTTGTGGTAACAGTTTGGAAAGATACCACAATATGGCTGGAAAAGTCAGGTTTCCCAGTACTGTTTGGATGCTGAAACATCTTTTCTTTGTCTCTAACCTAATGTAAAATGAGTGATTTAGATGTGTTTAAATCAATAATTCCCCTAAAAACATTTTATCCAATTAAATATGCATACAGTAATGTTTATTCTGTATCTGTTCTTACAAATGTTCTTTTATTAAATGCGCGACAGTAACAGGTTTTTTTAATTCACTCCTCTCCTGTAGCTGACAATAACGAGATGAGCAGGCAGATAGAAGAGACGGAGACGAAATTCAGCCAGACAAGCCGCTCTAAAAGCCTCCTGACTGCACAGCACGAAGATCTCAAGAAACAATATGATGAAGAAGTCAAGGTGTGGTGTTTTATTTTATCGCTAACCGGGCTGTGATCCCGTCTGACTTTGATCTTTATAGTACAACCCCAATTCCAAAACAGTTGGAGAACAGTTTGCAAATCTCATAAACCTATATTTTATTCATAATACAACATGGAAAACATCTCAAATGTTTAAACTGAGAAAATGTACCATTTTAAGAATAAAGTAAGGTAATTTTGAAATTGATGGCATCAACATGTCTAAAAATAAAACTGGGACAGAGGCAACAAAAGGCTGGAAAAGTATGTGGCACTAAAAGGAAGAGCTGGATGAACATTTTTGCAGCTAATTGGGTTAAACTAAGGTCACTAAGATGATTGGGTATAAAATGAGCATTTTAGGTAGGAAGAGCCTCTCAGATGTAAAGATGGACAGAGTTTGACCAATCTGTGAAAATCTGTGTCTACAAAATTGTCAGACAATTTCAGTGTTCCTCAAAGTAAAATTGCTCGGTGGACCTTTCGTTTAGTGCTAATAAATTTTTCCTGATTTAAATTAGATTCGATCAGATTCGATTAGATTCTGACTTCGAACCCAGAAGTGCATTCCTAGCAATTGTAAAATATTTACATATGGCTATGATATATAATATATCTAAAAAATGACAGATGAATCAACAATATGAAATCAGTGATATGAATATATAATAAGCAGTACACGGAAAGGTGATGGATAATGCAATGATGAAGATATTGTATTTAGTGTTTATGAAAAGGTTATATACTGTACATGCGTGCACAATTTAATGGAGAGTGCAAAAAAGAAGACTAAGATGTTGAGGTTTTCATTGGGAGTGACGACGATGGACAGGATTAGAAATGAGTTTATTAGAGGGAGGACGCATGTAGGACGGTTTGGAGACGAGGTGAGGAAGGTGAGATTGTGATGGTTTGGACATGTGCAGAGGAGGGACAAGAGGTATATCGGTAGGAGAATGCCGAGGATGGAACCACCAGGGAGGAGGAAGATCATGGAGGAGGTTTATGGATGTGGTGAGGGAAGACATGCAGGTAGTTGGGTTGAAAAATGCAGATGTAGAGAACGGTGGGTATGGAGACAGATGATCCTCTGTGGCGACCCCTAATGGGAGAAGTTGAAAGAAGAAGAATTACAGTATATAATAGCCTTCTTTTTTGCACTCTCAATATAATTGAATGTGGTATGTACATAAATGTCAGGAAGATTTTTGTGCATAATTGTTGCATTTATGACACTTTTGTAATAATGTTTGTTCGACTGAAACAGATTTTGAATAAAGGCAAAGAATAAATAATAACTTTATTATGAACATATGTTATTGGACGGTAAACAAATATACAAAAACAGTAGGACAAAACAGTGCACAGAAATGTATTTGTGCTGTGTTTGTGTGTTTTTGCGGACAGACTAAAGCTGCACTGAGCAGCAGTTTGGTGGCGCTGCGGCAGGAGTGTGAGTCACTAAAGGAGCAATTGGAAGAGGAACAGGAGAGCAAACTCGAGCTGCAGCGCCTCGTCTCCAAACTCAACAGTGATGTAACGCACTGGCGGAGCCGCCACGAGGCGGACTCGATCCAACACAGCGATGAGCTAGAGGAAGCCAAGTACATGGCCTTAAAACTACACACACACATATCCCTGCACACATGAGACGTTATACTGTGCACATATCAGTGAGCAGACATCCGATGACTTATTAGTAGGTTGTAATGTACACAAAATTCACGGTTTGGTACGTACCTCGGGTTTTTAAGTTGCACTTCAGTTCAGTTTTGGTGCAGTTACGCAGAAGAAACGCAAAACATAAAATTGCATGCTGTTTTTTTTATTCACACAGTTTATTAGTATCATTAGTATCATTTAAACTTTTGGAAACAATTTTAAATGCAATGCCTGTTTGGTTTACATAAAAAAAAACCTATAAAAGTCAAATAGAATAAATCAAATGAATGTAATACACTTATTACTGTTTTGATTTAACGGAGTAATCGGTCAATTAAATTGATTAACTAAAATTAAATTAGTGAAAAAATATGTAATTAGTTTACATTTGTCAGACTCCATTTGGGTCATACAGGTGTGTGTGTGTGTGTGTGTGTGTGTGTGTGTGTGTGTGTGTGTGTGTGTGTGTGTGTGTGTGTGTGTGTGTGTGTGTGTGTGTTTTAAAGATATGTTCCACTTAACTGTTCTACTTATGTCAGCATCCTTTAACAAATGTCTGCATTTAAGAAACACACAAGATATTTATTTATTTATTTATTCATTTATTTATTTATTTATTTATTCAGGTTTATTTCACACAGGTTTAAAAAAATCTGTTTATTTTTTCTTAACTCCTATTGGTCATGTACATGTAACTCATAAGAGAATGCTCCTACATAAGAGAAATAAAATCATTTCAAGATGCAGAGAACTTCAGGTCGGTTCCGGGCTGCGTTAAATCACCCCTTCGAGAATTGCTTTCTTTTATCAGCACATCCTGGTATCCTGCTATAACTGTAAAATATCACTCAAAATGATGAGGCATAGCCAAGTTTGGACTGTTGGATAAACCAAATAAAAGGGGCATTTGTCTTAAATAAAAGCCCATATCTGTTTTTCCTGTCATGCTTCCTCCAGTTCTCAGTTATACTTGCACCTGTGTTTATACTCCTCCCCAGGAACAGGAAGGGAAATTAAGTACATGGTTACGTAATACAGTTTTTAAAATCACTTTGAATCGAATCAAATCAGCCTGTGTATATTACAGTTGAAATCCCAGGATGTTTATCATTTGTCTTAAGCAGTAACATGTCATAACAGGAGGTGAATACAATGAACATAATCCAGTTTTATAGAAAAAACTTTTTTTTTTTAACAAGTCAAACCAGATAGATGCCAAAGCTTTTCTTAGACCCTGGAAAAAAAAACATAATTTAAATAAATAGAAGTAATCGAAATAGATATCTTGGTCTACCACTTGTTTTTTCTGCTTCTGCAGGAAAAGGTTGCAGGCTCGGTTACAAGAGGCTGAAGAAGCCATAGAGGCCACGCAGTCGAAGTGTTCCAGCCTGGAAAAAACCAAGCAGAGGCTGCAGACAGAGGTGGAAGAGCTCAGTTTGGACCTAGAAAAGGTAAAGCTATATTGTAGTAATGTCATTTTATGTTCTTATCTCGGACCTTCTTACTCATTAGCTGGACCTGCTTTTTTTTCTTTAGTCCCATTCAATCAAAAAGATTCAAGATATTTATCTATGTTTACACTCTATCGCCTTCAAAATAGTCCCCTTGCACAGCAATACAACGCCCCCAGCGTTCCTGCCACTTCTGGAATGTGTCCCTGAAGTCTTCTTTTTAAAGCGTGTCAAGCACCTTCTGCTATTCGTGCTGGATCTCCGCGATGGCGACCTCTGGGCTGGATCTTTATCTTCGTTAAGAGGGCGAATCCGCAGGAGACAAATCTAGCGAGTAGGGTGGGCGGAGAAGTGAGATCATGTTTTCTCTGGCGAGAAACTCGTGTGAGAGGAGAGCTCGGTGCACATGGTCAGAATATAACCAGTTGCACTGCTTCTGATGTACAAAAGACGATGTCTTTTGGCACACCGACTTTATGAAGGTCGATGCTCATTGTGACTGTGCGTGCAGCCTTGTGCTGCCATCTGTTGGCATGTTATAAAACTAGTTTTGAAACTTTTTGATACCACTTCATATATTAATGGAAGATGAATGAGTGTTGCCAATACTAAAGCAAATCTAACTCTCGTCTTTCCTTATCCTTCATTTCATTTTCTTCAGGATGTTTCATTTTTTTGATGCACTTCAGTTTTTATATTCAGTTTTGTACTGAAAGCCAAAACCAGCAATGAAGAATTGCTGTTTATATGGTTAAATCCTTCTGTTTTATTGTTTTTATAAACCTAATCCTAGTCTTTGTTTCACCAAGTGTTTTAATTTATTTAATTTTAGTAATAATCTACAAAAATAATCTACAGCAAGGAGGACGATCACATGCAGTGAAGATACAAAGCAAGGATACTGAAGACTCCTCCTTACAAAAAGACTTTACCATATCAACATTTCTTTTTATACAGTGTGTCTGCAATTTAGTTTTGCCCAGTTTTTTAATGTATGCTCTTTATTCTAACTTGTTGTCCATGATGAAATCGCAAATGTGGTCAGAATAGCACCATTTGGCAGCATTAATATCGAAACATTTTGTTAATACCTCCTATATATTTTATATAGATACAATGTACGTTCTTTTGCATTGTTTCTCAATTAGAAATAAAAAATGTCTAAACTCTGAACTTATCTTAACTATGTGGCCATATGTAACTGCACTATGATACCCAGGCTAACAATGCAGCGGCGGTGCTGGATAAAAAGCAGCGGATGCTCGACAAGCAGCTGGGAGACTGGAGACAGAAGTGTGAGGAGCTACTGGCTGAAGTGGAAAGCTGTCAGAAAGAGAGCAGACAGCATGCTGCCGAGCTCTTCAAGCTCAAAACAACTTATGAGGAGTCTGTGGAGCAGAGCGAGGCTCTACGCAGAGAAAACAAGGCCATCCAAGGTTATATTTAATTCCATTGAATTATATATTTTGATCTGTTCTAAATGTACCTTTCATTAATACTTTTCAAGTTTTTAATCAAGATGGGCATAAACAACTATGGATGCTTTATGCAAATGTATGTTTATTATTAGTGAAACCAGACTCAATATAGAGCATAAAGAAAAAACAATCTTGTAAATGTATTAAAGTAATCATTGTGTTTTAAAAAAGGTAAATCATCAGGAAACCAAATAGAACTTTTGCTATGTTTCCACACGGACGGTTTTGATTGCCGGATGTGTGCATCATGGCGGATTTTGGTGCTTGATTTGAGACTTGCCGCATTGGTAAAACAAATGTTTGTTTTAATAATTTTTCAGACATCGTGAATAAATGTGTGCTGCATTGAAAGTATTAATTTCACCTGTTTTATATTTATTTGTTTATATTTTTCATAAAAATAGTCAAACAGAAATGCACGCTGCATTAACCGTGAGTTAATAAAATTTCTACCGTTAAAATGAATTTGCATTAATTCGTTATTATCAGGTTAACTTTAGCAGCCCTAATGTGTATGTGTGTGTGTATGTGTGTGTATGTGTGTGTGTGTGTATATATATATGTATACAATTTCTGAAATTACCTTAATGCTAACATGCAGTGTGACAGGCCAAGTTGATACAATCATGACTCACATTCCCCACACCTACTGTGTAACTATCTGGGATTATAAGGGTTTATAAATGCTAGGAATTATAAATCCTCACAATGCTAAACTTTTTTTCCGAATTGGGCTTAGAAGAGAAAGCTATAATTATTTGTGCAGAATTGTATCCAGTATGGAAAACATGCAAACTCAGTGAGATTCCTCAGGTTACACAATGTGGAAAATTGGGCCATATTTTCACACAAACACTGATGTGTTCCTTATCATCCACCCTGCAGATTGTATGAAATCTAAAAACTGAACACAATATTGATGTTATCGTATATGTTCAGAGGAAATTGCTGATCTCGCTGACCAACTTTCGGATGGGGGGAAGACTGTTCATGAGCTCCAGAAAATGAAGAAGAAGATCGAGATGGAAAAAGAAGAACTGCAGGCTTCACTGGAGGAGTCTGAAGCAGCATTAGAGGTACACAGAAGGGAAGAGGTTTTGATATTGTATGAATTTGAATTGTGAGCTCTTAAGACATACTTCTCCATTTTCACACTAATAATTTGTGGTTTATAATGAGCTCAGAGATCATGAAAAATGTTGGGATTTCATTCGGATTTTAGCCTGATTTTGTAATGCAAAGATCACACTCCGGGAACAGTGTGATTCAAATCCATTTACATTTACATTTGCCATTTGGCAGATGCCCTTGTCCAGAGAGCGCTTTGAGTCTCTAGCAATGAATAAATCTATACTGGTACCCTAGATAAATCAGTCAAGTTCCACACACTTGAAGACACTAGGGGCCTTAATCCAGAACCATAGACTGCTTGGTCACACTACCTGTTGATATAATTATTTACATACATACATACATACATACACATTATATATATATATATATATAAAGGAAATTGTCTGTAGCTCTAGCAGCAGACAGGAAACAGAAGTCAGGGTAAATAGGTATTGGGCTACAGGAATCTTTAAAGAAATTAACCCAGTGCTTTAGATTGCTCAGCCACGCTACCTGCTGGCCTTGATCTGCTAATACTCCCTGTCAGTGCAGCCTATGACTCAGTGCAGGGTTGGTCATAGAAAACTTGGATTCTCAATTCTTTGTCAAATCAGACTGAAATAGAACTGAAGTGAGAGAAACAGAGCTGCTTTACTGCCAAAGTTTACTCTAATGTTTAAAGTTTATATTATGAATTACTGAATGCTGATGTTTAGCAAGATAGGAAAGTTCAAGTTGAAGTATATCATGAGATGATCACTGAAAATGTAGAACTGAAAAGCATTAATGTCTGTAGAAAGTCTCAGGGCAGCAGGAGTGTGTGGTCTAAGTTGCAACAATAATAGATTCATACAGCTAGGTCCAACCATGTCAAGTAGATAATACAAAGAATAAATATAAGACATATTCAGAAGATGTAAAGCTCGATATCTCGAGCGGACTTTGAATGAACGTTATAAAACCCGAACTGGCAGCGGTGGGATTCGAACCCACGCCTCAAGAGAGACTGGAGCCTAAATCCAGCGCCTTAGACCGCTCGGCCACGCTACCTGTACAACTGCAGTGCTTGTACTAATATTTTTAGTTATATTGTTCATGCGTCTTCGGTTGTTAATATTTACTTGGATATGCTGCAGTCTAGTTAGCAATCTGTTGATATGGTGTATAAAACCCGGGTAAAAGATAATCATGTGTTAAACAGCGTGTCTGGGCAGTTCAGAAGCGGCTCGACTAATGCGTGAAACCTGCAAATCTGGCAACACCAGCAAGTGCCGAAGTCAACGTGACTCGTGTCCCGTTCACACTGCGAACGCGTCGTGATCTCCAAATTCGACCGCTCTACTCTATTAGCTCCCTTTGTTATCCATTCCAAGTGATTTGTAATGTAAAAAAAAAAAAAAAAACGTTTACACATTTATTTGCGAACGAGTGTACACTGAATTTAAAAAGTAATGTTGGCAGCGGTGGGATTCGAACCCACGCCCCCGAAGAGACTGGAGCCTTAATCCAGCGCCTTAGACCGCTCGGCCACGCTACCTTGTTGGAGTTCTTCGAGGAATCGATCACTGTGATTCGGTTCGGGCTGGTAATAATGCATCACAAACACAAACATGTTGTAGAGACAAGGTCCTGGAATTAAATTGGAATATCAGCAACTCTAAGATTATAAAAAAGTGAGCAAGAGAATGTAATTGAAATCACGCCCCAAAGAGACTAGAGCCTTAATCCAGCGCCTTAGATCGCTCAGCCACGCTACCTAGTATGCATTAACTATAAAAACCTGTGGGTTCTGTAAACTTCCCATAGTAGCGTGGCAAAATTTTTAAATATATGAATCTTACTTGTCCAGAGCGCCCCAGAATTTAGTGGGTGGTGCATCAGTAAAAACGCTCCATGTGGAGTTGATTGAACTATTTCAGACCCCTCCATGATTTCTAAGTGGGAGAATTTGCAAAATAGCAGGGTGTTCAAATACTTATTTTCCTCACTGTATGTATATATATATATATATATATATATATATATATATATATATATATATATATATATATATATATATATATATTACATTAGAGATTTGGCAAATTCAGTTTCATCAAGTGCCAGAAGATCAACTTTTTTTTTCTTCTTTTTTTGTCAGTGCATCAATAAACACAGCAAAAAAACTAAAGTTCAGTTTCAGTAGGAACAGTGTTGTTGAACTCCTTATTTTGCCAGTTCATCAAAGTCTGGAGTAAGTTTTGTTGTGGCAATTCTCAGGATAGATCCGAGGTGTTTGTCAGAAACTGTCGCAGTTTTTAAAGAGTATCAGATTACGCGAACAACGTCAATGGAGCTGAAGTGCGACATCTTTAGGGGAAACGTGGGCATTACATGGGAAAGGTAAATTGAACAATGTTTACCTGTACCTATTTTAATAGAATTTGGTCACGTTCGGCGGGCCGGATTAATAGAGGCCTTAAGCAGAAGTCACATCCAAAGAAAATATGGTCAGTAGTGCATGGTAAGATGCGAGGTCTGCATAAAGTTGTGCTTTTTTCCACTTCCGCGTTGCTGATCTCGACTTTCCATGAAGCATTTTTTTTAATACAGTCAACCCCCGATAATTCGCGGTACAGAACTCGCTTTTTTGGAAAATTCGCAAGTTCTCATTTGAAACCTAACTAACAGCAATTCCCAAAGTTCTGTCTCTATTACTATATATGCCTTGTCCAAAAAGTTTGTATGTATTTCTAAAGTAAAGCGCTACTTCACTCGTGACTCCAGAAAGTGACAGGAGACACACAATGCTGTCTGCACCCAGTTAAGGACTCTGATCTATTATAAACATGTTTAAATATTTCACACACATACACACTTGAACAGACAAAATGGCTGTAAAAGCCTTAAACTTTGCAAAGTGAGGGGTTATCAAGATTTTATTTTAAACCATATTAGTTAAAGATTTCCCCCCTGCAGAACTGCTGATGTTCCTCAGATGAGTTTCAAGGTTTTATTATATTGTATGCATACATACACACAATACAGAAAACTATAGAGGAATAGGAGATATGGGGTACTGAATGCTGATGTTAAGCAAGATAGGAAAGTTGAAGTTAAAGTATAGCATGAGATGATCACTGAAAATGTAGAACTGAAAAGCATTAATGTCTGTAGAAAGTCTCAGGGCAGCAGGAGTGTGTGGTCTAAGTTGCAACAATAATTGATGCATACAGCTAGGTCCAACCAGGTCAAGTGGATAATACAAAGAATAAATATGACATATGCAGAAGATGTAAAGATCAATATAAAGCATATTTCTGAGTATATCTAACGTGAAATTCATAAAACCCGAAATGGCAGCGGTGGGATTCGAACCCACGCCTCCAGAGAGACTGGAGCCTAAATCCAGCGCCTTAGACCGCTCGGCCACGCTACCTGTACGTTTGCAAGGTCTTGTACTTATATTTTTGTACTATATTCGTCTTCGAATGTAGTTGGATATGCTGCAGTCTAGTTAGCAATCTGTTGATACTGTGTATAAAACCGGGTAGAAGATAACCCGGTGTTAAACAGCGTGTCTGGGCTGTTCAGACGCAGCTCGATTGATGCGTGAAACCCGCGAATCTGGCAACACCAGCAAGTCTGAAGTCAACATGACTCGCGTCCCGTTCACACGTCGTGCTCTCAAAATCCGACCGCTCTACTATATTAGCTGCCTTTGTTATCCATTTCACCAGGAAGAGATTTAAAATGTAAGAAAACAACGTTTAAACATTTATTTGCGAACGAGTGTACATTGAATTTAAAAAGTTGTTTTGGCAGCGGTGGGATTCGAACCCACGCCCCCGAAGAGACTGGAGCCTTAATCCAGCGCCTTAGACCGCTCGGCCACGCTACCTAAATGATTCTAGCTGAGAAATCGTTACAGCTCTCGATCATATTCCACTTACGTTGTCGATAGGTGTGATCCAGTTTGTACTTGTAGTAGTATATAATAACTACAAACAGATTGTAGAGACAATCCTGGAATATCAGCAATTTAGAGCTTTACAACAACAGAGCAACAGATAGGCTTGAATTAAACATGCATTATGGCAGCAGTGGGATTCAAATTCATGCCCCTGAAGAGACTGGAGCCTTAATCAAGCGCCTTAACTGAACTTGATTAATTACAACATTCAGCCTGTGCTCAGAAAAGATATACAAATTAATCTTCTATAGTTTTTGGGTGGGAAAGTGCCACAATTGTTTGTTGGATCTTCTGGGATTTATGAGTTCAAATCCCACTGACCAAATGATAATATTAGGGCTGTTGCTATCGATTATTTTAGTAATCGAGTATTGTACCGATGATTCCAGCGATTAATTGAGTAATCGGATAAGAAGCAGTTGTTCTTTATTAAAGAGAAATACTAAATATACAAAAGAAAATAATACAGGTCTCTTAAAATGAACAAGTCATTTGTTTAAAAAAAAGGTTTTATTTTTTTTTATCGCTGAAACGGCATACAGGAATATCTGTGTAAATTAAACCAATTAGTGCCATATTTAATTGCCATATTATATAAAAATGTGAAAGAAAATATCTTTTTCTTCTTTTAGCTTCTCTTATTAGGGGTCACCACAGCGGATCATCCTGTGAATGAAAATATATAAATAAAAAAAACCATAAGTAGAAAATACATTTCAGATTACACAAAAAAAAGAAAAATTAAAGTAAAGTTTTGTTTTAGCTTGAAATGGTTTTAAACTTTCTGGCATTTTCTTTGGCCTGAATTCTCTTGAAGCTCTTTTCAAAAGTTCCATTCTTTGTAAAATCAGACTGGAATAAAACTGAAGTGAGAGCAACAGAGCTGCTTTACTGCCAAGAGCAGTTTCTTACATAGAGACAGGAGAGACACAATGCTGTCTGCACCTTGACCCAGTTATGGACTCTGATCTAGTATAAACATGCATAAATATTTCTTACACATACACACTTAAACAGAAAACATGGCTGTAAAAGCCTTAAACTTTGCAAAGTGAGGGGTTATCAAGATTTTATTTTAAACCATATTAGTTAAAGATTTTCCCCCTGCAGAACGGCTGATGTTCCTCAGATGAGTTTCAAGTTTTTATTATATTGTATGCATACATACACACAATAAAGAACACTTTAGAGGAATGGGAGATATGGGGTACTGAATGCTGATGTTAAGCAAGATAGGAAAGTTGAAGTTGAAGTATATCATGAGATGATCACTAAAAATGTAGAACTGAAAAGCATTAATGTCTGTAGAAAGTTTCAGGGCAGCAGGAGTGTGTGGTCTAAGTTGCAACAATAATTGATGCATACAGCTAGGTCCAACCAGGTCAAGTGGATAATACAAAGAATAAATATTAGACATATGCAGAAGATGTAAAGCTCGATATCTCGATCTGAGCGGACTTTCTATAAGGCATTTTTCTGAATACCTATAAAGTGAACATCTCAAAACACAAAAGGGCAGCGGTGGGATTTAAACCCACGCCCCCGAAGAGACTGGAGCCCAAATCCAGCGTACCATAGGGGCAGCACCAGCGAGTGCTGAAGTCAACACGACTCGTGTCCCATACACACTGCGAAAGCGTCGTGAACGGCAAATTCGACTGCTCTACTCTATTAGCGCCTTTAGTTATTCATTTTATTCGGTAGTGATTTAGAATGTAAGAAAAAAAAACTTTACGCATTTATCTGCAAAAGAGTGTGCATTGAATATAAAAAGTCGTGTTGGCAGCGGTGGGATTCGAACCCACGCTCCCGAAGAGACTGGAGCCTTAATCTAGCGCCTTAGACCGCTCAGCCACGCTACCGAATATGCAGCAGCTATTAAACCCGTGGGAACCGTAAACTTTCCTTAGTCGCCTATCAAAATTTTATTTCGGACTGGTAATAGTATATCATAACCACGACCATATAGTCGAGACAAGGTCCTGGAATTAATTTGGAATATCAGCAACTCAGAGATGTTTAATAACTGAGATTTTAATTAACAGCTTTGTTGAATATAAAGAAACATCTTGGCAGTGGTGGGCAGAGGTGGGAAGTAACGGAGTATAAATACTTTCGTTACTGTACGTAAGTAGATTTTTTTGGTATCAGTACTTTACTCCACTATTTATTAACTTTTTACTTTTACTCATTACATTTTTACACCAATATCTGTACTTTTTACTTCTTACATTTTCAAAACAGACTCGTTACTTTAGTTTTAATCCACTGATTTGGTGTAATATTTTTTTTATTTTCACTGTGCGCCGATTTTAGCCGAACAACCGATTTCCTGTTACTGCGCGTCTTTTTTAATCCACTGGTGTATAAAGTCCTGACTCTCACTCACTACAGATGTAGACTAGTTTATGGAGCTAAGAATCAGCAGGCAGAAGGCAGTAAGGAGTTTGGGGTTAATGTGGATGAGACAGAGGGAGTCAGTGATGTAAACATGACTGAGAACAGAAACATTCCTGATCATCATCATCATCTTTTCTCTGCTTGTGTTCTATATGTGGATCTTCAGCCTGGATACATTCATTAGGTAACAACATTTGTTTTGTATTAATATATATATATATTTATATATATATATATATATATATATATATATATATATATATATATATATATATATATATATATATATATATATATAAGTTATATAAGTTATATATATATATATATATATATATATATATATATATATATATATATATATATATATATATATATATATATGTATGTATGTATGTATGTATGTATGTATATGTATATGTATATTTGGCTGTCAAAATTAAAATGATTGTAAACGGCACTAAATTGTATTAACGCGCTATCAATTCAGCGCGCATTTTTGTTTCACCATTTTTATTACAAAAATGTAAATACATACTATAAATAACTAAATAAAAAAGAGGCGCAATTAAAACCTTCGGCAAAAAATACGTTTATCCACGGCATCCTTTCTTAGATATAAAATAAATAAATAAACTCCAAATAAAAATATTATTAATCAGTAAACTTTTGTTTTATTTCTGCGCCAAGTCTCAAATCAAACACCAAAATCCGCCATGCTTCACACCATTAACCCTCTAGGTGGCGTTTTGTGGGGTTTTTCCCTCATAATGGCGACACAAACTTAAATTACTGTCTTTATTGATCGTACAGATAAAAACAATACATCATTTAAATCTGTAAAATGTCTATAATTTTATATATATAAAAGCTTCTTGACTTGACTTGAAGAGGTGCAGTTTCTCCGGTATCACCTCATTAACTGTCCGTGTAGAAACATAGCAAAGGCTCTTAATGATGTCCACACGTCTCTGCACTGATATAGCCTTTATATTTAATCACTGTACATATGCTTACATATATACATCACATGCTGTACATATGATACATGTTTAACACCTCCAAGCTGCCAGTTTTGGGCACCTGAGCAAGCTCTTAACTCACTACTGCTCATTTAGTAAATGAGATCATTAAGAGTCGCTCGGGATAAACACTTCCAACAGGAAGTGGCTATATCTCGCTATCTTTGTCTCTTTATTTTCTCTATCTAATTGTCTCTGTGTCTCTTTTAGTAAATGTCTCTGTCTCACTGTATATGTTTCTCTCTTGCTGTCTCTCTATTTGTTTCTCATTTTTTCTAAAGCTGTGTCTGTGTCTCTTTGTCTTTGTCTCTGTCTCTGTCTTTTCTGCTTATTTATGTCTAACAAAGTTTTGAGTTTTGAAAGTAATGCCATTAGTGATCTATGATGAAAGACATCCCTGGATCAATTCTTACCTCTAGTTTCATATTGAACATTATAAGAAGTTTTTAAAAACAGAACAATGAAAGGTCATTAAAATTGGTTGCTGGTAAATCATGGTATATCAGTGGTGCAGGTGTTGGAGATGTGGTTCTTGTACCTGAGTCACTTCTCATAGACTTCGAGTTACTGGGAGAATGTACAGGAAGGAGAAGTTTTGACCCTCTACCATCATGATCTAAGAGAAAACAGTGGTCTCTTAACTATAGAAAAAGCAAGAGTCCAATAAGCAACGCCTTCTTTGCCACCCCTCTGGTAGTGTAGTGGTTAGTAATGCGGCCTCTGCTCTCTGACTCACCCGGTTCGATTCCTACCCCTTAGCTCTCCTTTAAATTGTTTAAAAAGTTTTATAAAAGAACCAAAAAAGGTCCTAAAAATCAGGTTCTTGCAGGAGATCCTGTGGCTCAATTGAAAGAGCTTTGCCTCTGGGTTGAGAGGTTGCCGGTTCAAACCCCGGCCAGGGCTCAAAGTTAAGAGTGTGGACGGTTCCGTTGGCAGTAGTAAAGAAGGCGTCAGAAATGGCTGCGTGGAAGGTTGGATATGGTTTCGGAGGGCGTATGCTGAAGCTGGGGGGCAATATCCGGGCATCTGCCCCCCCCGGCGTCTGAGAAGCTGAAAACAAGGGGTTAAGATGCAAAAACGTTCAAAAAAGTATCGACTTAGTTTTGCATATATAGGGAAAAATTCTGCCAAAAACCTATCACCCTTACTTTTTCTGAGGCTGTGAAGCAGCCAGTATTCACAGCCTTTGTTTACAGTCAACTACCTAATTGCTCACCAGACACTACTTTCCACACAGCTTACCCAGTGTGGGGACAAGCCAGATTCGAACCAGCAACCTCTGAGCTCAGAGGCAAGGCTTTTATCACAAAGCCATCAAGTCCTACAACACACCTTCTTTTTTTGGGGGGTTTATCATTTGTTTCATGCTTCAAAGCAAGAAATTCAGACCTTGATTAGAGCAGGTCTATCATTCTTTTCAAACCATCAACACAAGAATTTAACGGTAAAGAAAGATGTAGGAAGCAAATACAGATGTAAGTAACACAAGTTGAACCCACATTGTAAATAACAGGAAGAAAGCAGGATTCGAACCCTGATCCCCACCACCAGCGAGATACCAACCTTAACCCGTTGAACCATTGGTGAGGACAGGCTAGGAAGCTTATTAAGAGCAGGTCAATCTTTCTTTTCAACCCATTAAAAACAAAAATAAAGAAAAGAAAAGATGGAGGAAGTGAATCCTGATAGTGACTGGCAGACAGAAAGCAGGATTCGAACCCTGAACCCCACCAAAAGCAAGAAACCTGATTTAACCCACTGAACCATCGGGGAAGACAGGCCAGGAAGTTTGTTTAGAGCAGGTCTATCTACCTTTAAACCATCAACACAAGAATATAAAGCTAAAGAAAGATTTAGGAAGCAGGAACATAACCTACATCGCAACTAGCAGGCAGAAAGCAGTATTCAAACCCTGATCCTCACCATCAGCAAGGCACCAGCCTTAACCCACTGAACCATGGAAGAGATCAGACTAGGAAGCATGTTTAGATGAGGCACAAGCCTTAAACCACTGAGGGGCTCAAAGTTAAGAGTGTGGAAGGTTCCCGGTGACCGTAGTGAGGAAGGTGTCAGAAATGGCTGCGTAGAAGGTTGGCTGTGGATGGTTTCAGAGAGCGTATCCTGAACCAGGGGGTCAATATCCAGGCATCTGCACCCCTGGCATCTGAGAAGCTGAAAACAGGGGGTTATGAAGCAAAAGCGTCAACTTACGCTCCTGGCAGAAATTTATGTAATACAATTTTTTCCACCTTCTCAATGCAAAACTATCACCCTCACTTGCGGGGGGTTTTTTTTTCCTTAGGCTGTAACCCAGCAGGTCTTCACAGCCTTTGTTCACAGTCACCCACTCCATTGCTCACCACACACTAATTTACACACAACTTACCCAGTGTGGGGACAAGACAGATTTGAACTAGCAACCTCTGAGGGAAGGCTTTTACCACAAAGCCATCAAGTCCCACAACTCACCTTCTTTTTTTGTGGGGTTTATCCTTCGTTTCATGCTTCAAAACAAGAAATTCAGACCAGAAAGAAACAAAGAAAGCAGGATTCGAACCCTGAACCCCACCAACAGCAAAATACCAGTCTTAACCCACTGAACCATCTGGAAGGACAGACTGTGCAAATTGTTGTTTTTTTCAAACAATCAACACAAGAATATAATGCTAAAGACAGACTTAGGAAGCAAACCCATATCGTGACTAGCAGAGACAATGCAGGATTTGAACCCTGATTCACACCATTAGCAAGGCACCAGCATTAACCCACTGAACCATCAGGAAGCACAAGCTGGGAAGCTTGTTTAGAGCTTGTTTATCTTTCTTTTTAACCCATCGAAAACGGAATATAAGGATGTAGGAATCAGGAATTTAACCTACCTCATGACTAGCAGACAGAAAGCCAGCTTTGAACCCTGACCACCAACATTAGCAAAGTACCAGCCTTAACCCACTACACCATCAGGAAAAAACAGGATCGGAAACTTGATTAGAGCAAGTCTATCATTCTTTTCAAACCATTAACACAAGAATTTAACGATAAAGAAAGATGTAGGAAGCGAATACAGATGTAAGTAGCACAAGTTGAACCCACATTGTAAATAGCAGGAAAATAGCAAGATTCGAACCATGATCCACACCACCAGCGAGATACCAACGTTAACGCATTTAACCATCGGTGAGGAAAGGCTAGGAAGCTTGTTTAGTGCAGGTCTATCTTTCCTTTCAACCCATTAAAAAAATATATCGCTAAAGAAAAATTTAGGAAGTGAATCCTGATCGTGACTGGCAGACAGAAAGCAGGATTCGAACCCTGAACCCCACCAAAAGCAAGACACCTGATTTAACCCACTGAACCATCTGGGAAGACAGGCCAGGAAGTTTGTTAGAGCAGGTCTATCTACCTTTAAACCATCAACACACGAATATTAAGCTAAAGAAAGGTTTAGGAAGCAGGAACATAACCGACATTGCAACTAGCAGGATTCAAACCCTGATCCTTACCATTAGCTAGGCACCAGCCTTAATCCGATGACCCATGGAAGAGATCAGACTGGGGTGCATGTTTAGATGAGTCACAAGCCTTAAACCACTGAGCGACCACTGCTGAAAAGCATGTGTGCATTTTTGGCGGGTTCATACTTTGTTTTATGCCAGCGTAGTAAGAAAGAAGGCATGTAGGACTGGCTTTAAAACCTTATCACCAGCGTGGACTATATTAAGGACCATGTTCAGGCGTAAGCCTTAACCCACTTTTATTTTTTGGTGGGGTTATCTTTCATTAAAGACCAGGAAATCAAGAAATTAATCCAACACAGAAAGGACAGAATTGAAATGTTCTCAGAGTGGACAAGGTCCAGAAGTTTTATTTACCAGAACAGCAACCAGCTCGACCAGGAATCAAACTCATCCTCGTGGGGACCCTGACATTAACCCACTAGGCTATCACATCTATCTATCTATCTATCTATCTATCTATCTATCTATCTATCTATCTATCTATCTATCTATCTATCTATCTATCTATCTATCTATCTATCTATCTATCTATCTATCTATCTATCTATCTATCTATCTATCTATCTATCGAATATGATGTGAGGTTCAGTTAACAGCTAAAACAGGTAGCAGTAATAAGTACTTTTTACTTAAGTACATGTCAGAGCCAAAACTTCTTTACTTTTACTTGAGTAAAAAAGTATAACCAGTACTTCAACTTTTTCCCGAGTATTTTAAAACATAAGGATCTGTACTTCTACTTAAGTAAAGGATGTGTGTACTTTCGCCATCACGGGTGGTGGCATGTGTACCCACGCCCCCGAAGAGACTGGAGCCTAAATCCAGCGCCTTAGACCACTCGGCCACACTACCTCGCCTCTGTGATGTGTAAAACCTCTCTGTCGGTACCTTAAACTTTCAAAAGTAGCAGTCATCAGCAATCATGGAGGATGTAGCAGGTGGAGCAGGGGGGTTGGGTAGTGAAGAGAAGATGTTGTGGAGCTTACGAGGATCTAGTGCAGAGGCCTTGAGCAGAAGTCTCATCCGAAGAAAATATGGTCAGGAGTGCATGGTAAGATGCGAGGTCTGCATAAAGGTGTGATTTTTTTCCACTCCCTCGTTGCTGATCTCGACTTTCCACTAAGCATTTTTTTAATACAGTCAACCCCCAATGACTCGCGGTTCAGAACTCGCAGTTTGGAAAATTCGCAAGTTCTTATTTGGAACCCAACTAACAGCAAGTGGTGAAATATCTTAACATTTGTGGGAATTCGCAGCGGGACCCGGTGTTCAGGAAAGTTAGGAATGACATTTTGAACTATGTGTTTGGTCAAATATTGTGCAATATTATGTTTACAAAGTGGCATAATGTCTAGATGAATTCAATAAGGTACTACAGCACCATCGAGTGCTGAAGTCAACACGACTCGTGTACCGTTCACACTGCGAAAGTGTCGTGAACGCCAAATTCGACTGCTCTACTCTATAAGCTCCTTTAGTTATCCATTTTAACCGGAAGTGATTTAGAGTGTAAGAAAAAAAAACCCGTTTACGCATTTATCTGCGAAAGAGTGTGCATTGAATATAAAAAGTCGTGTTGGCAGCGGTGGGATTCGAACCCACGCCCCCGAAAAGACTGGAGCCTTAATCCAGCGTCTTAGACCGCTCGGCCACCCTCCCGAATATGCAGCAGCTATTAAACCCGTGGGTACTGTAAACTTTCCATAGTCGCCTATCAAAATTTTATTTCGGACTGGTAATAGTATATCATAACCACGACCATATAGTCGAGACAAGGTCCTGGAATTAATTTGGAATATTAGCAACTCAGAGATGTTTAATATCTGAGATTTTAATTAACAGCTTGGTTGAATATAAACAAACATCTTGGCAGAGGTGGGATTTGAACCCACGCCCCCGAAGAGACTGGAGCCTAAATACAGCACCTTAGACCACTCGGCCACACTACCTCACCTCTGTGATGTGTAAAACCTCTCTGTCGGTACCTTAAACTTTCAAAAGTAGCAGTCATCAGCAATCATGGAGGATGTAGCAGGTGGAGCAGGGGGGTTGGGTAGTGAAGAGAAGATGTTGTGGAGCTTACGAGGATCTAGTGCAGAGGCCTTGAGCAGAAGTCACATCCGAAGAAAATATGGTCAGGAGTGCATGGTAAGATGCGAGGTCTGCATAAAGGTGTGATTTTTTTCCACTCCCTCGTTGCTGATCTCGACTTTCCACTAAGCATTTTTTTAATACAGTCAACCCCCGATGATTCGCGGTTCAGAACTCGCAGTTTGGAAAATTCGCAAGTTCTTATTTGGAACCCAACTAACAGCAAGTGGTGAAATATCTTAACATTTGTGGGAATTCGCAGCGGGACCCGGTGTTCAGGAAAGTTAGGAATGACATTTTGAACTATGTGTTTGGTCAAATATTGTGCAATATTACGTTTACAAAGTGGCATAATGTCTAGATGAATTCAATAAGGTACTACAGCACCATCGAGTGCTGAAGTCAACACGACTCGTGTAACGTTCACACTGCGAAAGCGTCGTGAACGCCAAATTCGATTGCTCTACGCTATTAGCTCCTTTAGTTATCCATTTTAACTGGAAGTGATTTAGAGTGTAAGAAAAAAAAAAAACGTTTACGCATTTATCTGCGAAAGAGTGTGCATTGAATATAAGAAGTCGTGTTGGCAGCGGTGGGATTCAAACCCACGCCCCGGAAGAGACTGGAGCCTTAATCCAGCGCCTTTGACCGCTTGGCCACGCTACCGAATATGCAGCAGCTTTAAAACCCGTGGGCACTGTAAACTTTCCATAGTCGCCTATCAAAATTTTATTTCGGACTGGTAATAGTACATCATAACCACGACCATATAGTCGAGACAAGGTCCTGGAATTAATTTGGAATATCAGCAACTCAGAGATGTTTAATAACTGAGATTTTAATTAACAGCTTGGTTGAATATAAAGAAACATCTTGGCAGAGATGGGATTTGAACCCACGCCCCCGAAGAGACTGGAGCCTAAATTCAGCGCCTTAGACCACTCGGCCACACTACCTCGCCTCTGTGATGTGTAAAACCTCTCTGTCGGTACCTTAAACTTTTAAAAGTAGCAGTCATCAGCAATCATGGAGGATGTAGCAGGTGGAGAAGGGGGGTTGGGTAGTGAAGAGAAGATGTGGAGCTTACGAGGATCTAGTGCAGGGGCCTTGAGCAGAAGTCACATCCAAAGAAAATATGGTCAGGAGTGCATGGTAAGATGCGAGGTCTGCATAAAGGTGTGATTTTTTTCCACTCCCTCGTTGCTGATCTCGACTTTCCACTAAGCATTTTTTTAATACAGTCAACCCCCGATGACTCGCGGTTCAGAACTCGCAGTTTGAAAAATTCGCAAGTTCTTATTTGGAACCCAACTAACAGCAAGTGGTGAAATATCTTAACATTTGTGGGAATTCGCAGCGGGACCCGGTGTTCAGGAAAGTTAGGAATGACATTTTGAACTATGTGTTTGGTCAAATATTGTGCAATATTACGTTTACAAAGTGGCATAATGTCTAGATGAATTCAATAAGGTACTACAGGGGCAGCACCATCGAGTGCTGAAGTCAACACGACTCGTGTACCGTTCACACTGCGAAAGCGTCGTGAACGCCAAATTCGATTGCTCTACTCTATTAGCTCCTTTAGTTATCCATTTTAACCGGAAGTGATTTAGAGTGTAAGAAAAAAAAAAACACGTTTACGCATTTATCTGCGAAAGAGTGTGCATTGAATATAAAAAGTCGCGTTGGCAGCGGTGGGATTCGAACCCAGGCCCCCGAAGAGATTGGAGCCTTAACCCAGCGCCTTAGACCGCTCAGCCACGCTACTGAATATGCAGCAGCTATTAAACCCGTGGGTACTGTAAACTTTCCATAGTCGCCTATCAAAATTTTATTTCGGACTGGTAATAGTATATCATAACCACGACCATATAGTCGAGACAAGGTCCTGGAATTAATTTGGAATATCAGCAACTCAGAGATGTTTAATAACTGAGTTTTTAATTAACAGCTTGGTTGAATATAAACAAACATCTTGGCAGCGGTGGGATTTGAACCCACGCCCCCGAAGAGACTGGAGCCTAAATCCAGTGCCTTAGACCACTCGGCCACACTACCTCGCCTCTGTGATGTGTAAAACCTCTCTGTCGGTACCTTAAACTTTCAAAAGTAGCAGTCATCAGCAGTCATGGAGGATGTAGCAGGTGGAGAAGGGGGGTTGGGTAGTGAAGAGAAGATGTGGAGCTTACGAGGATCTAGTGCAGAGGCCTTGAGCAGAAGTCACATCCGAAGAAAATATGGTCAGGAGTGCATGGTAAGATGCGAGGTCTGCATAAAGGTGTGATTTTTTTCCACTCCCTCGTTGCTGATCTCGACTTTCCACAAAGCATTTTTTTAATACAGTCAACCCCCGATGATTCGCGGTTCAGAACTCGCAGTTTGGAAAATTCGCAAGTTCTTATTTGGAACCCAACTAACAGCAAGTGGTGAAATATCTTAACATTTGTGGGAATTCGCAGCGGGACCCGGTGTTCAGGAAAGTTAGGAATGACATTTTGAACTATGTGTTTGGTCAAATATTGTGCAATATTACGTTTACAAAGTGGCATAATGTCTAGATGAATTCAATAAGGTACTACAGCACCATCGAGTGCTGAAGTCAACACGACTCGTGTACCGTTCACACTGCGAAAGCGTCGTGAACGCCAAATTCGATTGCTCTACTCTATTAGCTCCTTTAGTTATCCATTTTAACCGGAAGTGATTTAGAGTGTAAGAAAAAAAAAAAACGTTTACGCATTTATCTGCGAAAGAGTGTGCATTGAATATAAAAAGTCGTGTTGGCAGCGGTGGGATTCGAACCCACGCCCCCGAAGAGACTGGAGCCTTAATCCAGCGCCTTTGACCGCTCGGCCACGCTACTGAATATGCAGCAGCTATTAAACCCGTGGGTACTGTAAACTTTCCATAGTCGCCTATCAAAATTTTGTTTCGGACTGGTAATAGTATATCATAACCACGACCAAATAGTCGAGACAAGGTCCTGGAATTAATTTGGAATATCAGCAACTCAGACATGTTTAATAACTGAGATTTTAATTAACAGCTTGGTTGAATATAAAGAAACATCTTGGCAGAGGTGGGATTTGAACACACGCCCCCGAAGAGACTGGAGCCTAAATCCAGCGCCTTAGACCACTCGGCCACACTACCTCGCCTCTGTGATGTGTAAAACCTCTCTGTCGGTACCTTAAACTTTCAAAAGTAGCAGTCATCAGCAATCATGGAGGATGTAGCAGGTGGAGCAGGGGGGTTGGGTAGTGAAGAGAAGATGTTGTGGAGCTTACGAGGATCTAGTGCAGAGGCCTTGAGCAGAAGTCACATCCGAAGAAAATATGGTCAGGAGTGCATGGTAAGATGCGAGGTCTGCATAAAGGTGTGATTTTTTTCCACTCCCTCGTTGCTGATCTCGACTTTCCACTAAGCATTTTTTTAATACAGTCAACCCCCGATGACTCGCGGTTCAGAACTCGCAGTTTGGAAAATTCGCAAGTTCTTATTTGGAACCCAACTAACAGCAAGTGGTGAAATATCTTAACATTTGTGGGAATTCGCAGCGGGACCCGGTGTTCAGGAAAGTTAGGAATGACATTTTGAACTATGTGTTTGGTCAAATATTGTGCAATATTACGTTTACAAAGTGGCATAATGTCTAGATGAATTCAATAAGGTACTACAGCACCATCGAGTGCTGAAGTCAACACGACTCGTGTACCGTTCACACTGCGAAAGCGTCGTGAACGCCAAATTCGATTGCTCTACTCTATTAGCTCCTTTAGTTATCCATTTTAACCGGAAGTGATTTAGAGTGTAAGAAAAAAAAAAAACGTTTACGCATTGATCTGCGAAAGAGTGTGCATTGAATATAAAAAGTCGTGTTGGCAGCGGTGGGATTCGAACCCAGGCCCCCGAAGAGATTGGAGCCTTAATCCAGCGCCTTAGACTGCTCAGCCACGCTACCGAATATGCAGCAGCTGTTAAACCCGTGGGTACTGTAAACTTTTCATAGTCGCCTATCAAAATTTTATTTCGGACTGGTAATAGTATATCATAACCACGACCATATAGTCGAGACAAGGTCCTGGAATTAATTTGGAATATCAGCAACTCAGAGATGTTTAATAACTGAGTTTTTAATTAACAGCTTGGTTGAATATAAACAAAAATCTTGGCAGCGGTGGGATTTGAACCCACGCCCCCAAAGAGACTGGAGCCTAAATCCAGTGCCTTAGACCACTCGGCCACACTACCTCGCCTCTGTGATGTGTAAAACCTCTCTGTCGGTACCTTAAACTTTCAAAAGTAGCAGTCATCAGCAGTCATGGAGGATGTAGCAGGTGGAGCAGGGGGGTTGGGTAGTGAAGAGAAGATGTTGTGGAGCTTACGAGGATCTAGTGCAGAGGCCTTGAGCAGAAGTCACATCCGAAGAAAATATGGTCAGGAGTGCATGGTAAGATGCGAGGTCTGCATAAAGGTGTGATTTTTTTCCACTCCCTCGTTGCTGATCTCGACTTTCCACCAAGAATTTTTTTAATACAGTCAACCCCCGATGACTCGCGGTTCAGAACTCGCAGTTTGGAAAATTCGCAAGTTCTTATTTGGAACCCAACTAACAGCAAGTGGTGAAATATCTTAACATTTGTGGGAATTCGCAGCGGGACCCGGTGTTCAGGAAAGTTAGGAATGACATTTTGAACTATGTGTTTGGTCAAATATTGTGCAATATTACGTTTACAAAGTGGCATAATGTCTAGATGAATTCAATAAGGTACTACAGCACCATCGAGTGCTGAAGTCAACACGACTCGTGTACCGTTCACACTGCGAAAGCGTCGTGAACGCCAAATTCGATTGCTCTACTCTATTAGCTCCTTTAGTTATCCATTTTAACCGGAAGTGATTTAGAGTGTAAGAAAAAAAAAAAACGTTTTACGCATTTATCTGCGAAAGAGTGTGCATTGAATATAAAAAGGCGTGTTGGCAGCGGTGGGATTCGAACCCACGACCCCGAAGAGACTGGAGCCTTAATCCAGCGCCTTTGACCGCTCGGCCACGCTACCGAATATGCAGCAGCTATTAAACCCGTGGGTACTGTAAACTTTCCATAGTCGCCAATCAAAATTTTATTTCGGACTGGTAATAGTATATCATAACCACGACCATATAGTCGAGACAAGGTCCTGGAATTAATTTGGAATATCAGCAACTCAGAGATGTTTAATAACTGAGTTTTTAATTAACAGCTTGGTTGAATATAAAGAAACATCTTGGCAGAGGTGGGATTTGAACCCACGCCTCCGAAGAGACTGGAGCCTAAATCCAACGCCTTAGACCACTCGGCCACACTACCTCGCCTCTGTGATGTGTAAAACCTCTCTGTCGGTACCTTAATCTTTTAAAAGTAGCAGTCATCAGCAATCATGGAGGATGTAGCAGGTGGAGCAGGGGGGTTGGGTAGTGAAGAGAAGATGTTATGGAGCTTACGAGGATCTAGTGCAGAGGCCTTGAGCAGAAGTCACATCCGAAGAAAATATGGTCAGGAGTGCATGGTAAGATGCGAGGTCTGCATAAAGGTGTGATTTTCTTCCACTCCCTCGTTGCTGATCTCGACTTTCCACCAAGAATTTTTTTAATACAGTCAACCCCCGATGACTCGCGGTTCAGAACTCGCAGTTTGGAAAATTCGCAAGTTCTTATTTGGAACCCAACTAACAGCAAGTGGTGAAATATCTTAACATTTGTGGGAATTCGCAGCGGGACCCGGTGTTCAGGAAAGTTAGGAATGACATTTTGAACTATGTGTTTGGTCAAATATTGTGCAATATTACGTTTACAAAGTGGCATAATGTCTAGATGAATTCAATAAGGTACTACAGCACCATCGAGTGCTGAAGTCAACACGACTCGTGTACCGTTCACACTGCGAAAGCGTCGTGAACGCCAAATTCGATTGCTCTACTCTATTAGCTCCTTTAGTTATCCATTTTAACCTGAAGTGATTTAGAGTGTAAGAAAAAAAAAAAACGTTTACGCATTTATCTGCGAAAGAGTGTGCATTGAATATAAAAAGGCGTGTTGGCAGCAGTGGGATTCGAACCCACGCCCCCGAAGAGACTGGAGCCTTAATCCAGCGCCTTTGACCGCTCGGCCACGCTACCGAATATGCAGCAGCTATTAAACCCGTGGGTACTGTAAACTTTACATAGTCGCCTATCAAAATTTTATTTCGGACTGGTAATAGTATATCATAACCACGACCATATAGTCGAGACAAGGTCCTGGAATTAATTTGGAATATCAGCAGCTCAGAGATGTTTAATAACTGAGTTTTTAATTAACAGCTTGGTTGAATATAAAGAAACATCTTGGCAGCGGCCGGATTTGAACCCACGCCCCCGAAGAGACTGGAGCCTAAATCCAGCGCCTTAGACCACTCGGCCACACTACCTCGCCTCTGTGATGTGTAAAACCTCTCTGTCGGTACCTTAAACTTTCAAAAGTAGCAGTCATCAGCAATCATGGAGGATGTAGCAGGTGGAGCAGGGGGGTTGGGTAGTGAAGAGAAGATGTTGTGGAGCTTACGAGGATCTAGTGCAGAGGCCTTGAGCAGAAGTCACATCCGAAGAAAATATGGTCAGGAGTGCATGGTAAGATGCGAGGTCTGCATAAAGGTGTGATTTTTTTCCACTCCCTCGTTGCTGATCTCGACTTTCCACCAAGAATTTTTTTAATACAGTCAACCCCCGATGACTCGCGGTTCAGAACTCGCAGTTTGGAAAATTCGCAAGTTCTTATTTGGAACCCAACTAACAGCAAGTGGTGAAATATCTTAACATTTGTGGGAATTCGCAGCGGGACCCGGTGTTCAGGAAAGTTAGGAATGACATTTTGAACTATGTGTTTGGTCAAATATTGTGCAATATTACGTTTACAAAGTGGCATAATGTCTAGATGAATTCAATAAGGTACTACAGCACCATCGAGTGCTGAAGTCAACACGACTCGTGTACCGTTCACACTGCGAAAGCGTCGTGAACGCCAAATTCTATTGCTCTACTCTATTAGCTCCTTTAGTTATCCATTTTAACCGGAAGTGATTTAGAGTGTAAGAAAAAAAAAACGTTTACGCATTTATCTCGGAAAGAGTGTGCATTGAATATAAAAAGTCATGTTGGCAGCGGTGGGATTCGAACCCAGCTATTAAACCCGTGGGTACTGTAAACATTCCATAGTCGCCTATCAAAATTTTATTTCGGACTGGTAATAGTATATCATAACCACGACCATATAGTCGAGACAAGGTCCTGGAATTAATTTGGAATATCAGCAACTCAGAGATGTTTAATAACTGAGTTTTTAATTGACAGCTTGGTTGAATATAAACAAACATCTTGGCAGCGGTGGGATTTGAACCCACGCCCCCAAAGAGACTGGAGCCTAAATCCAGCGCCTTAGACCACTCGGCCACACTACCTCGCCTCTGTGATGTGTAAAACCTCTCTGTCGGTACCTTAAACTTTCAAAAGTAGCAGTCATCAGCAGTCATGGAGGATGTAGCAGGTGGAGCAGGGGGGCTGGGTAGTGAAGAGAAGATGTTGTGGAGCTTACGAGGATCTAGTGCAGAGGCCTTGAGCAGAAGTCACATCCGAAGAAAATATGGTCAGGAGTGCATGGTAAGATGCGGGGTCTGCATAAAGGTGTGATTTTTTTCCACTCCCTCGTTGCTGATCTCGACTTTCCACTAAGAATTTTTTTAATACAGTCAACCCCAGATGACTCGCGGTTCAGAACTCGCAGTTTGGAAAATTCGCAAGTTCTTATTTGGAACCCAACTAACAGCAAGTGGTGAAATATCTTAACATTTGTGGGAATTCGCAGCGGGACCCGGTGTTCAGGAAAGTTAGGAATGACATTTTGAACTATGTGTTTGGTCAAATATTGTGCATGTTACGTTTACAAAGTGGCATAATGTCTAGATAAATTCAATAAGGTACTACAGGGGCAGCACCATCGAGTGCTGAAGTCAACACGACTCGTGTACCGTTCACACTGCGAAAGCGTCGTGAACGCCAAATTCGACTGCTCTACTCTATTAGCTCCTTTAGTTATCCATTTTAACCGGAAGTGATTTAGAGTGTAAGAAAAAAAAAAAACTTTTACGCATTTTTCTGCGAAAGAGTCTGCATTGAATATAAAAAGTCACGTTGGCAGCGGTGGGATTCAAACCCACGCCCCCAAAGAGACTGGAGCCTTAATCCAGCACCTTAGACCGCTCGGCCAAGCTACCGAATATGCAGCAGCTATTAAACCCGTGGGTACTGTAAACTTTCCATAGTCGCCTATCAAAATTTTATTTCGGACTGGTAATAGTATATTATAACCACGACCATATAGTCGAGACAAGTTCCTGGAATTAATTTGGAATATCAGCAACTCAGACATGTTTAATAACTGAGTTTTTAATTAACAGCTTGGTTGAATACAAAGAAACATCTTGGCAGCGGTGGGATTTGAACCCACGCCCCTGAAGAGACTGGAGCCTAAATCCAGCGCCTTAGACCACTCGGCCACACTACCTCGCCTCTGTGATGTGTAAAACCTCTCTGTCGGTACCTTAAACTTTCAAAAGTAGCAGTCATCAGCAATCATGGAGGATGTAGCAGGTGGAGCAGGGGGGTTGGGTAGTGAAGAGAAGATGTTGTGGAGCTTACGAGGATCTAGTGCAGAGGCCTTGAGCAGAAGTCACATCCGAAGAAAATATGGTCAGGAGTGCATGGTAAGATGCGAGGTCTGCATAAAGGTGTGATTTTCTTCCACTCCCTAGTTGCTGATCTGGACTTTCCACTAAACATTTTTTTAATACAGTCAACCCCCGATGACTCGCGGTTCAGAACTCGCAGTTTGAAAAATTCGCAAGTTCTTATTTGGAACCCAACTAACAGCAAGTGGTGAAATATTTTAACATTTGTGGGAATTCGCAGCGGGACCCGGTGTTCAGGAAAGTTAGGAATGACATTTTGAACTATGTGTTTGGTCAAAAATTGTGCAATATTACGTTTACAAAGTGGCATAATGTCTAGATAAATTCAATAAGGTACTACAGGGGCAGCACCATCGAGTGCTGAAGTCAACACGACTCGTGTACCGTTCACACTGCGAAAGCGTCGTGAAACGCCAAATTCGACTGCTCTACTCTATTAGCTCCTTTAGTTATCCATTTTAACCTGAAGTGAATTAGAGTGTAAGAAAAAAAAAAAAACAGTTTACGCATTTATCTGCGAAAGAGTGTGCATTGAATATAAAAAGTCGTGTTGGCAGCGGTGGGATTCGAACCCACGCCCCCGAAGAGACTGGAGCCTTAATCTAGCGCCTTAGACCGCTCGGCCACGCTACCGAATATGCAGCAGCTGTTAAACCCGTGGGAACTGTAAACTTTCCTTAGTCGCCTATCAAAATTTTATTTCGGACTGGTAATAGTATATCATAACCACGACCATATAGTCGAGACAAGGTCCTGGAATTAATTTGGAATATCAGCAACTCAGAGATGTTTAATAACTGAGTTTTTAATTAACAGCTTGGTTGAATATAAAGAAACATCTTGGCAGCGGTGGGATTTAAACCCACGCCCCCGAAGACTCTGGAACCTAAATCCAGCGCCTTAGACCACTCGGCCACACTACCTAGCCTCTGTGATGTGTAAAACCTCTCTGTCGGTACCTTAAACTTTCAAAAGTAGCAGTCATCAGCAATCATGGAGGATGTAGCAAGTGGAGCAGGGGGGTTGGGTAGTGAAGAGAAGATGTTGTGGAGCTTACGAGGATCTAGTGCAGAGGCCTTGAGCAGAAGTCACATCCGAAGAAAATATGGTCAGGAGTGCATGGTAAGATGCGAGGTCTGCATAAAGGTGTGATTTTTTTCCACTCCCTCGTTGCTGATCTCGACTTTCCACTAAGCATTTTTTTAATACAGTCAACCCCCGATGACTCGCGGTTCAGAACTCGCAGTTTGGAAAATTCGCAAGTTCTTATTTGGAACCCAACTAACAGCAAGTGGTGAAATATCTTAACATTTGTGGGAATTCGCAGCGGGACCCGGTGTTCAGGAAAGTTAGGAATGACATTTTGAACTATGTGTTTGGTCAAATATTGTGCAATATTACGTTTACAAAGTGGCATAATGTCTAGATGAATTCAATAAGGTACTACAGGGGCAGCACCATCGAGTGCTGAAGTCAACACGACTCGTGTACCGTTCACACTGCGAAAGCGTCGTGAACGCCAAATTCGACTGCTCTACTCTATTAGCTCCTTTAGTTATCCATTTTAACCGGAAGTGATTTAGAGTGTAAGAAAAAAAAAACAGTTTACGCATTTTTCTGCGAAAGAGTGTGCATTGAATATAAAGAGTTGTGTTGGCAGCGGTGGGATTCGAACCCACGCCCCCGAAAAGACTGGAGCCTTAATCCAGCGCCTTTGACCGCTCGGCCACGCTACCGAATATGCAGCAGCTATTAAACCCGTGGGTACTGTAAACTTTCCATAGTCGCCTATCAAAATTTTATTTCGGACTGGTAATAGTATATCATAACCACGACCATATAGTCTAGACAAGGTCCTGGAATTAATTTGGAATATCAGCAACTCAGAGATGTTTAAAAACTGAGATTTTAATTAACAGCTTGGTTGAATATAAAGAAACATCTTGGCAGAGGTGGGATTTGAACCCACGCCCCCCGAAGAGACTGGAGCCTAAATCCAGCGCCTTAGACCACTCGGCCACACTACCTCACCTTTGTGATGTGTAAAACCTCTCTGTCGGTACCTTAAACTTTCAAAAGTAGCAGTCATCAGCAATCATGGAGGATGTAGCAGGTGGAGCAGGGGGGTTGGGTAGTGAAGAGAAGATGTTGTGGAGCTTACGAGGATCTAGTGCAGAGGCCTTGAGCAGAAGTCACATCCGAAGAAAATATGGTCAGGAGTGCATGGTAAGATGCGAAGTCTGCATAAAGGTGTGATTTTTTTCCACTCCCTCGTTGCTGATCTCGACTTTCCACTAAACATTTTTTTAATACAGTCAAACCCCGATGACTCGCGGTTCAGAACTCGCAGTTTGGAAAATTCGCAAGTTTTTATTTGGAACCCAACTAACAGCAAGTGGTGAAATATCTTAACATTTGTGGGAATTCGCAGCGGGACCCGGTGTTCAGGAAAGTTAGGAATGACATTTTGAACTATGTGTTTGGTCAAATATTGTGCAATATTACGTTTACAAAGTGGCATAATGTCTAGATGAATTCAATAAGGTACTACAGCACCATCGAGTGCTGAAGTCAACACGACTCGTGTACCGTTTACACTGCGAAAGCGTCGTGAACGCCAAATTCGACTGCTCTACTCTATTAGCTCCTTTAGTTATCCATTTTAACCTGAAGTGATTTAGAGTGTAAGAAAAAAAAAACGTTTACGCATTTATCTGCTAAAGAGTGTGCATTGAATATAAAAAGTCGTGTTGGCAGCGGTGGGATTCGAACCCACGCCCCCGAAGAGACTGGAGCCTTAATCCAGCGCCTTAGACCGCTCGGCCACGCTACCGAATATGCAGCAGCTATTAAACCCGTGGGTACTGTAAACTTTCCATAGTCGCCTATCAAAATTTTATTTCGGACTGGTAATAGTATATCATAACCACGACCATATAGTCGAGACAAGGTCCTGGAATTCATTTGGAATATCAGCAACTCAGAGATGTTTAATTACTGAGTTTTTAATTAACAGCTTGGTTGAATATAAAGAAACATTTTGGCAGCGGTGGGATTTGAACCCACGCCCCCGAAGAGACTGGAGCCTAAATCCAGCGGCTTAGACCACTCAGCCACACTACCTCACCTCTGTGATGTGTAAAACCTCTTTGTCGGTACCTTAAACTTTCAAAAGTAGCAGTCATCAGCAATCATGGAGGATGTAGCAGGTGGAGCAGGGGGGTTGGGTAGTGAAGAGAAGATGTTGTGGAGCTTACGAGGATCTAGTGCAGAGGCCTTGAGCAGAAGTCACATCCGAAGAAAATATGGTCAGGAGTGCATGGTAAGATGCGAGGTCTGCATAAAGGTGTGATTTTTTTCCACTCCCTCGTTGCTGATCTCGACTTTCCACTAAGCATTTTTTTAATACAGTCAACCCCCGATGACTCGCGGTTCAGAACTCGCAGTTTGGAAAATTCGCAAGTTCTTATTTGGAACCCAACTAACAGCAAGTGGTGAAATATCTTGACATTTGTGGGAATTCGCAGCGGGACCCGGTGTTCAGGAAAGTTAGGAATGACATTTTGAACTATGTGTTTGGTCAAATATTGTGCAATATTATGTTTACAAAGTGGCATAATGTCTAGATAAATTCAATAAGGTACTACAGGGGCAGCACCATCGAGTGCTGAAGTCAACACGACTCGTGTACCGTTCACACTGCGAAAGCGTCGTGAAACGCCAAATTCGACTGCTCTACTCTATTAGCTCCTTTAGTTATCCATTTTAACCTGAAGTGATTTAGAGTGTAAGAAAAAAAAAAAAAACACGTTTACGCATTTATCTGCGAAAGAGTGTGCATTGAATATACAAAGTCGTGTTGGCAGCGGTGGGATTCGAACCCACGCCCCCGAAGAGACTGGAGCCTTAATCCAGCGCCTTAGACCGCTCGGCCACGCTAACGAATATGCAGCAGCTATTAAACCCGTGGGAACTGTAAACTTTCCATAGTCGCCTATCAAAATTTTATTTCGGACTGGTAATAGTATATCATAACCACGACCATATAGTCGAGACAAGGTCCTGGAATTAATTTGGAATATCAGCAACTCAGAGATGTTTAATTACTGAGTTTTTAATTAACAGCTTGGTTGAATATAAAGAAACATTTTGGCAGCGGTGGGATTTGAACCCACGCCCCCGAAGAGACTGGAGCCTAAATCCAGCGCCTTAGACCACTCAGCCACACTACCTCACCTCTGTGATGTGTAAAACCTCTTTGTCGGTACCTTAAACTTTCAAAAGTAGCAGTCATCAGCAATCATGGAGGATGTAGCAGGTGGAGCAGGGGGGTTGGGTAGTGAAGAGAAGATGTTGTGGAGCTTACGAGGATCTAGTGCAGAGGCCTTGAGCAGAAGTCACATCCGAAGAAAATATGGTCAGGAGTGCATGGTAAGATGCGAGGTCTGCATAAAGGTGTGATTTTTTTCCACTCCCTCGTTGCTGATCTCGACTTTCCACTAAGCATTTTTTTAATACAGTCAACCCCCGATGACTCGCGGTTCAGAACTCGCAGTTTGGAAAATTTGCAAGTTCTTATTTGGAACCCAACTAACAGCAAGTGGTGAAATATCTTAACATTTGTGGGAAATCGCAGCGGGACCCGGTGTTCAGGAAAGTTAGGAATGACATTTTGAACTATGTGTTTGGTCTAATATTGTGCAATATTACGATTACAAAGTGGCATATTGTCTAGATGAATTCAATAGGGTACTACAGGGGCAGCACCATCGAGTGCTGAAGTCAACACGACTCGTGTACCGTTTACACTGCGAAAGCGTCGTGAACGCCAAATTCGACTGCTCTACTCTATTAGCTCCTTTAGTTATCCATTTTAACCTGAAGTGATTTAGAGTGTAAGAAAAAAAAAAGTTTACGCATTTATCTGCTAAAGAGTGTGCATTGAATATAAAAAGTCATGTTGGCAGCGGTGGGATTCGAACCCACGCCCCCGAAGAGCCTGGAGCCTTAATCCAGCGCCTTAGACCGCTCGGCCACGCTACCAAATATGCAGCAGCTATTAAACCCGTGGGTACTGTAAACTTTCCATTGTCGCCTATCAAAATTTTGATTCGGACTGGTAATAGTATATCATTACCACGACCATATAGTCGAGACAAGGTCCTGGAATTTATTTGGAATATCAGCAACTCAGAGATGTTTAATAACTGAGTTTTTAATTAACAGCTTGGTTGAATATAAAGAAACATCTTGGCAGCGGTGGGATTTGAACCCACGCCCCCGAAGAGACTGGAGCCTAAATCCAGCGCCTTAGACCACTCGGCCACACTACCTAGCCTCTGTGATGTGTAAAACCTCTCTGTCGGTACCTTAAACTTTCAAAAGTAGCAGTCATCAGCAATCATGGAGGATGTAGCAGGTGGAGCAGGGGGGTTGGGTAGTGAAGAGAAGATGTTGTGGAGCTTACGAGGATCTAGTGCAGAGGCCTTGAGCAGAAGTCATATCCGAAGAAAATATGGTCAGGAGTGCATGGTAAGATGCGAGGTCTGCATAAAGGTGTGATTTTTTTCCACTCCCTCGTTGCTGATCTCGACTTTCCACTAAGCATTTTTTTAATACAGTCAACCCCCGATGACTCGCGGTTCAGAACTCGCAGTTTGGAAAATTCGCAAGTTCTTATTTGGAACCCAACTAACAGCAAGTGGTGAAATATCTTAACATTTGTGGGAATTCGCAGCGGGACCCGGTGTTCAGGAAAGTTAGGAATGACATTTTGAACTATGTGTTTGGTCAAATATTGTGCAATATTACGTTTACAAAGTGGCATAATGTCTAGATGAATTCAATAAGGTACTACAGCACCATCGAGTGCTGAAGTCAACACGACTCGTGTACCGTTCACACTGCGAAAGCGTCGTGAACGCCAAATTCGACTGCTCTACTCTATTAGCTCCTTTAGTTATCCATTTTAACCGGAAGTGATTATAGTGTGAAAAAAAAATAACTTTTACGCATTTTTCTGCGAAAGAGTCTGCATTGAATATAAAAAGTCGCGTTGGCAGCGGTGGGATTCGAACCCACGCCCCCAAAGAGACTGGAGCCTTAATCCAGCGCCTTAGACCGCTCGGCCACGCTACCGAATATGCAGCAGCTATTAAACCCGTGGGTACTGTAAACTTTCCATAGTCGCCTATCAAAATTTTATTTCGGACTGGTAATAGTATATTATAACCACGACCATATTGTCGAGACAAGTTCCTGGAATTAATTTGGAATATCAGCAACTCAGAGATGTTTAATAACTGAGTTTTTAATTAACAGCTTGGTTGAATACAAAGAAACATCTTGGCAGCGGTGGGATTTGAACCCACGCCCCTGAAGAGACTGGAGCCTAAATCCAGCGCCTTAGACCACTCGGCCACAGTACCTCGCCTCTCTGATGTGTAAAACCTCTCTGTCGGTACCTTAAACTTTCAAAAGTAGCAGTCATCAGCAATCATGGAGGATGTAGCAGGTGGAGCAGGGGGGTTGGGTAGTGAAGAGAAGATGTTGTGGAGCTTACGAGGATCTAGTGCAGAAGCCTTGAGCAGAAGTCACATCCGAAGAAAATATGGTCAGGAGTGCATGGTAAGATGCGAGGTCTGCATAAAGGTGTGATTTTCTTCCACTCCCTCGTTGCTGATCTCGACTTTCCACTAAGCATTTTTTTAATACAGTCAACCCCCGATGACTCGCGGTTCAGAACTCGCAGTTTGGAAAATTCGCAAGTTCTTATTTGGAACCCAACTAACAGCAAGTGGTGAAATATCTTAACATTTGTGGGAATTCGCAGCGGGACCCGGTGTTCAGGAAAGTTAGGAATGACATTTTGAACTATGTGTTTGGTCAAATATTGTGCAATATTACGTTTACAAAGTGGCATAATGTCTAGATGAATTCAATAAGGTACTACAGCACCATCGAGTGCTGAAGTCAACACGACTCGTGTACCGTTCACACTGCGAAAGCGTCGTGAACGCCAAATTCGACTGCTCTACTCTATTAGCTCCTTTAGTTATCCATTTTAACCGGAAGTGATTTAGAGTGTAAGAAAAAAAAAAAAAACAGTTTACGCATTTATCTGCGAAAGAGTGTGCATTGAATATAAAAAGTCATGTTGGCAGCGGTGGGATTCGAACCCACGCCCCCGAAGAGACTGGAGCCTTAATCCAGCGCCTTAGACCGCTCGGCCACGCTACCGAATATGCAGCAGCTATTAAACCCGTGGGAACTGTAAACTTTCCTTAGTCGCCTATCAAAATTTTATTTCGGACTGGTCATAGTATATCATAACCACGACCATATAGTCGAGACAAGGCCCTGGAATTAATTTGGAATATCAGCAACTCAGAGATGTTTAATAACTGAGTTTTTAATTAACAGCTTGGTTGAATATAAAGAAACATCTTGGCAGCGGTGGGATTTGAACCCACGCCCCCGAAGAGACTGGAGCCTAAATCCAGCGCCTTAGACCACTCGGCCACACTACCTAGCCTCAGTGATGTGTAAAACCTCTCTGTCGGTACCTTAAACTTTCAAAAGTAGCAGTCATCAGCAATCATGGAGGATGTAGCAGGTGGAGCAGGGGGGTTGGGTAGTGAAGAGAAGATGTTGTGGAGCTTACGAGGATCTAGTGCAGAGGCCTTGAGCAGAAGTCACATCCGAAGAAAATATGGTCAGGAGTGCATGGTAAGATGCGAGGTCTGCATAAAGGTGTGATTTTTTTCCACTCCCTCGTTGCTGATCTCGACTTTCCACTAAGCATTTTTTTAATACAGTCAACCCCCGATGACTCGCGGTTCAGAACTCGCAGTTTGGAAAATTCGCAAGTTCTTATTTGGAACCCAACTAACAGCAAGTGGTGAAATATCTTAACATTTGTGGGAATTCGCAGCGGGACCTGGTGTTCAGGAAAGTTAGGAATGACATTTTGAACTATGTGTTTGGTCAAATATTGTGCAATATTACGTTTACAAAGTGGCATAATGTCTAGATGAATTCAATAAGGTACTACAGCACCATCGAGTGCTGAAGTCAACACGACTCGTGTACCGTTCACACTGCGAAAGCGTCGTGAACGCCAAATTCGACTTCTCTACTCTATTAGCTCCTTTAGTTATCCATTTTAACCGGAAGTGATTTAGAGTGTAAGAAAAAAAAAAAAAAACGTTTACGCATTTATCTGCGAAAGAGTGTGCATTGAATATAAAAAGTCATGTTGGCAGCGGTGGGATTCGAACCCACGCCCCCGAAGAGCCTGGAGCCTTAATCCAGCGCCTTAGACCGCTCGGCCACGCTACCAAATATGCAGCAGCTATTAAACCCGTGGGTACTGTAAACTTTCCATTGTCGCCTATCAAAATTTTGATTCGGACTGGTAATAGTATATCATAACCACGACCATATAGTCGAGACAAGGTCCTGGAATTTATTTGGAATATCAGCAACTCAGAGATGTTTAATAACTGAGTTTTTAATTAACAGCTTGGTTGAATATAAAGAAACATCTTGGCAGCGGTGGGATTTGAACCCACGCCCCCGAAGAGACTGGAGCCTAAATCCAGCGCCTTAGACCACTCGGCCACACTACCTCGCCTCTGTGATGTGTAAAACCTCTCTGTCGGTACCTTAAACTTTTAAAAGTAGCAGTCATCAGCAGTCATGGAGGATGTAGCAGGTGGAGAAGGGGGGTTGGGTAGTAAAGAGAAGATGTTGTGGAGCTTACGAGGATCTAGTGCAGAGGCCTTGAGCAGAAGCCACATCCGAAGAAAATATGGTCAGGAGTGCATGGTAAGATGCGAGGTCTGCATAAAGGTGTGATTTTCTTCCACTCCCTCGTTGCTGATCTCGACTTTCCACTAAACATTTTTTTAATACAGTCAACCCCCGATGACTCGCGGTTCAGAACTCGCAGTTTGGAAAATTTGCAAGTTCTTATTTGGAACCCAACTAACAGCAAGTGGTGAAATATCTTAACATTTGTGGGAATTCGCAGCGGGACCCGGTGTTCAGGAAAGTTAGGAATGACATTTTGAACAATGTGTTTGGTCAAATATTGTGCAATATTACGTTTACAAAGTGGAATAATGTCTAGATAAATTCAATAAGGTACTACAGGGGCAGCACCATCGAGTGCTGAAGTCAACACGACTCGTGTACCGTTCACACTGCGAAAGCGTCGTGAAACGCCAAATTCGACTGCTCTACTCTATTAGCTCCTTTAGTTATCCATTTTAACCTGAAGTGATTTAGAGTGTAAGAAAAAAAAAAAAAACACTTTTACGCATTTATCTGCGAAAGAGTGTGCATTGAATATAAAAAGTCGTGTTGGCAGCAGTGGGATTCGAACCCACGCCCCCGAAGAGACTGGAGCCTTAATCCAGCGCCTTAGACCGCTCGGCCACGCTACCGAATATGCAGCAGCTATTAAACCCGTGGGAACTGTAAACTTTCCATAGTCGCCTATCAAAATTTTATTTCGGACTGGTAATAGTATATCATAACCACGACCATATAGTCGAGACAAGGTCCTGGAATTAATTTGGAATATCAGCAACTCAGAGATGTTTAATAACTGAGTTTTTAATTAACAGCTTGGTTGAATATAAAGAAACATCTTGGCAGCGGTGGGATTTGAACCCACGCCCCCGAAGAGACTGGAGCCTAAATCCAGCCCCTTAGACCACTCGGCCACACTACCTAGCCTCTGTGATGTGTAAAACCTCTCTGTCGGTACCTTAAACTTTCAAAAGTAGCAGTCATCAGCAATCATGGAGGATGTAGCAGGTGGAGCAGGGGGGTTGGGTAGTGAAGAGAAGATGTTGTGGAGCTTACGAGGATCTAGTGCAGAGGCCTTGAGCAGAAGTCACATCCGAAGAAAATATGGTCAGGAGTGCATGGTAAGATGCGAGGTCTGCATAAAGGTGTGATTTTCTTCCACTCCCTCGTTGCTGATCTCGACTTTCCACTAAACATTTTTTTAATACAGTCAACCCCCGATGACTCGCGGTTCAGAACTCGCAGTTTGGAAAATTCGCAAGTTCTTATTTGGAACCCAACTAACAGCAAGTGGTGAAATATCTTAACATTTGTGGGAAATCGCAGCGGGACCCGGTTTTCAGGAAAGTTAGGAATGACATTTTGAACTATGTGTTTGGTCTAATATTGTGCAATATTACGATTACAAAGTGGCATATTGTCTAGATGAATTCAATAGGGTACTACAGGGGCAGCACCATTGAGTGCTGAAGTCAACACGACTCGTGTACCGTTTACACTGCGAAAGCGTCGTGAACGCCAAATTCGACTGCTCTACTCTATTAGCTCCTTTAGTTATCCATTTTAACCTGAAGTGATTTAGAGTGTAAGAAAAAAAAAACATTTACGCATTTATCTGCGAAAGAGTGTGCATTGAATATAAAAAGTCATGTTGGCAGCAGTGGGATTCGAACCCACGCCCCCGAAGAGACTGGAGCCTTAATCCAGCGCCTTAGACCGCTCGGCCACGCTACTTTTAAGCAGCAGCTATTAAACCCGTGGGTACTGTAAACTTTCCATTGTCGCCTATCAAAATTTTGATTCGGACTGGTAATAGTATATCATAACCACGACCATATAGTCGAGACAAGGTCCTGGAATTAATTTGGAATATCAGCAACTCAGAGATGTTTAATAACTGAGTTTTTAATTAACAGCTTGGTTGAATATAAAGAAACATCTTGGCAGCGGTGGGATTTGAACCCACGCCCCCGAAGAGACTGGAGCCTAAATCCAGCGCCTTAGACCACTCGGCCACACTACCTCGCCTCTGTGATGTGTAAAACCTCTCTGTCGGTACCTTAAACTTTTAAAAGTAGCAGTCATCAGCAGTCATGGAGGATGTAGCAGGTGGAGCAGGGGGGTTGGGTAGTGAAGAGAAGATGTTGTGGAGCTTACGAGGATCTAGTGCAGAGGCCTTGAGCAGAAGTCACATCCGAAGAAAATATGGTCAGGAGTGCATGGTAAGATGCGAGGTCTGCATAAAGGTGTGATTTTCTTCCACTCCCTCGTTGCTGATCTCGACTTTCCACTAAACATTTTTTTAATACAGTCAACCCCCGATGACTCGCGGTTCAGAACTCGCAGTTTGGAAAATTCGCAAGTTCTTATTTGGAACCCAACTAACAGCAAGTGGTGAAATATCTTAACATTTGTGGGAAATCGCAGCGGGACCCGGTTTTCAGGAAAGTTAGGAATGACATTTTGAACTATGTGTTTGGTCTAATATTGTGCAATATTACGATTACAAAGTGGCATATTGTCTAGATGAATTCAATAGGGTACTACAGGGGCAGCACCATTGAGTGCTGAAGTCAACACGACTCGTGTACCGTTTACACTGCGAAAGCGTCGTGAACGCCAAATTCGACTGCTCTACTCTATTAGCTCCTTTAGTTATCCATTTTAACCTGAAGTGATTTAGAGTGTAAGAAAAAAAAAACGTTTACGCATTTATCTGCGAAAGAGTGTGCATTGAATATAAAAAGTCATGTTGGCAGCAGTGGGATTCGAACCCACGCCCCCGAAGAGACTGGAGCCTTAATCCAGCGCCTTAGACCGCTCGGCCACGCTACTTTTAAGCAGCAGCTATTAAACCCGTGGGTACTGTAAACTTTCCATTGTCGCCTATCAAAATTTTGATTCGGACTGGTAATAGTATATCATAACCACGACCATATAGTCGAGACAAGGTCCTGGAATTAATTTGGAATATCAGCAACTCAGAGATGTTTAATAACTGAGTTTTTAATTAACAGCTTGGTTGAATATAAAGAAACATCTTGGCAGCGGTGGGATTTGAACCCACGCCCCCGAAGAGACTGGAGCCTAAATCCAGCGCCTTAGACCACTCGGCCACACTACCTCGCCTCTGTGATGTGTAAAACCTCTCTGTCGGTACCTTAAACTTTTAAAAGTAGCAGTCATCAGCAGTCATGGAGGATGTAGCAGGTGGAGAAGGGGGGTTGGGTAGTAAAGAGAAGATGTTGTGGAGCTTACGAGGATCTAGTGCAGAGGCCTTGAGCAGAAGTCACATCCGAAGAAAATATGGTCAGGAGTGCATGGTAAGATGCGAGGTCTGCATAAAGGTGTGATTTTCTTCCACTCCCTCGTTGCTGATCTCGACTTTCCACTAAACATTTTTTTAATACAGTCAACCCCCGATGACTCGCGGTTCAGAACTCGCAGTTTGGAAAATTCGCAAGTTCTTATTTGGAACCCAACTAACAGCAAGTGGTGAAATATCTTAACATTTGTGGGAATTCGCAGCGGGACCCGGTGTTCAGGAAAGTTAGGAATGACATTTTGAACTATGTGTTTGGTCAAATATTGTGCAATATTACGTTTACAAAGTGGCATAATGTCTAGATAAATTCAATAAGGTACTACAGGGGCAGCACCATCGAGTGCTGAAGTCAACACGACTCGTGTACCGTTCACACAGCGAAAGCTTCACGAAACGCCAAATTCGACTGCTCTACTCTATTAGCTCCTTTAGTTATCCATTTTAACCTGAAGTGATTTAGAGTGTAAGAAAAAAAAAACATTTACGCATTTATCTGCGAAAGAGTGTGCATTGAATATAAAAAGTCATGTTGGCAGCAGTGGGATTCGAACCCACGCCCCCGAAGAGACTGGAGCCTTAATCCAGCGCCTTAGACCGCTCGGCCACGCTACTTTTAAGCAGCAGGTATTAAACCCGTGGGTACTGTAAACTTTCCATTGTCGCCTATCAAAATTTTGATTCGGACTGGTAATAGTATATCATAACCACGACCATATAGTCGAGACAAGGTCCTGGAATTAATTTGGAATATCAGCAACTCAGAGATGTTTAATAACTGAGTTTTTAATTAACAGCTTGGTTGAATATAAAGAAACATCTTGGCAGCGGTGGGATTTGAACCCACGCCCCCGAAGAGACTGGAGCCTAAATCCAGCGCCTTAGACCACTCGGCCACACTACCTCGCCTCTGTGATGTGTAAAACCTCTCTGTCGGTACCTTAAACTTTTAAAAGTAGCAGTCATCAGCAGTCATGGAGGATGTAGCAGGTGGAGCAGGGGGGTTGGGTAGTGAAGAGAAGATGTTGTGGAGCTTACGAGGATCTAGTGCAGAGGCCTTGAGCAGAAGTCACATCCGAAGAAAATATGGTCAGGAGTGCATGGTAAGATGCGAGGTCTGCATAAAGGTGTGATTTTCTTCCACTCCCTCGTTGCTGATCTCGACTTTCCACTAAACATTTTTTTAATACAGTCAACCCCCGATGACTCGCGGTTCAGAACTCGCAGTTTGGAAAATTCGCAAGTTCTTATTTGGAACCCAACTAACAGCAAGTGGTGAAATATCTTAACATTTGTGGGAAATCGCAGCGGGACCCGGTTTTCAGGAAAGTTAGGAATGACATTTTGAACTATGTGTTTGGTCTAATATTGTGCAATATTACGATTACAAAGTGGCATATTGTCTAGATGAATTCAATAGGGTACTACAGGGGCAGCACCATTGAGTGCTGAAGTCAACACGACTCGTGTACCGTTTACACTGCGAAAGCGTCGTGAACGCCAAATTCGACTGCTCTACTCTATTAGCTCCTTTAGTTATCCATTTTAACCTGAAGTGATTTAGAGTGTAAGAAAAAAAAAACGTTTACGCATTTATCTGCGAAAGAGTGTGCATTGAATATAAAAAGTCATGTTGGCAGCAGTGGGATTCGAACCCACGCCCCCGAAGAGACTGGAGCCTTAATCCAGCGCCTTAGACCGCTCGGCCACGCTACTTTTAAGCAGCAGCTATTAAACCCGTGGGTACTGTAAACTTTCCATTGTCGCCTATCAAAATTTTGATTCGGACTGGTAATAGTATATCATAACCACGACCATATAGTCGAGACAAGGTCCTGGAATTAATTTGGAATATCAGCAACTCAGAGATGTTTAATAACTGAGTTTTTAATTAACAGCTTGGTTGAATATAAAGAAACATCTTGGCAGCGGTGGGATTTGAACCCACGCCCCCGAAGAGACTGGAGCCTAAATCCAGCGCCTTAGACCACTCGGCCACACTACCTCGCCTCTGTGATGTGTAAAACCTCTCTGTCGGTACCTTAAACTTTTAAAAGTAGCAGTCATCAGCAGTCATGGAGGATGTAGCAGGTGGAGAAGGGGGGTTGGGTAGTAAAGAGAAGATGTTGTGGAGCTTACGAGGATCTAGTGCAGAGGCCTTGAGCAGAAGTCACATCCGAAGAAAATATGGTCAGGAGTGCATGGTAAGATGCGAGGTCTGCATAAAGGTGTGATTTTCTTCCACTCCCTCGTTGCTGATCTCGACTTTCCACTAAACATTTTTTTAATACAGTCAACCCCCGATGACTCGCGGTTCAGAACTCGCAGTTTGGAAAATTCGCAAGTTCTTATTTGGAACCCAACTAACAGCAAGTGGTGAAATATCTTAACATTTGTGGGAATTCGCAGCGGGACCCGGTGTTCAGGAAAGTTAGGAATGACATTTTGAACTATGTGTTTGGTCAAATATTGTGCAATATTACGTTTACAAAGTGGCATAATGTCTAGATAAATTCAATAAGGTACTACAGGGGCAGCACCATCGAGTGCTGAAGTCAACACGACTCGTGTACCGTTCACACTGCGAAAGCTTCGTGAAACGCCAAATTCGACTGCTCTACTCTATTAGCTCCTTTAGTTATCCATTTTAACCTGAAGTGATTTAGAGTGTAAGAAAAAAAAAACAAACACGTTTACGCATTTATCTGCGAAAGAGTGTGCATTGAATATAAAAAGTCTTGTTGGCAGCGGTGGGATTCGAACCCACGCCCCCGAAGAGACTGGAGCCTTAATCCAGCGCCTTAGACCGCTCGGCCACGCTACCGAATATGCAGCAGTTATTAAACCCGTGGGAACTGTAAACTTTCCATAGTCGCCTATCAAAATTTTATTTCGGACTGGTAATAGTATATCATAACCACGACCATATAGTCGAGACAAGGTCCTGGAATTAATTTGGAATATCAGCAACTCAGAGATGTTTAATAACTGAGTTTTTAATTAACAGCTTGGTTGAATATAAAGAAACATCTTGGCAGCGGTGGGATTTGAACCCACGCCCCCGAAGAGACTGGAGCCTAAATCCAGCGCCTTAGACCACTCGGCCACACTACCTAGCCTCTGTGATGTGTAAAACCTCTCTGTCGGTACCTTAAACTTTCAAAAGTAGCAGTCATCAGCAATCATGGAGGATGTAGCAGGTGGAGCAGGGGGGTTGGGTAGTGAAGAGAAGATGTTGTGGAGCTTACGAGGATCTAGTGCAGAGGCCTTGAGCAGAAGTCACATCCGAAGAAAATATGGTCAGGAGTGCATGGTAAGATGCGAGGTCTGCATAAAGGTGTGATTTTTTTCCACTCCCTCGTTGCTGATCTCGACTTTCCACTAAGCATTTTTTTAATACAGTCAACCCCCGATGACTCGCGGTTCAGAACTCGCAGTTTGGAAAATTCGCAAGTTCTTATTTGGAACCCAACTAACAGCAAGTGGTGAAATATCTTAACATTTGTGGGAATTCGCAGCGGGACCCGGTGTTCAGGAAAGTTAGGAATGACATTTTGAACTATGTGTTTGGTCAAATATTGTGCAATATTACGTTTACAAAGTGGCATAATGTCTAGATGAATTCAATAAGGTACTACAGCACCATCGAGTGCTGAAGTCAACACGACTCGTGTACCGTTCACACTGCGAAAGCGTCGTGAACGCCAAATTCGACTTCTCTACTCTATTAGCTCCTTTAGTTATCCATTTTAAACTGAAGTGATTTAGAGTGTAAGAAAAAAAAAAACGTTTACGCATTTATCTGCAAAAGAGTGTGCATTGAATATAAAAAGTCATGTTGGCAGCGGTGGGATTCAAACCCACGCCCCCAAAGAGACTGGAGCCTTAATCCAGCGCCTTAGACCGCTCGGCCACGCTACCGAATATGCAGCAGCTATTAAACCCGTGGGTACTGTAAACTTTCCATAGTCGCCTATCAAAATTTTATTCCGGACTGGTAATAGTATATCATAACCACGACCATATAGTCGAGACAAGGTCCTGGAATTAATTTGGAATATCAGCAACTCAGACATGTTTAATAACTGAGATTTTAATTAACAGCTTGGTTGAATATAAAGAAACATCTTGGCAGCGGTGGGATTTGAACCCACGCCCCCGAAGAGACTGGAGCCTAAATCCAGCGCCTTAGACCACTCGGCCACACTACCTCGCCTCTGTGATGTGTAAAACCTCTCTGTCGGTACCTTAAACTTTCAAAAGTAGCAGTCATCAGCAATCATGGAGGATGTAGCAGGTGGAGCAGGGGGGTTGGGTAGTGAAGAGAAGATGTTGTGGAGCTTACGAGGATCTAGTGCAGAGGCCTTGAGCAGAAGTCACATCCGAAGAAAATATGGTCAGGTGTGCATGGTAAGATGCGAGGTCTGCATAAAGGTGTGATTTTCTTCCACTCCCTCATTGCTGATCTCGATTTTCCACTAAACATTTTTTTAATACAGTCAACCCCCGATGACTCGCGGTTCAGAACTCGCAGTTTGGAAAATTCGCAAGTTCTTATTTGGAACCCAACTAACAGCAAGTGGTGAAATATCTTAACATTTGTGGGAAATCGCAGCGGGACCCGGTGTTCAGGAAAGTTAGGAATGACATTTTGAACTATGTGTTTGGTCTAATATTGTGCAATATTACGATTACAAAGTGGCATATTGTCTAGATGAATTCAATAGGGTACTACAGGGGCAGCACCATCGAGTGCTGAAGTCAACACGACTCGTGTACCGTTTACACTGCGAAAGCGTCGTGAACGCCAAATTCGACTGCTCTACTCTATTAGCTCCTTTAGTTATCCATTTTAACCTGAAGTGATTTAGAGTGTAAGAAAAAAAAAACGTTTACGCATTTATCTGCGAAAGAGTGTGCATTGAATATAAAAAGTCATGTTGGCAGCGGTGGGATTCGAACCCACGCCCCCGAAGAGCCTGGAGCCTTAATCCAGCGCCTTAGACCGCTCGGCCACGCTACCAAATATGCAGCAGCTATTAAACCCGTGGGTACTGTAAACTTTCCATTGTCGCCTATCAAAATTTTGATTCGGACTGGTAATAGTATATCATAACCACGACCATATAGTCGAGACAAGGTCCTGGAATTTATTTGGAATATCAGCAACTCAGAGATGTTTAATAACTGAGTTTTTAATTAACAGCTTGGTTGAATATAAAGAAACATCTTGGCAGCGGTGGGATTTGAACCCACGCCCCCGAAGAGACTGGAGCCTAAATCCAGCGCCTTAGACCACTCGGCCACACTACCTCGCCTCTGTGATGTGTAAAACCTCTCTGTCGGTACCTTAAACTTTTAAAAGTAGCAGTCATCAGCAGTCATGGAGGATGTAGCAGGTGGAGAAGGGGGGTTGGGTAGTAAAGAGAAGATGTTGTGGAGCTTACGAGGATCTAGTGCAGAGGCCTTGAGCAGAAGCCACATCCGAAGAAAATATGGTCAGGAGTGCATGGTAAGATGCGAGGTCTGCATAAAGGTGTGATTTTCTTCCACTCCCTCGTTGCTGATCTCGACTTTCCACTAAACATTTTTTTAATACAGTCAACCCCCGATGACTCGCGGTTCAGAACTCGCAGTTTGGAAAATTTGCAAGTTCTTATTTGGAACCCAACTAACAGCAAGTGGTGAAATATCTTAACATTTGTGGGAATTCGCAGCGGGACCCGGTGTTCAGGAAAGTTAGGAATGACATTTTGAACAATGTGTTTGGTCAAATATTGTGCAATATTACGTTTACAAAGTGGAATAATGTCTAGATAAATTCAATAAGGTACTACAGGGGCAGCACCATCGAGTGCTGAAGTCAACACGACTCGTGTACCGTTCACACTGCGAAAGCGTCGTGAAACGCCAAATTCGACTGCTCTACTCTATTAGCTCCTTTAGTTATCCATTTTAACCTGAAGTGATTTAGAGTGTAAGAAAAAAAAAAAAAACACGTTTACGCATTTATCTGCGAAAGAGTGTGCATTGAATATAAAAAGTCGTGTTGGCAGCAGTGGGATTCGAACCCACGCCCCCGAAGAGACTGGAGCCTTAATCCAGCGCCTTAGACCGCTCGGCCACGCTACCGAATATGCAGCAGCTATTAAACCCGTGGGAACCGTAAACTTTCCATAGTCGCCTATCAAAATTTTATTTCGGACTGGTAATAGTATATCATAACCACGACCATATAGTCGAGACAAGGTCCTGGAATTAATTTGGAATATCAGCAACTCAGAGATGTTTAATAACTGAGTTTTTAATTAACAGCTTGGTTGAATATAAAGAAACATCTTGGCAGCGGTGGGATTTGAACCCACGCCCCCGAAGAGACTGGAGCCTAAATCCAGCCCCTTAGACCACTCGGCCACACTACCTCGCCTCTGTGATGTGTAAAACCTCTCTGTCGGTACCTTAAACTTTTAAAAGTAGCAGTCATCAGCAGTCATGGAGGATGTAGCAGGTGGAGCAGGGGGGTTGGGTAGTAAAGAGAAGATGTTGTGGAGCTTACGAGGATCTAGTGCAGAGGCCTTGAGCAGAAGTCACATCCGAAGAAAATATGGTCAGGAGTGCATGGTAAGATGCGAGGTCTGCATAAAGGTGTGATTTTCTTCCACTCCCTCGTTGCTGATCTCGACTTTCCACTAAACATTTTTTTAATACAGTCAACCCCCGATGACTCGCGGTTCAGAACTCGCAGTTTGGAAAATTCGCAAGTTCTTATTTGGAACCCAACTAACAGCAAGTGGTGAAATATCTTAACATTTGTGGGAATTCGCAGCGGGACCCGGTGTTCAGGAAAGTTAGGAATGACATTTTGAACTATGTGTTTGGTCAAATATTGTGCAATATTACGTTTACAAAGTGGCATAATGTCTAGATAAATTCAATAAGGTACTACAGGGGCAGCACCATCGAGTGCTGAAGTCAACACGACTCGTGTACCGTTCACACAGCGAAAGCTTCACGAAACGCCAAATTCGACTGCTCTACTCTATTAGCTCCTTTAGTTATCCATTTTAACCTGAAGTGATTTAGAGTGTAAGAAAAAAAAAACATTTACGCATTTATCTGCGAAAGAGTGTGCATTGAATATAAAAAGTCATGTTGGCAGCAGTGGGATTCGAACCCACGCCCCCGAAGAGACTGGAGCCTTAATCCAGCGCCTTAGACCGCTCGGCCACGCTACTTTTAAGCAGCAGGTATTAAACCCGTGGGTACTGTAAACTTTCCATTGTCGCCTATCAAAATTTTGATTCGGACTGGTAATAGTATATCATAACCACGACCATATAGTCGAGACAAGGTCCTGGAATTAATTTGGAATATCAGCAACTCAGAGATGTTTAATAACTGAGTTTTTAATTAACAGCTTGGTTGAATATAAAGAAACATCTTGGCAGCGGTGGGATTTGAACCCACGCCCCCGAAGAGACTGGAGCCTAAATCCAGCGCCTTAGACCACTCGGCCACACTACCTCGCCTCTGTGATGTGTAAAACCTCTCTGTCGGTACCTTAAACTTTTAAAAGTAGCAGTCATCAGCAGTCATGGAGGATGTAGCAGGTGGAGCAGGGGGGTTGGGTAGTGAAGAGAAGATGTTGTGGAGCTTACGAGGATCTAGTGCAGAGGCCTTGAGCAGAAGTCACATCCGAAGAAAATATGGTCAGGAGTGCATGGTAAGATGCGAGGTCTGCATAAAGGTGTGATTTTCTTCCACTCCCTCGTTGCTGATCTCGACTTTCCACTAAACATTTTTTTAATACAGTCAACCCCCGATGACTCGCGGTTCAGAACTCGCAGTTTGGAAAATTCGCAAGTTCTTATTTGGAACCCAACTAACAGCAAGTGGTGAAATATCTTAACATTTGTGGGAAATCGCAGCGGGACCCGGTTTTCAGGAAAGTTAGGAATGACATTTTGAACTATGTGTTTGGTCTAATATTGTGCAATATTACGATTACAAAGTGGCATATTGTCTAGATGAATTCAATAGGGTACTACAGGGGCAGCACCATTGAGTGCTGAAGTCAACACGACTCGTGTACCGTTTACACTGCGAAAGCGTCGTGAACGCCAAATTCGACTGCTCTACTCTATTAGCTCCTTTAGTTATCCATTTTAACCTGAAGTGATTTAGAGTGTAAGAAAAAAAAAACGTTTACGCATTTATCTGCGAAAGAGTGTGCATTGAATATAAAAAGTCATGTTGGCAGCAGTGGGATTCGAACCCACGCCCCCGAAGAGACTGGAGCCTTAATCCAGCGCCTTAGACCGCTCGGCCACGCTACTTTTAAGCAGCAGCTATTAAACCCGTGGGTACTGTAAACTTTCCATTGTCGCCTATCAAAATTTTGATTCGGACTGGTAATAGTATATCATAACCACGACCATATAGTCGAGACAAGGTCCTGGAATTAATTTGGAATATCAGCAACTCAGAGATGTTTAATAACTGAGTTTTTAATTAACAGCTTGGTTGAATATAAAGAAACATCTTGGCAGCGGTGGGATTTGAACCCACGCCCCCGAAGAGACTGGAGCCTAAATCCAGCGCCTTAGACCACTCGGCCACACTACCTCGCCTCTGTGATGTGTAAAACCTCTCTGTCGGTACCTTAAACTTTTAAAAGTAGCAGTCATCAGCAGTCATGGAGGATGTAGCAGGTGGAGAAGGGGGGTTGGGTAGTAAAGAGAAGATGTTGTGGAGCTTACGAGGATCTAGTGCAGAGGCCTTGAGCAGAAGTCACATCCGAAGAAAATATGGTCAGGAGTGCATGGTAAGATGCGAGGTCTGCATAAAGGTGTGATTTTCTTCCACTCCCTCGTTGCTGATCTCGACTTTCCACTAAACATTTTTTTAATACAGTCAACCCCCGATGACTCGCGGTTCAGAACTCGCAGTTTGGAAAATTCGCAAGTTCTTATTTGGAACCCAACTAACAGCAAGTGGTGAAATATCTTAACATTTGTGGGAATTCGCAGCGGGACCCGGTGTTCAGGAAAGTTAGGAATGACATTTTGAACTATGTGTTTGGTCAAATATTGTGCAATATTACGTTTACAAAGTGGCATAATGTCTAGATAAATTCAATAAGGTACTACAGGGGCAGCACCATCGAGTGCTGAAGTCAACACGACTCGTGTACCGTTCACACTGCGAAAGCTTCGTGAAACGCCAAATTCGACTGCTCTACTCTATTAGCTCCTTTAGTTATCCATTTTAACCTGAAGTGATTTAGAGTGTAAGAAAAAAAAAACAAACACGTTTACGCATTTATCTGCGAAAGAGTGTGCATTGAATATAAAAAGTCTTGTTGGCAGCGGTGGGATTCGAACCCACGCCCCCGAAGAGACTGGAGCCTTAATCCAGCGCCTTAGACCGCTCGGCCACGCTACCGAATATGCAGCAGTTATTAAACCCGTGGGAACTGTAAACTTTCCATAGTCGCCTATCAAAATTTTATTTCGGACTGGTAATAGTATATCATAACCACGACCATATAGTCGAGACAAGGTCCTGGAATTAATTTGGAATATCAGCAACTCAGAGATGTTTAATAACTGAGTTTTTAATTAACAGCTTGGTTGAATATAAAGAAACATCTTGGCAGCGGTGGGATTTGAACCCACGCCCCCGAAGAGACTGGAGCCTAAATCCAGCGCCTTAGACCACTCGGCCACACTACCTAGCCTCTGTGATGTGTAAAACCTCTCTGTCGGTACCTTAAACTTTCAAAAGTAGCAGTCATCAGCAATCATGGAGGATGTAGCAGGTGGAGCAGGGGGGTTGGGTAGTGAAGAGAAGATGTTGTGGAGCTTACGAGGATCTAGTGCAGAGGCCTTGAGCAGAAGTCACATCCGAAGAAAATATGGTCAGGAGTGCATGGTAAGATGCGAGGTCTGCATAAAGGTGTGATTTTTTTCCACTCCCTCGTTGCTGATCTCGACTTTCCACTAAGCATTTTTTTAATACAGTCAACCCCCGATGACTCGCGGTTCAGAACTCGCAGTTTGGAAAATTCGCAAGTTCTTATTTGGAACCCAACTAACAGCAAGTGGTGAAATATCTTAACATTTGTGGGAATTCGCAGCGGGACCCGGTGTTCAGGAAAGTTAGGAATGACATTTTGAACTATGTGTTTGGTCAAATATTGTGCAATATTACGTTTACAAAGTGGCATAATGTCTAGATGAATTCAATAAGGTACTACAGCACCATCGAGTGCTGAAGTCAACACGACTCGTGTACCGTTCACACTGCGAAAGCGTCGTGAACGCCAAATTCGACTTCTCTACTCTATTAGCTCCTTTAGTTATCCATTTTAAACTGAAGTGATTTAGAGTGTAAGAAAAAAAAAAACGTTTACGCATTTATCTGCAAAAGAGTGTGCATTGAATATAAAAAGTCATGTTGGCAGCGGTGGGATTCAAACCCACGCCCCCAAAGAGACTGGAGCCTTAATCCAGCGCCTTAGACCGCTCGGCCACGCTACCGAATATGCAGCAGCTATTAAACCCGTGGGTACTGTAAACTTTCCATAGTCGCCTATCAAAATTTTATTCCGGACTGGTAATAGTATATCATAACCACGACCATATAGTCGAGACAAGGTCCTGGAATTAATTTGGAATATCAGCAACTCAGACATGTTTAATAACTGAGATTTTAATTAACAGCTTGGTTGAATATAAAGAAACATCTTGGCAGCGGTGGGATTTGAACCCACGCCCCCGAAGAGACTGGAGCCTAAATCCAGCGCCTTAGACCACTCGGCCACACTACCTCGCCTCTGTGATGTGTAAAACCTCTCTGTCGGTACCTTAAACTTTCAAAAGTAGCAGTCATCAGCAATCATGGAGGATGTAGCAGGTGGAGCAGGGGGGTTGGGTAGTGAAGAGAAGATGTTGTGGAGCTTACGAGGATCTAGTGCAGAGGCCTTGAGCAGAAGTCACATCCGAAGAAAATATGGTCAGGTGTGCATGGTAAGATGCGAGGTCTGCATAAAGGTGTGATTTTCTTCCACTCCCTCATTGCTGATCTCGATTTTCCACTAAACATTTTTTTAATACAGTCAACCCCCGATGACTCGCGGTTCAGAACTCGCAGTTTGGAAAATTCGCAAGTTCTTATTTGGAACCCAACTAACAGCAAGTGGTGAAATATCTTAACATTTGTGGGAAATCGCAGCGGGACCCGGTGTTCAGGAAAGTTAGGAATGACATTTTGAACTATGTGTTTGGTCTAATATTGTGCAATATTACGATTACAAAGTGGCATATTGTCTAGATGAATTCAATAGGGTACTACAGGGGCAGCACCATCGAGTGCTGAAGTCAACACGACTCGTGTACCGTTTACACTGCGAAAGCGTCGTGAACGCCAAATTCGACTGCTCTACTCTATTAGCTCCTTTAGTTATCCATTTTAACCTGAAGTGATTTAGAGTGTAAGAAAAAAAAAACGTTTACGCATTTATCTGCGAAAGAGTGTGCATTGAATATAAAAAGTCATGTTGGCAGCGGTGGGATTCGAACCCACGCCCCCGAAGAGCCTGGAGCCTTAATCCAGCGCCTTAGACCGCTCGGCCACGCTACCAAATATGCAGCAGCTATTAAACCCGTGGGTACTGTAAACTTTCCATTGTCGCCTATCAAAATTTTGATTCGGACTGGTAATAGTATATCATAACCACGACCATATAGTCGAGACAAGGTCCTGGAATTTATTTGGAATATCAGCAACTCAGAGATGTTTAATAACTGAGTTTTTAATTAACAGCTTGGTTGAATATAAAGAAACATCTTGGCAGCGGTGGGATTTGAACCCACGCCCCCGAAGAGACTGGAGCCTAAATCCAGCGCCTTAGACCACTCGGCCACACTACCTCGCCTCTGTGATGTGTAAAACCTCTCTGTCGGTACCTTAAACTTTTAAAAGTAGCAGTCATCAGCAGTCATGGAGGATGTAGCAGGTGGAGAAGGGGGGTTGGGTAGTAAAGAGAAGATGTTGTGGAGCTTACGAGGATCTAGTGCAGAGGCCTTGAGCAGAAGCCACATCCGAAGAAAATATGGTCAGGAGTGCATGGTAAGATGCGAGGTCTGCATAAAGGTGTGATTTTCTTCCACTCCCTCGTTGCTGATCTCGACTTTCCACTAAACATTTTTTTAATACAGTCAACCCCCGATGACTCGCGGTTCAGAACTCGCAGTTTGGAAAATTTGCAAGTTCTTATTTGGAACCCAACTAACAGCAAGTGGTGAAATATCTTAACATTTGTGGGAATTCGCAGCGGGACCCGGTGTTCAGGAAAGTTAGGAATGACATTTTGAACAATGTGTTTGGTCAAATATTGTGCAATATTACGTTTACAAAGTGGAATAATGTCTAGATAAATTCAATAAGGTACTACAGGGGCAGCACCATCGAGTGCTGAAGTCAACACGACTCGTGTACCGTTCACACTGCGAAAGCGTCGTGAAACGCCAAATTCGACTGCTCTACTCTATTAGCTCCTTTAGTTATCCATTTTAACCTGAAGTGATTTAGAGTGTAAGAAAAAAAAAAAAAACACGTTTACGCATTTATCTGCGAAAGAGTGTGCATTGAATATAAAAAGTCGTGTTGGCAGCAGTGGGATTCGAACCCACGCCCCCGAAGAGACTGGAGCCTTAATCCAGCGCCTTAGACCGCTCGGCCACGCTACCGAATATGCAGCAGCTATTAAACCCGTGGGAACCGTAAACTTTCCATAGTCGCCTATCAAAATTTTATTTCGGACTGGTAATAGTATATCATAACCACGACCATATAGTCGAGACAAGGTCCTGGAATTAATTTGGAATATCAGCAACTCAGAGATGTTTAATAACTGAGTTTTTAATTAACAGCTTGGTTGAATATAAAGAAACATCTTGGCAGCGGTGGGATTTGAACCCACGCCCCCGAAGAGACTGGAGCCTAAATCCAGCCCCTTAGACCACTCGGCCACACTACCTCGCCTCTGTGATGTGTAAAACCTCTCTGTCGGTACCTTAAACTTTTAAAAGTAGCAGTCATCAGCAGTCATGGAGGATGTAGCAGGTGGAGCAGGGGGGTTGGGTAGTGAAGAGAAGATGTTGTGGAGCTTACGAGGATCTAGTGCAGAGGCCTTGAGCAGAAGTCACATCCGAAGAAAATATGGTCAGGAGTGCATAGTAAGATGCGAGGTCTGCATAAAGGTGTGATTTTCTTCCACTCCCTCGTTGCTGATCTCGACTTTCCACTAAACATTTTTTTAATACAGTCAACCCCCGATGACTCGCGGTTCAGAACTCGCAGTTTGGAAAATTCGCAAGTTCTTATTTGGAACCCAACTAACAGCAAGTGGTGAAATATCTTAACATTTGTGGGAAATCGCAGCGGGACCCGGTGTTCAGGAAAGTTAGGAATGACATTTTGAACTATGTGTTTGGTCTAATATTGTGCAATATTACGATTACAAAGTGGCATATTGTCTAGATGAATTCAATAGGGTACTACAGGGGCAGCACCATCGAGTGCTGAAGTCAACACGACTCGTGTACCGTTTACACTGCGAAAGCGTCGTGAACGCCAAATTCGACTGCTCTACTCTATTAGCTCCTTTAGTTATCCATTTTAACCTGAAGTGATTTAGAGTGTAAGAAAAAAAAAACGTTTACGCATTTATCTGCGAAAGAGTGTGCATTGAATATAAAAAGTCCTGTTGGCAGCGGTGGGATTCGAACCCACGCCCCCGAAGAGACTGGAGCCTTAATCCAGCGCCTTAGACCGCTCGGCCACGCTACCAAATAAGCAGCAGCTATTAAACCCGTGGGTACTGTAAACTTTCCATTGTCGCCTATCAATATTTTGATTCGGACTGGTAATAGTATATCATAACCACGACCATATAGTCGAGACAAGGTCCTGGAATTAATTTGGAATATCAGCAACTCAGAGATGTTTAATAACTGAGTTTTTAATTAACAGCTTGGTTGAATATAAAGAAACATCTTGGCAGCGGTGGGATTTGAACCCACGCCCCCGAAGAGACTGGAGCCTAAATCCAGCGCCTTAGACCACTCGGCCACACTACCTCGCCTCTGTGACGTGTAAAACCTCTCTGTCGGTACCTTAAACTTTTAAAAGTAGCAGTCATCAGCAGTCATGGAGGATGTAGCAGGTGGAGAAGGGGGGTTGGGTAGTAAAGAGAAGATGTTGTGGAGCTTACGAGGATCTAGTGCAGAGGCCTTGAGCAGAAGTCACATCCGAAGAAAATATGGTCAGGAGTGCATGCTAAGATGCGAGGTCTGCATAAAGGTGTGATTTTCTTCCACTCCCTCGTTGCTGATCTCGACTTTCCACTAAACATTTTTTTAATACAGTCAACCCCCGATGACTCGCGGTTCAGAACTCGCAGTTTGGAAAATTCGCAAGTTATTATTTGGAACCCAACTAACAGCAAGTGGTGAAATATCTTAACATTTGTGGGAATTCGCAGCGGGACCCGGTGTTCAGGAAAGTTAGGAATGACATTTTGAACTATGTGTTTGGTCAAATATTGTGCAATATTACGTTTACAAAGTGGCATAATGTCTAGATGAATTCAATAAGGTACTACAGCACCATCGAGTGCTGAAGTCAACACGACTCGTGTACCGTTCACACTGCGAAAGCGTCGTGAACGCCAAATTCGACTGCTCTACTCTATTAGCTCCTTTAGTTATCCATTTTAAACTGAAGTGATTTAGAGTGTAAGAAAAAAAAAAACGTTTACGCATTTATCTGCAAAAGAGTGTGCATTGAATATAAAAAGTCGTGTTGGCAGCGGTGGGATTCGAACCCACGCCCCCGAAGAGACTGAAACTTAATCCAGCGCCTTAGACCGCTCGGCCACGCTACCGAATATGCAGCAGCTATTAAACCCGTGGGTACTGTAAACTTTCCATAGTCGCCTATCAAAATTTTATTCCGGACTGGTAATAGTATATCATAACCACGACCATATAGTCGAGACAAGGTCCTGGAATTAATTTGGAATATCAGCAACTCAGACATGTTTAATAACTGAGATTTTAATTACCAGCTTGGTTGAATATAAAGAAACATCTTGGCAGAGGTGGGATTTGAACCCACACCCCCGAAGAGACTGGAGCCTAAATCCAGCGCCTTAGACTACTCGGCCACACTACCTAGCCTCTGTGATGTGTAAAACCTCTCTGTCGGTACCTTAAACTTTCAAAAGTAGCAGTCATCAGCAATCATGGAGGATGTAGCAGGTGGAGCAGGGGGGTTGGGTAGTGAAGAGAAGATGTGGAGCTTACGAGGATCTAGTGCAGAGGCCTTGAGCAGAAGTCACATCCGAAGAAAAGATGGTCAGGAGTGCATGGTAAGATGCGAGGTCTGCATAAAGGTGTGATTTTTTTCCACTCCCTCGTTGCTGATCTCGACTTTCCACTAAGCATTTTTTTAATACAGTCAACCCCCGATGACTCGCGGTTCAGAACTCGCAGTTTGGAAAATTCGCAAGTTCTTATTTGGAACCCAACTAACAGCAAGTGGTGAAATATCTTAACATTTGTGGGAATTCGCAGCGGGACCCGGTGTTCAGGAAAGTTAGGAATGACATTTTGAACTATGTGTTTGGTCAAATATTGTGCAATATTACGTTTACAAAGTGGCATAATGTCTAGATGAATTCAATAAGGTACTACAGCACCATCGAGTGCTGAAGTCAACACGACTCGTGTACCGTTCACACTGCGAAAGCGTCGTGAAACGCCAAATTCGACTGCTCTACTCTATTAGCTCCTTTAGTTATCCATTTTAACCTGAAGTGATTTAGAGTGTAAGAAAAAAAAAAAAAACACGTTTACGCATTTATCTGCGAAAGAGTGTGCATTGAATATAAAAAGTCGTGTTGGCAGCAGTGGGATTCGAACCCACGCCCACAAAGAGACTGGAGCCTTAATCCAGCGCCTTAGACCGCTCGGCCACGCTACCGAATATGCAGCAGCTATTAAACCCGTGGGAACTGTAAACTTTCCATAGTCGCCTATCAAAATTTTATTTCGGACTGGTAATAGTATATCATAACCACGACCATATAGTCGAGACAAGGTCCTGGAATTAATTTGGAATATCAGCAACTCAGAGATGTTTAATAACTGAGTTTTTAATTAACAGCTTGGTTGAATATAAAGAAACATCTTGGCAGCGGTGGGATTTAAACCCACGCCCCCGAAGAGACTGGAGCCTAAATCCAGCGCCTTAGACCACTCGGCCACACTACCTAGCCTCTGTGATGTGTAAAACCTCTCTGTCGGTACCTTAAACTTTCAAACGTAGCAGTCATCAGCAATCATGGAGGATGTAGCAGGTGGAGCAGGGGGGTTGGGTAGTGAAGAGAAGATGTTGTGGAGCTTACGAGGATCTAGTGCAGAGGCCTTGAGCAGAAGTCACATCCGAAGAAAATATGGTCAGGAGTGCATGGTAAGATGCGAGGTCTGCATAAAGGTGTGATTTTTTTCCACTCCCTCGTTGCTGATCTCGACTTTTCACTAAGCATTTTTTTAATACAGTCAACCCCCGATGACTCGCGGTTCAGAACTCACAGTTTGGAAAATTCGCAAGTTCTTATTTGGAACCCAAATAACAGCAAGTGGTGAAATATCTTAACATGTGTGGGAATTCGCAGCGGGACCCGGTGTTCAGGAAAGTTAGGAATGACATTTTGAACTATGTGTTTGGTCAAATATTGTGCAATATTACGTTTACAAAGTGGCATAATGTCTAGATGAATTCAATAAGGTACTACAGCACCATCGAGTGCTGAAGTCAAAACGACTCGTGTACCGTTCACACTGCGAAAGCGTCGTGAACGCCAAATTCGACTGCTCTACTCTATTAGCTCCTTTAGTTATCCATTTTAAACTGAAGTGATTTAGAGTGTAAGAAAAAAAAAAACGTTTACGCATTTATCTGCAAAAGAGTGTGCATTGAATATAAAAAGTCGTGTTGGCAGCGGTGGGATTCGAACCCACGCCCCCGAAGAGACTGGAGCCTTAATCCAGCGCCTTAGACCGCTCGGCCACGCTACCGAATATGCAGCAGCTATTAAACCCGTGGGTACTGTAAACTTTCCATAGTCGCCTATCAAAATTTTATTCCGGACTGGTAATAGTATATCATAACCACGACCATATAGTCGAGACAAGGTCCTGGAATTAATTTGGAATATCAGCAACTCAGACATGTTTAATAACTGAGATTTTAATTAACAGCTTGGTTGAATATAAAGAAACATCTTGGCAGAGGTGGGATTTGAACCCACACCCCCGAAGAGACTGGAGCCTAAATCCAGCGCCTTAGACTACTCGGCCACACTACCTAGCCTCTGTGATGTGTAAAACCTCTCTGTCGGTACCTTAAACTTTCAAAAGTAGCAGTCATCAGCAATCATGGAGGATGTAGCAGGTGGAGCAGGGGGGTTGGGTAGTGAAGAGAAGATGTGGAGCTTACGAGGATCTAGTGCAGAGGCCTTGAGCAGAAGTCACATCCGAAGAAAATATGGTCAGGAGTGCATGGTAAGATGCGAGGTCTGCATAAAGGTGTGATTTTTTTCCACTCCCTCGTTGCTGATCTCGACTTTCCACTAAGCATTTTTTTAATACAGTCAACCCCCGATGACTCGCGGTTCAGAACTCGCAGTTTGGAAAATTCGCAAGTTCTTATTTGGAACCCAACTAACAGCAAGTGGAGAAATATCTTAACATTTGTGGGAATTCGCAGCGGGACCCGGTGTTCAGGAAAGTTAGGAATGACATTTTGAACTATGTGTTTGGTCAAATATTGTGCAATATTACGTTTACAAAGTGGCATAATGTCTAGATGAATTCAATAAGGTACTACAGCACCATCGAGTGCTGAAGTCAACACGACTCGTGTACCGTTCACACTGCGAAAGCGTCGTGAAACGCCAAATTCGACTGCTCTACTCTATTAGCTCCTTTAGTTATCCATTTTAACCTGAAGTGATTTAGAGTGTAAGAAAAAAAAAAAAAACACGTTTACGCATTTATCTGCGAAAGAGTGTGCATTGAATATAAAAAGTCGTGTTGGCAGCGGTGGGATTCGAACCCACGCCCACAAAGAGACTGGAGCCTTAATCCAGCGCCTTAGACCGCTCGGCCACGCTACCGAATATGCAGCAGCTATTAAACCCGTAGGAACTGTAAACTTTCCATAGTCGCCTATCAAAATTTTATTTCGGACTGGTAATAGTATATCATAACCACGACCATATAGTCGAGACAAGGTCCTGGAATTAATTTGGAATATCAGCAACTCAGAGATGTTTAATAACTGAGTTTTTAATTAACAGCTTGGTTGAATATAAAGAAACATCTTGGCAGCGGTGGGATTTGAACCCACGCCCCCGAAGAGACTGGAGCCTAAATCCAGCGCCTTAGACCACTCGGCCACACTACCTAGCCTCTGTGATGTGTAAAACCTCTCTGTCGGTACCTTAAACTTTCAAAAGTAGCAGTCATCAGCAATCATGGAGGATGTAGCAGGTGGAGCAGGGGGGTTGGGTAGTGAAGAGAAGATGTTGTGGAGCTTACGAGGATCTAGTGCAGAGGCCTTGAGCAGAAGTCACATCCGAAGAAAATATGGTCAGGAGTGCATGGTAAGATGCGAGGTCTGCATAAAGGTGTGATTTTTTTCCACTCCCTCGTTGCTGATCTCGACTTTTCACTAAGCATTTTTTTAATACAGTCAACCCCCGATGACTCGCGGTTCAGAACTCGCAGTTTGGAAAATTCGCAAGTTCTTATTTGGAACCCAAATAACAGCAAGTGGTGAAATATCTTAACATGTGTGGGAATTCGCAGCGGGACCCGGTGTTCAGGAAAGTTAGGAATGACATTTTGAACTATGTGTTTGGTCAAATATTGTGCAATATTACGTTTACAAAGTGGCATAATGTCTAGATGAATTCAATAAGGTACTACAGCACCATCGAGTGCTGAAGTCAACATGACTCGTGTACCGTTCACACTGCGAAAGCGTCGTGAACGCCAAATTCGACTGCTCTACTCTATTAGCTCCTTTAGTTATCCATTTTAAACTGAAGTGATTTAGAGTGCAAGAAAAAAAAAAACGTTTACGCATTTATCTGCAAAAGAGTGTGCATTGAATATAAAAAGTCGTGTTGGCAGCAGTGGGATTCGAACCCACGCCCCCGAAGAGACTGGAGCCTTAATCCAGCGCCTTAGACCGCTCGGCCACGCTACCGAATATGCAGCAGCTATTAAACCCGTGGGTACTGTAAACTTTCCATAGTCACCTATCAAAATTTTATTCCAGACTGGTAATAGTATATCATAACCACGACCATATAGTCGAGACAAGGTCCTGGAATTAATTTGGAATATCAGCAACTCAGACATGTTTAATAACTGAGATTTTAATTAACAGCTTGGTTGAATATAAAGAAACATCTTGGCAGAGGTGGGATTTGAACCCACACCCCCGAAGAGACTGGAGCCTAAATCCAGCGCCTTAGACTACTCGGCCACACTACCTAGCCTCTGTGATGTGTAAAACCTCTCTGTCGGTACCTTAAACTTTCAAAAGTAGCAGTCATCAGCAATCATGGAGGATGTAGCAGGTGGAGCAGGGGGGTTGGGTAGTGAAGAGAAGATGTTGTGGAGCTTACGAGGATCTAGTGCAGAGGCCTTGAGCAGAAGTCACATCCGAAGAAAATATGGTCAGGAGTGCATGGTAAGATGCGAGGTCTGCATAAAGGTGTGATTTTTTTCCACTCCCTCGTTGCTGATCTCGACTTTTCACTAAGCATTTTTTTAATACAGTCAACCCCCGATGACTCGCGGTTCAGAACTCGCAGTTTGGAAAATTCGCAAGTTCTTATTTGGAACCCAAATAACAGCAAGTGGTGAAATATCTTAACATGTGTGGGAATTCGCAGCGGGACCCGGTGTTCAGGAAAGTTAGGAATGACATTTTGAACTATGTGTTTGGTCAAATATTGTGCAATATTACGTTTACAAAGTGGCATAATGTCTAGATGAATTCAATAAGGTACTACAGCACCATCGAGTGCTGAAGTCAACACGACTCGTGTACCGTTCACACTGCGAAAGCGTCGTGAACGCCAAATTCGACTGCTCTACTCTATTAGCTCCTTTAGTTATCCATTTTAAACTGAAGTGATTTAGAGTGTAAGAAAAAAAAAAACGTTTACGCATTTATCTGCAAAAGAGTGTGCATTGAATATAAAAAGTCGTGTTGGCAGCGGTGGGATTCGAACCCACGCCCCCGAAGAGACTGGAGCCTTAATCCAGCGCCTTAGACTGCTCGGCCACGCTACCGAATATGCAGCAGCTATTAAACCCGTGGGTACTGTAAACTTTCCATAGTCGCCTATCAAAATTTTATTCCGGACTGGTAATAGTATATCATAACCACGACCATATAGTCGAGACAAGGTCCTGGAATTAATTTGGAATATCAGCAACTCAGACATGTTTAATAACTGAGATTTTAATTAACAGCTTGGTTGAATATAAAGAAACATCTTGGCAGAGGTGGGATTTGAACCCACACCCCCGAAGAGACTGGAGCCTAAATCCAGCGCCTTAGACTACTCGGCCACACTACCTCGCCTCTGTGATGTGTAAAACCTCTCTGTCGGTACCTTAAACTTTCAAAAGTAGCAGTCATCAGCAATCATGGAGGATGTAGCAGGTGGAGCAGGGGGGTTGGGTAGTGAAGAGAAGATGTGGAGCTTACGAGGATCTAGTGCAGAGGCCTTGAGCAGAAGTCACATCCGAAGAAAATATGGTCAGGAGTGCATGGTAAGATGCGAGGTCTGCATAAAGGTGTGTTTTTTTTCCACTCCCTCGTTGCTGATCTCGACTTTCCACTAAGCATTTTTTTAATACAGTCAACCCCCGATGACTCGCGGTTCAGAACTCGCAGTTTGGAAAATTCGCAAGTTCTTATTTGGAACCCAACTAACAGCAAGTGGTGAAATATCTTAACATTTGTGGGAATTCGCAGCGGGACCCGGTGTTCAGGAAAGTTAGGAATGACATTTTGAACTATGTGTTTGGTCAAATATTGTGCAATATTACGTTTACAAAGTGCCATAATGTCTAGATGAATTCAATAAGGTACTACAGCACCATCGAGTGCTGAAGTCAACACGACTCGTGTACCGTTCACACTGCGAAAGCGTCGTGAAACGCCAAATTCGACTGCTCTACTCTATTAGCTCCTTTAGTTATCCATTTTAACCTGAAGTGATTTAGAGTGTAAGAAAAAAAAAAAAAACACGTTTACGCATTTATCTGCGAAAGAGTGTGCATTGAATATAAAAAGTCGTGTTGGCAGCGGTGGGATTCGAACCCACGCCCACAAAGAGACTGGAGCCTTAATCCAGCGCCTTAGACCGCTCGGCCACGCTACCGAATATGCAGCAGCTATTAAACCCGTGGGAACTGTAAACTTTCCATAGTCGCCTATCAAAATTTTATTTCGGACTGGTAATAGTATATCATAACCACGACCATATAGTCGAGACAAGGTCCTGGAATTAATTTGGAATATCAGCAACTCAGAGATGTTTAATAACTGAGTTTTTAATTAACAGCTTGGTTGAATATAAAGAAACATCTTGGCAGCGGTGGGATTTGAACCCACGCCCCCGAAGAGACTGGAGCCTAAATCCAGCGCCTTAGACCACTCGGCCACACTACCTAGCCTCTGTGATGTGTAAAACCTCTCTGTCGGTACCTTAAACTTTCAAAAGTAGCAGTCATCAGCAATCATGGAGGATGTAGCAGGTGGAGCAGGGGGGTTGGGTAGTGAAGAGAAGATGTTGTGGAGCTTACGAGGATCTAGTGCAGAGGCCTTGAGCAGAAGTCACATCCAAAGAAAATATGGTCAGGAGTGCATGGTAAGATGCGAGGTCTGCATAAAGGTGTGATTTTTTTCCACTCCCTCGTTGCTGATCTCGACTTTTCACTAAGCATTTTTTTAATACAGTCAACCCCCGATGACTCGCGGTTCAGAACTCGCAGTTTGGAAAATTCGCAAGTTCTTATTTGGAACCCAAATAACAGCAAGTGGTGAAATATCTTAACATGTGTGGGAATTCGCAGCGGGACCCGGTGTTCAGGAAAGTTAGGAATGACATTTTGAACTATGTGTTTGGTCAAATATTGTGCAATATTACGTTTACAAAGTGGCATAATGTCTAGATGAATTCAATAAGGTACTACAGCACCATCGAGTGCTGAAGTCAACACGACTCGTGTACCGTTCACACTGCGAAAGCGTCGTGAACGCCAAATTCGACTGCTCTACTCTATTAGCTCCTTTAGTTATCCATTTTAAACTGAAGTGATTTAGAGTGTAAGAAAAAAAAAAACGTTTACGCATTTATCTGCAAAAGAGTGTGCATTGAATATAAAAAGTCGTGTTGGCAGCGGTGGGATTCGAACCCACGCCCCCGAAGAGACTGGAGCCTTAATCCAGCGCCTTAGACCGCTCGGCCACGCTACCGAATATGCAGCAGCTATTAAACCCGTGGGTACTGTAAACTTTCCATAGTCGCCTATCAAAATTTTATTCCGGACTGGTAATAGTATATCATAACCACGACCATATAGTCGAGACAAGGTCCTGGAATTAATTTGGAATATCAGCAACTCAGACATGTTTAATAACTGAGATTTTAATTAACAGCTTGGTTGAATATAAAGAAACATCTTGGCAGAGGTGGGATTTGAACCCACACCCCCGAAGAGACTGGAGCCTAAATCCAGCGCCTTAGACTACTCGGCCACACTACCTAGCCTCTGTGATGTGTAAAACCTCTCTGTCGGTACCTTAAACTTTCAAAAGTAGCAGTCATCAGCAATCATGGAGGATGTAGCAGGTGGAGCAGGGGGGTTGGGTAGTGAAGAGAAGATGTGGAGCTTACGAGGATCTAGTGCAGAGGCCTTGAGCAGAAGTCACATCCGAAGAAAATATGGTCAGGAGTGCATGGTAAGATGCGAGGTCTGCATAAAGGTGTGTTTTTTTTCCACTCCCTCGTTGCTGATCTCGACTTTCCACTAAGCATTTTTTTAATACAGTCAACCCCCGATGACTCGCGGTTCAGAACTCGCAGTTTGGAAAATTCGCAAGTTCTTATTTGGAACCCAACTAACAGCAAGTGGTGAAATATCTTAACATTTGTGGGAATTCGCAGCGGGACCCGGTGTTCAGGAAAGTTAGGAATGACATTTTGAACTATGTGTTTGGTCAAATATTGTGCAATATTACGTTTACAAAGTGGCATAATGTCTAGATGAATTCAATAAGGTACTACAGCACCATCGAGTGCTGAAGTCAACACGACTCGTGTACCGTTCACACTGCGAAAGCGTCGTGAAACGCCAAATTCGACTGCTCTACTCTATTAGCTTCTTTAGTTATCCATTTTAACCTGAAGTGATTTAGAGTGTAAGAAAAAAAAAAAAAACACGTTTACGCATTTATCTGCGAAAGAGTGTGCATTGAATATAAAAAGTCGTGTTGGCAGCGGTGGGATTCGAACCCACGCCCACAAAGAGACTGGAGCCTTAATCCAGCGCCTTAGACCGCTCGGCCACGCTACCGAATATGCAGCAGCTATTAAACCCGTGGGAACTGTAAACTTTCCATTGTCGCCTATCAAAATTTTATTTCGGACTGGTAATAGTATATCATAACCACGACCATATAGTCGAGACAAGGTCCTGGAATTAATTTGGAATATCAGCAACTCAGAGATGTTTAATAACTGAGTTTTTAATTAACAGCTTGGTTGAATATAAAGAAACATCTTGGCAGCGGTGGGATTTGAACCCACGCCCCCGAAGAGACTGGAGCCTAAATCCAGCGCCTTAGACCACTCGGCCACACTACCTAGCCTCTGTGATGTGTAAAACCTCTCTGTCGGTACCTTAAACTTTCAAAAGTAGCAGTCATCAGCAATCATGGAGGATGTAGCAGGTGGAGCAGGGGGGTTGGGTAGTGAAGAGAAGATGTTGTGGAGCTTACGAGGATCTAGTGCAGAGGCCTTGAGCAGAAGTCACATCCAAAGAAAATATGGTCAGGAGTGCATGGTAAGATGCGAGGTCTGCATAAAGGTGTGATTTTTTTCCACTCCCTCGTTGCTGATCTCGACTTTTCACTAAGCATTTTTTTAATACAGTCAACCCCCGATGACTCGCGGTTCAGAACTCGCAGTTTGGAAAATTCGCAAGTTCTTATTTGGAACCCAAATAACAGCAAGTGGTGAAATATCTTAACATGTGTGGGAATTCGCAGCGGGACCCGGTGTTCAGGAAAGTTAGGAATGACATTTTGAACTATGTGTTTGGTCAAATATTGTGCAATATTACGTTTACAAAGTGGCATAATGTCTAGATGAATTCAATAAGGTACTACAGCACCATCGAGTGCTGAAGTCAACACGACTCGTGTACCGTTCACACTGCGAAAGCGTCGTGAACGCCAAATTCGACTGCTCTACTCTATTAGCTCCTTTAGTTATCCATTTTAAACTGAAGTGATTTAGAGTGTAAGAAAAAAAAAAACGTTTACGCATTTATCTGCAAAAGAGTGTGCATTGAATATAAAAAGTCGTGTTGGCAGCGGTGGGATTCGAACCCACGCCCCCGAAGAGACTGGAGCCTTAATCCAGCGCCTTAGACCGCTCGGCCACGCTACCGAATATGCAGCAGCTATTAAACCCGTGGGTACTGTAAACTTTCCATAGTCGCCTATCAAAATTTTATTCCGGACTGGTAATAGTATATCATAACCACGACCATATAGTCGAGACAAGGTCCTGGAATTAATTTGGAATATCAGCAACTCAGACATGTTTAATAACTGAGATTTTAATTAACAGCTTGGTTGAATATAAAGAAACATCTTGGCAGAGGTGGGATTTGAACCCACACCCCCGAAGAGACTGGAGCCTAAATCCAGCGCCTTAGACTACTCGGCCACACTACCTAGCCTCTGTGATGTGTAAAACCTCTCTGTCGGTACCTTAAACTTTCAAAAGTAGCAGTCATCAGCAATCATGGAGGATGTAGCAGGTGGAGCAGGGGGGTTGGGTAGTGAAGAGAAGATGTGGAGCTTACGAGGATCTAGTGCAGAGGCCTTGAGCAGAAGTCACATCCGAAGAAAATATGGTCAGGAGTGCATGGTAAGATGCGAGGTCTGCATAAAGGTGTGTTTTTTTTCCACTCCCTCGTTGCTGATCTCGACTTTCCACTAAGCATTTTTTTAATACAGTCAACCCCCGATGACTCGCGGTTCAGAACTCGCAGTTTGGAAAATTCGCAAGTTCTTATTTGGAACCCAACTAACAGCAAGTGGTGAAATATCTTAACATTTGTGGGAATTCGCAGCGGGACCCGGTGTTCAGGAAAGTTAGGAATGACATTTTGAACTATGTGTTTGGTCAAATATTGTGCAATATTACGTTTACAAAGTGGCATAATGTCTAGATGAATTCAATAAGGTACTACAGCACCATCGAGTGCTGAAGTCAACACGACTCGTGTACCGTTCACACTGCGAAAGCGTCGTGAAACGCCAAATTCGACTGCTCTACTCTATTAGCTTCTTTAGTTATCCATTTTAACCTGAAGTGATTTAGAGTGTAAGAAAAAAAAAAAAAACACGTTTACGCATTTATCTGCGAAAGAGTGTGCATTGAATATAAAAAGTCGTGTTGGCAGCGGTGGGATTCGAACCCACGCCCACAAAGAGACTGGAGCCTTAATCCAGCGCCTTAGACCGCTCGGCCACGCTACCGAATATGCAGCAGCTATTAAACCCGTGGGAACTGTAAACTTTCCATTGTCGCCTATCAAAATTTTATTTCGGACTGGTAATAGTATATCATAACCACGACCATATAGTCGAGACAAGGTCCTGGAATTAATTTGGAATATCAGCAACTCAGAGATGTTTAATAACTGAGTTTTTAATTAACAGCTTGGTTGAATATAAAGAAACATCTTGGCAGCGGTGGGATTTGAACCCACGCCCCCGAAGAGACTGGAGCCTAAATCCAGCGCCTTAGACCACTCGGCCACACTACCTAGCCTCTGTGATGTGTAAAACCTCTCTGTCGGTACCTTAAACTTTCAAAAGTAGCAGTCATCAGCAATCATGGAGGATGTAGCAGGTGGAGCAGGGGGGTTGGGTAGTGAAGAGAAGATGTTGTGGAGCTTACGAGGATCTAGTGCAGAGGCCTTGAGCAGAAGTCACATCCGAAGAAAATATGGTCAGGAGTGCATGGTAAGATGCGAGGTCTGCATAAAGGTGTGATTTTTTTCCACTCCCTCGTTGCTGATCTCGACTTTTCACTAAGCATTTTTTTAATACAGTCAACCCCCGATGACTCGCGGTTCAGAACTCGCAGTTTGGAAAATTCGCAAGTTCTTATTTGGAACCCAAATAACAGCAAGTGGTGAAATATCTTAACATGTGTGGGAATTCGCAGCGGGACCCGGTGTTCAGGAAAGTTAGGAATGACATTTTGAACTATGTGTTTGGTCAAATATTGTGCAATATTACGTTTACAAAGTGGCATAATGTCTAGATGAATTCAATAAGGTACTACAGCACCATCGAGTGCTGAAGTCAACACGACTCGTGTACCGTTCACACTGCGAAAGCGTCGTGAACGCCAAATTCGACTGCTCTACTCTATTAGCTCCTTTAGTTATCCATTTTAAACTGAAGTGATTTAGAGTGTAAGAAAAAAAAAAACGTTTACGCATTTATCTGCAAAAGAGTGTGCATTGAATATAAAAAGTCGTGTTGGCAGCGGTGGGATTCGAACCCACGCCCCCGAAGAGACTGGAGCCTTAATCCAGCGCCTTAGACCGCTCGGCCACGCTACCGAATATGCAGCAGCTATTAAACCCGTGGGTACTGTAAACTTTCCATAGTCGCCTATCAAAATTTTATTCCGGACTGGTAATAGTATATCATAACCACGACCATATAGTCGAGACAAGGTCCTGGAATTAATTTGGAATATCAGCAACTCAGACATGTTTAATAACTGAGATTTTAATTAACAGCTTGGTTGAATATAAAGAAACATCTTGGCAGAGGTGGGATTTGAACCCACACCCCCGAAGAGACTGGAGCCTAAATCCAGCGCCTTAGACTACTCGGCCACACTACCTAGCCTCTGTGATGTGTAAAACCTCTCTGTCGGTACCTTAAACTTTCAAAAGTAGCAGTCATCAGCAATCATGGAGGATGTAGCAGGTGGAGCAGGGGGGTTGGGTAGTGAAGAGAAGATGTGGAGCTTACGAGGATCTAGTGCAGAGGCCTTGAGCAGAAGTCACATCCGAAGAAAATATGGTCAGGAGTGCATGGTAAGATGCGAGGTCTGCATAAAGGTGTGATTTTTTTCCACTCCCTCGTTGCTGATCTCGACTTTCCACTAAGCATTTTTTTAATACAGTCAACCCCCGATGACTCGCGGTTCAGAACTCGCAGTTTGGAAAATTCGCAAGTTCTTATTTGGAACCCAACTAACAGCAAGTGGTGAAATATCTTAACATTTGTGGGAATTCGCAGCGGGACCCGGTGTTCAGGAAAGTTAGGAATGACATTTTGAACTATGTGTTTGGTCAAATATTGTGCAATATTACGTTTACAAAGTGGCATAATGTCTAGATGAATTCAATAAGGTACTACAGCACCATCGAGTGCTGAAGTCAACACGACTCGTGTACCGTTCACACTGCGAAAGCGTCGTGAAACGCCAAATTCGACTGCTCTACTCTATTAGCTCCTTTAGTTATCCATTTTAACCTGAAGTGATTTAGAGTGTAAGAAAAAAAAAACAAACACGTTTACGCATTTATCTGCGAAAGAGTGTGCATTGAATATAAAAAGTCGTGTTGGCAGCGGTGGGATTCGAACCCACGCCCACAAAGAGACTGGAGCCTTAATCCAGCGCCTTAGACCGCTCGGCCACGCTACCGAATATGCAGCAGCTATTAAACCCGTGGGAATTGTAAACTTTCCATAGTCGCCTATCAAAATTTTATTTCGGACTGGTAATAGTATATCATAACCACGACCATATAGTCGAGACAAGGTCCTGGAATTAATTTGGAATATCAGCAACTCAGAGATGTTTAATAACTGAGTTTTTAATTAACAGCTTGGTTGAATATAAAGAAACATCTTGGCAGCGGTGGGATTTGAACCCACGCCCCCGAAGAGACTGGAGCCTAAATCCAGCGCCTTAGACCACTCGGCCACACTACCTAGCCTCTGTGATGTGTAAAACCTCTCTGTCGGTACCTTAAACTTTCAAAAGTAGCAGTCATCAGCAATCATGGAGGATGTAGCAGCTGGAGCAGGGGGGTTGGGTAGTGAAGAGAAGATGTTGTGGAGCTTACGAGGATCTAGTGCAGAGGCCTTGAGCAGAAGTCACATCCGAAGAAAATATGGTCAGGAGTGCATGGTAAGATGCGAGGTCTGCATAAAGGTGTGATTTTTTTCCACTCCCTCGTTGCTGATCTCGACTTTTCACTAAGCATTTTTTTAATACAGTCAACCCCCGATGACTCGCGGTTCAGAACTCGCAGTTTGGAAAATTCGCAAGTTCTTATTTGGAACCCAAATAACAGCAAGTGGTGAAATATCTTAACATGTGTGGGAATTCGCAGCGGGACCCGGTGTTCAGGAAAGTTAGGAATGACATTTTGAACTATGTGTTTGGTCAAATATTGTGCAATATTACGTTTACAAAGTGGCATAATGTCTAGATGAATTCAATAAGGTACTACAGCACCATCGAGTGCTGAAGTCAACACGACTCGTGTACCGTTCACACTGCGAAAGCGTCGTGAACGCCAAATTCGACTGCTCTACTCTATTAGCTCCTTTAGTTATCCATTTTAAACTGAAGTGATTTAGAGTGTAAGAAAAAAAAAAACGTTTACGCATTTATCTGCAAAAGAGTGTGCATTGAATATAAAAAGTCGTGTTGGCAGCGGTGGGATTCGAACCCACGCCCCCGAAGAGACTGGAGCCTTAATCCAGCGCCTTAGACCGCTCGGCCACGCTACCGAATATGCAGCAGCTATTAAACCCGTGGGTACTGTAAACTTTCCATAGTCGCCTATCAAAATTTTATTCCGGACTGGTAATAGTATATCATAACCACGACCATATAGTCGAGACAAGGTCCTGGAATTAATTTGGAATATCAGCAACTCAGACATGTTTAATAACTGAGATTTTAATTAACAGCTTGGTTGAATATAAAGAAACATCTTGGCAGAGGTGGGATTTGAACCCACACCCCCGAAGAGACTGGAGCCTAAATCCAGCGCCTTAGACTACTCGGCCACACTACCTAGCCTCTGTGATGTGTAAAACCTCTCTGTCGGTACCTTAAACTTTCAAAAGTAGCAGTCATCAGCAATCATGGAGGATGTAGCAGGTGGAGCAGGGGGGTTGGGTAGTGAAGAGAAGATGTGGAGCTTACGAGGATCTAGTGCAGAGGCCTTGAGCAGAAGTCACATCCGAAGAAAATATGGTCAGGAGTGCATGGTAAGATGCGAGGTCTGCATAAAGGTGTGTTTTTTTTCCACTCCCTCGTTGCTGATCTCGACTTTCCACTAAGCATTTTTTTAATACAGTCAACCCCCGATGACTCGCGGTTCAGAACTCGCAGTTTGGAAAATTCGCAAGTTCTTATTTGGAACCCAACTAACAGCAAGTGGTGAAATATCTTAACATTTGTGGGAATTCGCAGCGGGACCCGGTGTTCAGGAAAGTTAGGAATGACATTTTGAACTATGTGTTTGGTCAAATATTGTGCAATATTACGTTTACAAAGTGGCATAATGTCTAGATGAATTCAATAAGGTACTACAGCACCATCGAGTGCTGAAGTCAACACGACTCGTGTACCGTTCACACTGCGAAAGCGTCGTGAAACGCCAAATTCGACTGCTCTACTCTATTAGCTCCTTTAGTTATCCATTTTAACCTGAAGTGATTTAGAGTGTAAGAAAAAAAAAAAAAACACGTTTACGCATTTATCTGCGAAAGAGTGTGCATTGAATATAAAAAGTCGTGTTGGCAGCGGTGGGATTCGAACCCACGCCCACAAAGAGACTGGAGCCTTAATCCAGCGCCTTAGACCGCTCGGCCACGCTACCGAATATGCAGCAGCTATTAAACCCGTGGGAACTGTAAACTTTCCATAGTCGCCTATCAAAATTTTATTTCGGACTGGTAATAGTATATCATAACCACGACCATATAGTCGAGACAAGGTCCTGGAATTAATTTGGAATATCAGCAACTCAGAGATGTTTAATAACTGAGTTTTTAATTAACAGCTTGGTTGAATATAAAGAAACATCTTGGCAGCGGTGGGATTTGAACCCACGCCCCCGCAGAGACTGGAGCCTAAATCCAGCGCCTTAGACCACTCGGCCACACTACCTAGCCTCTGTGATGTGTAAAACCTCTCTGTCGGTACCTTAAACTTTCAAAAGTAGCAGTCATCAGCAATCATGGAGGATGTAGCAGGTGGAGCAGGGGGGTTGGGTAGTGAAGAGAAGATGTTGTGGAGCTTACGAGGATCTAGTGCAGAGGCCTTGAGCAGAAGTCACATCCAAAGAAAATATGGTCAGGAGTGCATGGTAAGATGCGAGGTCTGCATAAAGGTGTGATTTTTTTCCACTCCCTCGTTGCTGATCTCGACTTTTCACTAAGCATTTTTTTAATACAGTCAACCCCCGATGACTCGCGGTTCAGAACTCGCAGTTTGGAAAATTCGCAAGTTCTTATTTGGAACCCAAATAACAGCAAGTGGTGAAATATCTTAACATGTGTGGGAATTCGCAGCGGGACCCGGTGTTCAGGAAAGTTAGGAATGACATTTTGAACTATGTGTTTGGTCAAATATTGTGCAATATTACGTTTACAAAGTGGCATAATGTCTAGATGAATTCAATAAGGTACTACAGCACCATCGAGTGCTGAAGTCAACACGACTCGTGTACCGTTCACACTGCGAAAGCGTCGTGAACGCCAAATTCGACTGCTCTACTCTATTAGCTCCTTTAGTTATCCATTTTAAACTGAAGTGATTTAGAGTGTAAGAAAAAAAAAAACGTTTACGCATTTATCTGCAAAAGAGTGTGCATTGAATATAAAAAGTCGTGTTGGCAGCGGTGGGATTCGAACCCACGCCCCCGAAGAGACTGGAGCCTTAATCCAGCGCCTTAGACCGCTCGGCCACGCTACCGAATATGCAGCAGCTATTAAACCCGTGGGTACTGTAAACTTTCCATAGTCGCCTATCAAAATTTTATTCCGGACTGGTAATAGTATATCATAACCACGACCATATAGTCGAGACAAGGTCCTGGAATTAATTTGGAATATCAGCAACTCAGACATGTTTAATAACTGAGATTTTAATTAACAGCTTGGTTGAATATAAAGAAACATCTTGGCAGAGGTGGGATTTGAACCCACACCCCCGAAGAGACTGGAGCCTAAATCCAGCGCCTTAGACTACTCGGCCACACTACCTAGCCTCTGTGATGTGTAAAACCTCTCTGTCGGTACCTTAAACTTTCAAAAGTAGCAGTCATCAGCAATCATGGAGGATGTAGCAGGTGGAGCAGGGGGGTTGGGTAGTGAAGAGAAGATGTGGAGCTTACGAGGATCTAGTGCAGAGGCCTTGAGCAGAAGTCACATCCGAAGAAAATATGGTCAGGAGTGCATGGTAAGATGCGAGGTCTGCATAAAGGTGTGTTTTTTTTCCACTCCCTCGTTGCTGATCTCGACTTTCCACTAAGCATTTTTTTAATACAGTCAACCCCCGATGACTCGCGGTTCAGAACTCGCAGTTTGGAAAATTCGCAAGTTCTTATTTGGAACCCAACTAACAGCAAGTGGTGAAATATCTTAACATTTGTGGGAATTCGCAGCGGGACCCGGTGTTCAGGAAAGTTAGGAATGACATTTTGAACTATGTGTTTGGTCAAATATTGTGCAATATTACGTTTACAAAGTGGCATAATGTCTAGATGAATTCAATAAGGTACTACAGCACCATCGAGTGCTGAAGTCAACACGACTCGTGTACCGTTCACACTGCGAAAGCGTCGTGAAACGCCAAATTCGACTGCTCTACTCTATTAGCTTCTTTAGTTATCCATTTTAACCTGAAGTGATTTAGAGTGTAAGAAAAAAAAAAAAAACACGTTTACGCATTTATCTGCGAAAGAGTGTGCATTGAATATAAAAAGTCGTGTTGGCAGCGGTGGGATTCGAACCCACGCCCACAAAGAGACTGGAGCCTTAATCCAGCGCCTTAGACCGCTCGGCCACGCTACCGAATATGCAGCAGCTATTAAACCCGTGGGAACTGTAAACTTTCCATAGTCGCCTATCAAAATTTTATTTCGGACTGGTAATAGTATATCATAACCACGACCATATAGTCGAGACAAGGTCCTGGAATTAATTTGGAATATCAGCAACTCAGAGATGTTTAATAACTGAGTTTTTAATTAACAGCTTGGTTGAATATAAAGAAACATCTTGGCAGCGGTGGGATTTGAACCCACGCCCCCGAAGAGACTGGAGCCTAAATCCAGCGCCTTAGACCACTCGGCCACACTACCTAGCCTCTGTGATGTGTAAAACCTCTCTGTCGGTACCTTAAACTTTCAAAAGTAGCAGTCATCAGCAATCATGGAGGATGTAGCAGGTGGAGCAGGGGGGTTGGGTAGTGAAGAGAAGATGTTGTGGAGCTTACGAGGATCTAGTGCAGAGGCCTTGAGCAAAAGTCACATCCGAAGAAAATATGGTCAGGAGTGCATGGTAAGATGCGAGGTCTGCATAAAGGTGTGATTTTTTTCCACTCCCTCGTTGCTGATCTCGACTTTTCACTAAGCATTTTTTTAATACAGTCAACCCCCGATGACTCGCGGTTCAGAACTCGCAGTTTGGAAAATTCGCAAGTTCTTATTTGGAACCCAAATAACAGCAAGTGGTGAAATATCTTAACATGTGTGGGAATTCGCAGCGGGACCCGGTGTTCAGGAAAGTTAGGAATGACATTTTGAACTATGTGTTTGGTCAAATATTGTGCAATATTACGTTTACAAAGTGGCATAATGTCTAGATGAATTCAATAAGGTACTACAGCACCATCGAGTGCTGAAGTCAACACGACTCGTGTACCGTTCACACTGCGAAAGCGTCGTGAACGCCAAATTCGACTGCTCTACTCTATTAGCTCCTTTAGTTATCCATTTTAAACTGAAGTGATTTAGAGTGTAAGAAAAAAAAAAACGTTTACGCATTTATCTGCAAAAGAGTGTGCATTGAATATAAAAAGTCGTGTTGGCAGCGGTGGGATTCGAACCCACGCCCCCGAAGAGACTGGAGCCTTAATCCAGCGCCTTAGACCGCTCGGCCACGCTACCGAATATGCAGCAGCTATTAAACCCGTGGGTACTGTAAACTTTCCATAGTCGCCTATCAAAATTTTATTCCGGACTGGTAATAGTATATCATAACCACGACCATATAGTCGAGACAAGGTCCTGGAATTAATTTGGAATATCAGCAACTCAGACATGTTTAATAACTGAGATTTTAATTAACAGCTTGGTTGAATATAAAGAAACATCTTGGCAGAGGTGGGATTTGAACCCACACCCCCGAAGAGACTGGAGCCTAAATCCAGCGCCTTAGACTACTCGGCCACACTACCTAGCCTCTGTGATGTGTAAAACCTCTCTGTCGGTACCTTAAACTTTCAAAAGTAGCAGTCATCAGCAATCATGGAGGATGTAGCAGGTGGAGCAGGGGGGTTGGGTAGTGAAGAGAAGATGTGGAGCTTACGAGGATCTAGTGCAGAGGCCTTGAGCAGAAGTCACATCCGAAGAAAATATGGTCAGGAGTGCATGGTAAGATGCGAGGTCTGCATAAAGGTGTGATTTTTTTCCACTCCCTCGTTGCTGATCTCGACTTTCCACTAAGCATTTTTTTAATACAGTCAACCCCCGATGACTCGCGGTTCAGAACTCGCAGTTTGGAAAATTCGCAAGTTCTTATTTGGAACCCAACTAACAGCAAGTGGTGAAATATCTTAACATTTGTGGGAATTCGCAGCGGGACCCGGTGTTCAGGAAAGTTAGGAATGACATTTTGAACTATGTGTTTGGTCAAATATTGTGCAATATTACGTTTACAAAGTGGCATAATGTCTAGATGAATTCAATAAGGTACTACAGCACCATCGAGTGCTGAAGTCAACACGACTCGTGTACCGTTCACACTGCGAAAGCGTCGTGAAACGCCAAATTCGACTGCTCTACTCTATTAGCTCCTTTAGTTATCCATTTTAACCTGAAGTGATTTAGAGTGTAAGAAAAAAAAAACAAACACGTTTACGCATTTATCTGCGAAAGAGTGTGCATTGAATATAAAAAGTCGTGTTGGCAGCGGTGGGATTCGAACCCACGCCCACAAAGAGACTGGAGCCTTAATCCAGCGCCTTAGACCGCTCGGCCACGCTACCGAATATGCAGCAGCTATTAAACCCGTGGGAATTGTAAACTTTCCATAGTCGCCTATCAAAATTTTATTTCGGACTGGTAATAGTATATCATAACCACGACCATATAGTCGAGACAAGGTCCTGGAATTAATTTGGAATATCAGCAACTCAGAGATGTTTAATAACTGAGTTTTTAATTAACAGCTTGGTTGAATATAAAGAAACATCTTGGCAGCGGTGGGATTTGAACCCACGCCCCCGAAGAGACTGGAGCCTAAATCCAGCGCCTTAGACCACTCGGCCACACTACCTAGCCTCTGTGATGTGTAAAACCTCTCTGTCGGTACCTTAAACTTTCAAAAGTAGCAGTCATCAGCAATCATGGAGGATGTAGCAGGTGGAGCAGGGGGGTTGGGTAGTGAAGAGAAGATGTTGTGGAGCTTACGAGGATCTAGTGCAGAGGCCTTGAGCAGAAGTCACATCCGAAGAAAATATGGTCAGGAGTGCATGGTAAGATGCGAGGTCTGCATAAAGGTGTGATTTTTTTCCACTCCCTCGTTGCTGATCTCGACTTTTCACTAAGCATTTTTTTAATACAGTCAACCCCCGATGACTCGCGGTTCAGAACTCGCAGTTTGGAAAATTCGCAAGTTCTTATTTGGAACCCAAATAACAGCAAGTGGTGAAATATCTTAACATGTGTGGGAATTCGCAGCGGGACCCGGTGTTCAGGAAAGTTAGGAATGACATTTTGAACTATGTGTTTGGTCAAATATTGTGCAATATTACGTTTACAAAGTGGCATAATGTCTAGATGAATTCAATAAGGTACTACAGCACCATCGAGTGCTGAAGTCAACACGACTCGTGTACCGTTCACACTGCGAAAGCGTCGTGAACGCCAAATTCGACTGCTCTACTCTATTAGCTCCTTTAGTTATCCATTTTAAACTGAAGTGATTTAGAGTGTAAGAAAAAAAAAAACGTTTACGCATTTATCTGCAAAAGAGTGTGCATTGAATATAAAAAGTCGTGTTGGCAGCGGTGGGATTCGAACCCACGCCCCCGAAGAGACTGGAGCCTTAATCCAGCGCCTTAGACCGCTCGGCCACGCTACCGAATATGCAGCAGCTATTAAACCCGTGGGTACTGTAAACTTTCCATAGTCGCCTATCAAAATTTTATTCCGGACTGGTAATAGTATATCATAACCACGACCATATAGTCGAGACAAGGTCCTGGAATTAATTTGGAATATCAGCAACTCAGACATGTTTAATAACTGAGATTTTAATTAACAGCTTGGTTGAATATAAAGAAACATCTTGGCAGAGGTGGGATTTGAACCCACACCCCCGAAGAGACTGGAGCCTAAATCCAGCGCCTTAGACTACTCGGCCACACTACCTAGCCTCTGTGATGTGTAAAACCTCTCTGTCGGTACCTTAAACTTTTAAAAGTAGCAGTCATCAGCAATCATGGAGGATGTAGCAGGTGGAGCAGGGGGGTTGGGTAGTGAAGAGAAGATGTGGAGCTTACGAGGATCTAGTGCAGAGGCCTTGAGCAGAAGTCACATCCGAAGAAAATATGGTCAGGAGTGCATGGTAAGATGCGAGGTCTGCATAAAGGTGTGATTTTTTTCCACTCCCTCGTTGCTGATCTCGACTTTCCACTAAGCATTTTTTTAATACAGTCAACCCCCGATGACTCGCGGTTCAGAACTCGCAGTTTGGAAAATTCGCAAGTTCTTATTTGGAACCCAACTAACAGCAAGTGGTGAAATATCTTAACATTTGTGGGAATTCGCAGCGGGACCCGGTGTTCAGGAAAGTTAGGAATGACATTTTGAACTATGTGTTTGGTCAAATATTGTGCAATATTACGTTTACAAAGTGGCATAATGTCTAGATGAATTCAATAAGGTACTACAGCACCATCGAGTGCTGAAGTCAACACGACTCGTGTACCGTTCACACTGCGAAAGCGTCGTGAAACGCCAAATTCGACTGCTCTACTCTATTAGCTCCTTTAGTTATCCATTTTAACCTGAAGTGATTTAGAGTGTAAGAAAAAAAAAAAAAACACGTTTACGCATTTATCTGCGAAAGAGTGTGCATTGAATATAAAAAGTCGTGTTGGCAGCGGTGGGATTCGAACCCACGCCCACAAAGAGACTGGAGCCTTAATCCAGCGCCTTAGACCGCTCGGCCACGCTACCGAATATGCAGCAGCTATTAAACCCGTGGGAACTGTAAACTTTCCATAGTCGCCTATCAAAATTTTATTTCGGACTGGTAATAGTATATCATAACCACGACCATATAGTCGAGACAAGGTCCTGGAATTAATTTGGAATATCAGCAACTCAGAGATGTTTAATAACTGAGTTTTTAATTAACAGCTTGGTTGAATATAAAGAAACATCTTGGCAGCGGTGGGATTTGAACCCACGCCCCCGAAGAGACTGGAGCCTAAATCCAGCGCCTTAGACCACTCGGCCACACTACCTAGCCTCTGTGATGTGTAAAACCTCTCTGTCGGTACCTTAAACTTTCAAAAGTAGCAGTCATCAGCAATCATGGAGGATGTAGCAGGTGGAGCAGGGGGGTTGGGTAGTGAAGAGAAGATGTTGTGGAGCTTACGAGGATCTAGTGCAGAGGCCTTGAGCAGAAGTCACATCCGAAGAAAATATGGTCAGGAGTGCATGGTAAGATGCGAGGTCTGCATAAAGGTGTGATTTTTTTCCACTCCCTCGTTGCTGATCTCGACTTTTCACTAAGCATTTTTTTAATACAGTCAACCCCCGATGACTCGCGGTTCAGAACTCGCAGTTTGGAAAATTCGCAAGTTCTTATTTGGAACCCAAATAACAGCAAGTGGTGAAATATCTTAACATGTGTGGGAATTCGCAGCGGGACCCGGTGTTCAGGAAAGTTAGGAATGACATTTTGAACTATGTGTTTGGTCAAATATTGTGCAATATTACGTTTACAAAGTGGCATAATGTCTAGATGAATTCAATAAGGTACTACAGCACCATCGAGTGCTGAAGTCAACACGACTCGTGTACCGTTCACACTGCGAAAGCGTCGTGAACGCCAAATTCGACTGCTCTACTCTATTAGCTCCTTTAGTTATCCATTTTAAACTGAAGTGATTTAGAGTGTAAGAAAAAAAAAACAAACACGTTTACGCATTTATCTGCGAAAGAGTGTGCATTGAATATAAAAAGTCGTGTTGGCAGCGGTGGGATTCGAACCCACGCCCACAAAGAGACTGGAGCCTTAATCCAGCGCCTTAGACCGCTCGGCCACGCTACCGAATATGCAGCAGCTATTAAACCCGTGGGAACTGTAAACTTTCCATAGTCGCCTATCAAAATTTTATTTCGGACTGGTAATAGTATATCATAACCACGACCATATAGTCGAGACAAGGTCCTGGAATTAATTTGGAATATCAGCAACTCAGAGATGTTTAATAACTGAGTTTTTAATTAACAGCTTGGTTGAATATAAAGAAACATCTTGGCAGCGGTGGGATTTGAACCCACGCCCCCGAAGAGACTGGAGCCTAAATCCAGCGCCTTAGACCACTCGGCCACACTACCTAGCCTCTGTGATGTGTAAAACCTCTCTGTCGGTACCTTAAACTTTCAAAAGTAGCAGTCATCAGCAATCATGGAGGATGTAGCAGGTGGAGCAGGGGGGTTGGGTAGTGAAGAGAAGATGTTGTGGAGCTTACGAGGATCTAGTGCAGAGGCCTTGAGCAGAAGTCACATCCGAAGAAAATATGGTCAGGAGTGCATGGTAAGATGCGAGGTCTGCATAAAGGTGTGATTTTTTTCCACTCCCTCGTTGCTGATCTCGACTTTTCACTAAGCATTTTTTTAATACAGTCAACCCCCGATGACTCGCGGTTCAGAACTCGCAGTTTGGAAAATTCGCAAGTTCTTATTTGGAACCCAAATAACAGCAAGTGGTGAAATATCTTAACATGTGTGGGAATTCGCAGCGGGACCCGGTGTTCAGGAAAGTTAGGAATGACATTTTGAACTATGTGTTTGGTCAAATATTGTGCAATATTACGTTTACAAAGTGGCATAATGTCTAGATGAATTCAATAAGGTACTACAGCACCATCGAGTGCTGAAGTCAACACGACTCGTGTACCGTTCACACTGCGAAAGCGTCGTGAACGCCAAATTCGACTGCTCTACTCTATTAGCTCCTTTAGTTATCCATTTTAAACTGAAGTGATTTAGAGTGTAAGAAAAAAAAAACGTTTACGCATTTATCTGCAAAAGAGTGTGCATTGAATATAAAAAGTCGTGTTGGCAGCGGTGGGATTCGAACCCACGCCCCCGAAGAGACTGGAGCCTTAATCCAGCGCCTTAGACCGCTCGGCCACGCTACCGAATATGCAGCAGCTATTAAACCCGTGGGTACTGTAAACTTTCCATAGTCGCCTATCAAAATTTTATTCCGGACTGGTAATAGTATATCATAACCACGACCATATAGTCGAGACAAGGTCCTGGAATTAATTTGGAATATCAGCAACTCAGACATGTTTAATAACTGAGATTTTAATTAACAGCTTGGTTGAATATAAAGAAACATCTTGGCAGAGGTGGGATTTGAACCCACACCCCCGAAGAGACTGGAGCCTAAATCCAGCGCCTTAGACTACTCGGCCACACTACCTAGCCTCTGTGATGTGTAAAACCTCTCTGTCGGTACCTTAAACTTTCAAAAGTAGCAGTCATCAGCAATCATGGAGGATGTAGCAGGTGGAGCAGGGGGGTTGGGTAGTGAAGAGAAGATGTGGAGCTTACGAGGATCTAGTGCAGAGGCCTTGAGCAGAAGTCACATCCGAAGAAAATATGGTCAGGAGTGCATGGTAAGATGCGAGGTCTGCATAAAGGTGTGATTTTTTTCCACTCCCTCGTTGCTGATCTCGACTTTCCACTAAGCATTTTTTTAATACAGTCAACCCCCGATGACTCGCGGTTCAGAACTCGCAGTTTGGAAAATTCGCAAGTTCTTATTTGGAACCCAACTAACAGCAAGTGGTGAAATATCTTAACATTTGTGGGAATTCGCAGCGGGACCCGGTGTTCAGGAAAGTTAGGAATGACATTTTGAACTATGTGTTTGGTCAAATATTGTGCAATATTACGTTTACAAAGTGGCATAATGTCTAGATGAATTCAATAAGGTACTACAGCACCATCGAGTGCTGAAGTCAACACGACTCGTGTACCGTTCACACTGCGAAAGCGTCGTGAAACGCCAAATTCGACTGCTCTACTCTATTAGCTCCTTTAGTTATCCATTTTAACCTGAAGTGATTTAGAGTGTAAGAAAAAAAAAAAAAACACGTTTACGCATTTATCTGCGAAAGAGTGTGCATTGAATATAAAAAGTCGTGTTGGCAGCGGTGGGATTCGAACCCACGCCCACAAAGAGACTGGAGCCTTAATCCAGCGCCTTAGACCGCTCGGCCACGCTACCGAATATGCAGCAGCTATTAAACCCGTGGGAACTGTAAACTTTCCATAGTCGCCTATCAAAATTTTATTTCGGACTGGTAATAGTATATCATAACCACGACCATATAGTCGAGACAAGGTCCTGGAATTAATTTGGAATATCAGCAACTCAGAGATGTTTAATAACTGAGTTTTTAATTAACAGCTTGGTTGAATATAAAGAAACATCTTGGCAGCGGTGGGATTTGAACCCACGCCCCCGAAGAGACTGGAGCCTAAATCCAGCGCCTTAGACCACTCGGCCACACTACCGAGCCTCTGTGATGTGTAAAACCTCTCTGTCGGTACCTTAAACTTTCAAAAGTAGCAGTCATCAGCAATCATGGAGGATGTAGCAGGTGGAGCAGGGGGGTTGGGTAGTGAAGAGAAGATGTTGTGGAGCTTACGAGGATCTAGTGCAGAGGCCTTGAGCAGAAGTCACATCCGAAGAAAATATGGTCAGGAGTGCATGGTAAGATGCGAGGTCTGCATAAAGGTGTGATTTTTTTCCACTCCCTCGTTGCTGATCTCGACTTTTCACTAAGCATTTTTTTAATACAGTCAACCCCCGATGACTCGCGGTTCAGAACTCGCAGTTTGGAAAATTCGCAAGTTCTTATTTGGAACCCAAATAACAGCAAGTGGTGAAATATCTTAACATGTGTGGGAATTCGCAGCGGGACCCGGTGTTCAGGAAAGTTAGGAATGACATTTTGAACTATGTGTTTGGTCAAATATTGTGCAATATTACGTTTACAAAGTGGCATAATGTCTAGATGAATTCAATAAGGTACTACAGCACCATCGAGTGCTGAAGTCAACACGACTCGTGTACCGTTCACACTGCGAAAGCGTCGTGAACGCCAAATTCGACTGCTCTACTCTATTAGCTCCTTTAGTTATCCATTTTAAACTGAAGTGATTTAGAGTGTAAGAAAAAAAAAAACGTTTACGCATTTATCTGCAAAAGAGTGTGCATTGAATATAAAAAGTCGTGTTGGCAGCGGTGGGATTCGAACCCACGCCCCCGAAGAGACTGGAGCCTTAATCCAGCGCCTTAGACCGCTCGGCCACGCTACCGAATATGCAGCAGCTATTAAACCCGTGGGTACTGTAAACTTTCCATTGTCGCCTATCAAAATTTTATTCCGGACTGGTAATAGTATATCATAACCACGACCATATAGTCGAGACAAGGTCCTGGAATTAATTTGGAATATCAGCAACTCAGACATGTTTAATAACTGAGATTTTAATTAACAGCTTGGTTGAATATAAAGAAACATCTTGGCAGAGGTGGGATTTGAACCCACACCCCCGAAGAGACTGGAGCCTAAATCCAGCGCCTTAGACTACTCGGCCACACTACCTAGCCTCTGTGATGTGTAAAACCTCTCTGTCGGTACCTTAAACTTTCAAAAGTAGCAGTCATCAGCAATCATGGAGGATGTAGCAGGTGGAGCAGGGGGGTTGGGTAGTGAAGAGAAGATGTGGAGCTTACGAGGATCTAGTGCAGAGGCCTTGAGCAGAAGTCACATCCGAAGAAAATATGGTCAGGAGTGCATGGTAAGATGCGAGGTCTGCATAAAGGTGTGATTTTTTTTCCACTCCCTCGTTGCTGATCTCGACTTTCCACTAAGCATTTTTTTAATACAGTCAACCCCCGATGACTCGCGGTTCAGAACTCGCAGTTTGGAAAATTCGCAAGTTCTTATTTGAACCCAACTAACAGCAAGTGGTGAAATATCTTAACATTTGTGGGAATTCGCAGCGGGACCCGGTGTTCAGGAAAGTTAGGAATGACATTTTGAACTATGTGTTTGGTCAAATATTGTGCAATATTACGTTTACAAAGTGAACCCAGCCATTAGGGGGGCACACGCCAGTGTACTCTTAGTGCCGGTCCCAAGCCCGGGTAAATGGGGAGGGTTGCGTTAGGAAGGGCATCCAGCGTAAAACATGTGCCAAATCAAATATGCGGATCACAAATGAGAATTTCATACCGGATCGGTCGAGGCCCGGGTTAACAACGACCGCCACAGGTATCGTTAGCCGACAGGGTACCGGTGGAAATTGGGCTACTGTTGGCCGAAGGAGGAGAAGGAGAGGAGGAAGACGTCTACGGAGACGGCAGGAAAAGGAGCAGTGTAGGAGAGTAGAGGTTCGGGTTGGTACTTTAAATGTTGGTACTATGACGGGTAAAGGGAGAGAGATAGCTGATATGATGGAGAGGAGAAAGGTAGATGTGTTGTGTGTTCAGGAGACCAAGTGGAAAGGGAGTAAGGCCAGGAACATTGGAGGTGGGTTTAAACTGTTTTATCATGGTGTGGATGGGAAGAGAAATGGTGTAGGGGTGATTCTGAAGGAAGCGTACAGTAAGAGTGTAGTGGAGGTGAAGAGAGTTTCTGATAGGGTGATGATCGTGAAGGTGGAAGTTGAAGGGATGATGATAAATGTCATCAGTGCCTATGCTCCACAAGTTGGCTGTGAGATGGAGGAGAAAGAAAGATTCTGGAGTGAATTAGATGAAGTGGTAGATGGTGTACCTAGGAAAGAACGATTGGTGATTGGGGCAGACTTTAATGGGCATGTAGGTGAAGGGAACAGAGGTGATGAGGAGGTGATGGGTAGGTATGGTTTTAAGGAGAGGAATGTGGAAGGTCAGATGGTGGTAGATTTTGCTAAAAGGATGGAAATGGCAGTGGTGAACACGTATTTTAAGAAGAAGGAGGATCATAGGGTGACGTATAAGAGTGGAGGAAGGTGCACACAGGTGGATTATCTTCTGTGTAGGAGATGCAACCTGAAGGAGATTGGAGACTGTAAGGTGTTGGCGGGGGACAGTGTAGCTAGACAGCATCGGATGGTGGTCTGTAGGATGGTTTTGGAGGCGAAGAAGAAGAGGAGGAAAGTAAGGTTTGAAAGAAGAATAAGATGGTGGAAACTAAAGGAGGAAGAGTGTAGTGTGAGGTTCAGGGAAGAGGTCAGACAGGGGCTCGGTGGAGGTGAAGAGGTGCCGGATGATTGGGCAACTACTGCAGGAGTGATGAGGGAGGCAGCTAGAAAAGTACTTGGTGTGACATCTGGAAATAGAAAGCAAGACAAGGAGACGTGGTGGTGGAATGAGGAAGTGCAGGAGAGCATTAGGGGGAAGAGGTTGGCAAAACAGAAGTGGGATCGACAGAGTGATGAGAAAAGTAGGCAGGAGTACAAGGAGATGCGGCAGCAGGTTAAAAGGGATGTGGCGAAAGCCAAGGAAAAGGCATATGAGGAACTGTATAAGAGGTTGGACACTAAGGAAGGAGAAAAGGATTTATACCGATTGGCCAAGCAGAGGGACCGAGCTGGGAAGGATGTACTGCAAGTTAGAGCAATAAAGGATGGAGAGGGAAATGTGTTGACAAGTGAGGAGAGTGTGTTGAGAAGATGGAGGGAGTATTTTGAGCAGCTGATGAATGAGGAAAATCAGAGAGAGAGAAGGTTGGAGGATGTGGAGTTAGTAAAGCAGGATGTAGATAGGATTAGTAAGGAGGAAGTGAGAGCAGCGATTAAGAGGATGAAGAATGGAAAGTCGGTTGGACCAGATGACATACCGGTAGAAGCGTGGAGATGTTTAGGAGAGATGGCAGTGGAGTTTTTAACCAGATTGTTTAACAGGATTCTGGAAGGGGAGAGGATGCCTGAGGAATGGAGAAGGAGTGTGTTGGTACCGATCTTTAAGCATAAGGGAGATGTGCAGACCTGCAGTAACTACAGGGGAATTAAGTTGATCAGTCACACCATGAAGTTATGGGAAAGAGTAGTGGAAGCCAGGTTGAGAGAAGAGGTGACCATCTGTGAGCAACAGTATGGTTTCATGCCGAGGAAGAGCACCACAGATGCCTTATTTGCTTTGAGGATGTTGATGGAGAAGTATAGAGAAGGTCAGAAGGAGTTGCATTGTGTATTTGTGGATTTAGAGAAAGCGTACGACAGGGTGCCGAGAGAGGAGTTGTGGTATTGTATGAGGAAGTCAGGTGTGTCAGAGAAGTATGTGAGGGTGGTGCAGGACATGTATGAGGACAGTGTGACGGCAGTAAAGTGTGCAGTAGGTACGACAGACTGGTTCAGGGTGAAGGTTGGACTGCATCAAGGATCGGCCCTGAGCCCTTTCCTGTTTGCAGTGGTGATGGACAGGTTGACGGACGAGGTCAGACAGGAGTCTCCCTGGACTATGATGTTTGCAGATGATATTGTGATTTGTGGTGAGAGTAGAGAGCAGGTTGAGAAGAGCCTGGAGAGGTGGAGATATGCGCTGGAGAGAAGGGGAATGAAAGTCAGTAGGTGTAAGACAGAGTACATGTGTGTGAATGAGAGGGAGGGCAGTGGAGTGATGCGGTTGCAGGGAGAAGAGGTGGAGAAGGTGGAGGAGTTCAAGTACCTGGGGTCAACAGTGCAAAGTAATGGAGAGTGTGTTAGGGAAGTAAAGAAAAGAGTGCAGGCAGGGTGGAGTGGGTGGAGAAGAGTGACAGGAGTGATTTGTGATAGAAGAGTATCTGCAAGAATGAAAGGGAAAGTTTATAGGACTGTGGTGAGACCTGCGATGTTGTATGGATTAGAGACAGTGGCATTGAGTAAAAGACAGGAGGTGGAGCTGGAGGTAGCAGAGCTGAAGATGTTGAGGTTTTCGTTGGGAGTGACGAGGATGGACAAGATTAGAAATGAGTTTATTAGAGGGACAGCACATGTAGGATGTTTTGGTGACAAGGTGAGGGAGGCGAGATTGAGATGGTTTGGACATGTGCAGAGAAGGGACATGAATTATATTGGTAGAAAAATGCTGAAGATGGAGCCACCAGGTAGGAGGAAAAGAGGAAGGCCAAGGAGGAGGTTCATGGATGTGGTGAGGGAAGACATGCAGGTAGTTGGTGTAAAAGAGGCAGATATAGAGGACAGGGTGGTATGGAGACGGATGATCCGCTGTGGCGACCCCTAATGGGAGCAGCCGAAAGAAGAAGAAGAAGATTACGTTTACAAAGTGGCATAATGTCTAGATGAATTCAATAAGGTACTACAGCACCATCGAGTGCTGAAGTCAACACGACTTGTGTACCGTTCACACTGCGAAAGCGTCGTGAAACGCCAAATTCGACTGCTCTACTTTATTAGCTCCTTTAGTTATCCATTTTAACCTGAAGTGATTTAGAGTGTAAGAAAAAAAAAAAAAACACGTTTACGCATTTATCTGCGAAAGAGTGTGCATTGAATATAAAAAGTCGTGTTGGCAGCGGTGGGATTCGAACCCACGCCCACAAAGAGACTGGAGCCTTAATCCAGCGCCTTAGACCGCTCGGCCACGCTACCGAATATGCAGCAGCTATTAAACCCGTGGGAACTGTAAACTTTCCATAGTCGCCTATCAAAATTTTATTTCGGACTGGTAATAGTATATCATAACCACGACCATATAGTCGAGACAAGGTCCTGGAATTAATTTGGAATATCAGCAACTCAGAGATGTTTAATAACTGAGTTTTTAATTAACAGCTTGGTTGCATATAAAGAAACATCTTGGCAGCGGTGGGATTTGAACCCACGCCCCCGAAGAGACTGGAGCCTAAATCCAGCGCCTTAGACCACTCGGCCACACTACCTAGCCTCTGTGATGTGTAAAACCTCTCTGTCGGTACCTTAAACTTTCAAAAGTAGCAGTCATCAGCAATCATGGAGGATGTAGCAGGTGGAGCAGGGGGGTTGGGTAGTGAAGAGAAGATGTTGTGGAGCTTACGAGGATCTAGTGCAGAGGCCTTGAGCAGAAGTCACATCCGAAGAAAATATGGTCAGGAGTGCATGGTAAGATGCGAGGTCTGCATAAAGGTGTGATTTTCTTCCACTCACTCGTTGCTGATCTCGACTTTCCACTAAACATTTTTTTAATACAGTCAACCCCCGATGACTCGCGGTTCAGAACTCGCAGTTTGGAAACCCAACTAACAGCAAGTGGTGAAATATCTTAACATTTGTGGGAATTCGCAGCGGGACCCGGTGTTCAGGAAAGTTAGGAATGACATTTTGAACTATGTGTTTGGTCAAATATTGTGCAATATTACGTTTACAAAGTGGCATAATGTCTAGATAAATTCAATAGGGTACTACAGGGGCAGCACCTTCGAGTGCTGAAGTCAACACGACTCGTGTACCGTTCACACTGCGAAAGCGTCGTGAACGCCAAATTCGACTGCTCTACTCTATTAGCTCCTTTAGTTATCCATTTTAACCTGAAGTGATTTAGAGTGTAAGAAAAAAAAAACAAACACGTTTACGCATTTATCTGCGAAAGAGTGTGCATTGAATATAAAGAAACATCTTGGCAGAGGTGGGATTTGAACCCACACCCCCGAAGAGACTGGAGCCTAAAACCAGCGCCTTAGACTACTCGGCCACACTACCTAGCCTCTGTGATGTGTAAAACCTCTCTGTCGGTACCTTAAACTTTCAAAAGTAGCAGTCATCAGCAATCATGGAGGATGTAGCAGGTGGAGCAGGGGGGTTGGGTAGTGAAGAGAAGATGTGGAGCTTACGAGGATCTAGTGCAGAGGCCTTGAGCAGAAGTCACATCCGAAGAAAATATGGTCAGGACTGCATGGTAAGATGCGAGGTCTGCATAAAGGTGTGATTTTTTTCCACTCCCTCGTTGCTGATCTCGACTTTCCACTAAGCATTTTTTTAATACAGTCAACCCCCGATGACTCGCGGTTCAGAACTCGCAGTTTGGAAAATTCGCAAGTTCTTATTTGGAACCCAACTAACAGCAAATGGTGAAATATCTTAACATTTGTGGGAATTCGCAGCGGGACCCGGTGTTCAGGAAAGTTAGGAATGACATTTTGAACTATGTGTTTGGTCAAATATTGTGCAATATTACGTTTACAAAGTGGCATAATGTCTAGATGAATTCAATAAGGTACTACAGCACCATCGAGTGTTGAAGTCAACACGACTCGTGTACCGTTCACACTGCGAAAGCGTGGTGAAACGCCAAATTCGACTGCTCTACTCTATTAGCTCCTTTAGTTATCCATTTTAACCTGAAGTGATTTAGATTGTAAGAAAAAAAAAAAACACGTTTACGCATTTATCTGCGAAAGAGTGTGCATTGAATATAAAAAGTCGTGTTGGCAGCGGTGGGATTCGACCCCACGCCCCCGAAGAGACTGGAGCCTTAATCCAGTGCCTTAGACCGCTCGGCCACGCTACCGAATATGCAGCAGCTATTAAACCCGTGGGTACTGTAAACTTTCCATAGTCGCCTATCAAAATTTTATTCCGGACTGGTAATAGTATATCATAACCACGACCATATAGTCGAGACAAGGTCCTGGAATTAATTTGGAATATCAGCAACTCAGACATGTTTAATAACTGAGATTTTAATTAACAGCTTGGTTGAATATAAAGAAACATCTTGGCAGAGCTGGGATTTGAACCCACACCCCCGAAGAGACTGGAGCCTAAATCCAGCGCCTTAGACTACTCGGCCACACTACCTAGCCTCTGTGATGTGTAAAACCTCTCTGTCGGTACCTTAAACTTTCAAAAGTAGCAGTCATCAGCAATCATGGAGGATGTAGCAGGTGGAGCAGGGGGGTTGGGTAGTGAAGAGAAGATGTGGAGCTTACGAGGATCTAGTGCAGAGGCCTTGAGCAGAAGTCACATCCGAAGAAAATATGGTCAGGACTGCATGGTAAGATGCGAGGTCTGCATAAAGGTGTGATTTTTTTCCACTCCCTCGTTGCTGATCTCGACTTTCCACTAAGCATTTTTTTAATACAGTCAACCCCCGATGACTCGCGGTTCAGAACTCGCAGTTTGGAAAATTCGCAAGTTCTTATTTGGAACCCAACTAACAGCAAGTGGTGAAATATCTTAACATTTGTGGGAATTCGCAGCGGGACCCGGTGTTCAGGAAAGTTAGGAATGACATTTTGAACTATGTGTTTGGTCAAATATTGTGCAATATTACGTTTACAAAGTGGCATAATGTCTAGATGAATTCAATAAGGTACTACAGCACCATCGAGTGCTGAAGTCAACACGACTCGTGTACCGTTCACACTGCGAAAGCGTCGTGAAACGCCAAATTCGACTGCTCTACTCTATTAGCTCCTTTAGTTATCCATTTTAACCTGAAGTGATTTAGAGTGTAAGAAAAAAAAAACAAACACGTTTACGCATTTATCTGCGAAAGAGTGTGCATTGAATATAAAAAGTCGTGTTGGCACCGGTGGGATTCGAACCCACGCCCACAAAGAGACTGGAGCCTTAATCCAGCGCCTTAGACCGCTCGGCCACGCTACCGAATATGCAGCAGCTATTAAACCCGTGGGAACTGTAAACTTTCCATAGTCGCCTATCAAAATTTTATTTCGGACTGGTAATAGTATATCATAACCACGACCATATAGTCGAGACAAGGTCCTGGAATTAATTTGGAATATCAGCAACTCAGAGATGTTTAATAACTGAGTTTTTAATTAACAGCTTGGTTGAATATAAAGAAACATCTTGGCAGCGGTGGGATTTGAACCCACGCCCCCGAAGAGACTGGAGCCTAAATCCAGCGCCTTAGACCACTCGGCCACACTACCTAGCCTCTGTGATGTGTAAAACCTCTCTGTCGGTACCTTAAACTTTCAAAAGTAGCAGTCATCAGCAATCATGGAGGATGTAGCAGGTGGAGCAGGGGGGTTGGGTAGTGAAGAGAAGATGTTGTGGAGCTTACGAGGATCTAGTGCAGAGGCCTTGAGCAGAAGTCACATCCGAAGAAAATATGGTCAGGAGTGCATGGTAAGATGCGAGGTCTGCATAAAGGTGTGATTTTTTTCCACTCCCTCGTTGCTGATCTCGACTTTTCACTAAGCATTTTTTTAATACAGTCAACCCCCGATGACTCGCGGTTCAGAACTCGCAGTTTGGAAAATTCGCAAGTTCTTATTTGGAACCCAAATAACAGCAAGTGGTGAAATATCTTAACATGTGTGGGAATTCGCAGCGGGACCCGGTGTTCAGGAAAGTTAGGAATGACATTTTGAACTATGTGTTTGGTCAAATATTGTGCAATATTACGTTTACAAAGTGGCATAATGTCTAGATGAATTCAATAAGGTACTACAGCACCATCGAGTGCTGAAGTCAACACGACTCGTGTACCGTTCACACTGCGAAAGCGTCGTGAACGCCAAATTCGACTGCTCTACTCTATTAGCTCCTTTAGTTATCCATTTTAAACTGAAGTGATTTAGAGTGTAAGAAAAAAAAAAACGTTTACGCATTTATCTGCAAAAGAGTGTGCATTGAATATAAAAAGTCGTGTTGGCAGCGGTGGGATTCGAACCCACGCCCCCGAAGAGACTGGAGCCTTAATCCAGCGCCTTAGACCGCTCGGCCACGCTACCGAATATGCAGCAGCTATTAAACCCGTGGGTACTGTAAACTTTCCATAGTCGCCTATCAAAATTTTATTCCGGACTGGTAATAGTATATCATAACCACGACCATATAGTCGAGACAAGGTCCTGGAATTAATTTGGAATATCAGCAACTCAGACATGTTTAATAACTGAGATTTTAATTAACAGCTTGGTTGAATATAAAGAAACATCTTGGCAGAGGTGGGATTTGAACCCACACCCCCGAAGAGACTGGAGCCTAAATCCAGCGCCTTAGACTACTCGGCCACACTACCTAGCCTCTGTGATGTGTAAAACCTCTCTGTCGGTACCTTAAACTTTCAAAAGTAGCAGTCATCAGCAATCATGGAGGATGTAGCAGGTGGAGCAGGGGGGTTGGGTAGTGAAGAGAAGATGTGGAGCTTACGAGGATCTAGTGCAGAGGCCTTGAGCAGAAGTCACATCCGAAGAAAATATGGTCAGGAGTGCATGGTAAGATGCGAGGTCTGCATAAAGGTGTGATTTTTTTCCACTCCCTCGTTGCTGATCTCGACTTTCCACTAAGCATTTTTTTAATACAGTCAACCCCCGATGACTCGCGGTTCAGAACTCGCAGTTTGGAAAATTCGCAAGTTCTTATTTGGAACCCAACTAACAGCAAGTGGTGAAATATCTTAACATTTGTGGGAATTCGCAGCGGGACCCGTGTTCAGGAAAGTTAGGAATGACATTTTGAACTATGTGTTTGGTCAAATATTGTGCAATATTACGTTTACAAAGTGGCATAATGTCTAGATGAATTCAATAAGGTACTACAGCACCATCGAGTGCTGAAGTCAACACGACTCGTGTACCGTTCACACTGCGAAAGCGTCGTGAAACGCCAAATTCGACTGCTCTACTCTATTAGCTCCTTTAGTTATCCATTTTAACCTGAAGTGATTTAGAGTGTAAGAAAAAAAAAAAAAACACGTTTACGCATTTATCTGCGAAAGAGTGTGCATTGAATATAAAAAGTCGTGTTGGCACCGGTGGGATTCGAACCCACGCCCACAAAGAGACTGGAGCCTTAATCCAGCGCCTTAGACCGCTCGGCCACGCTACCGAATATGCAGCAGCTATTAAACCCGTGGGAACTGTAAACTTTCCATAGTCGCCTATCAAAATTTTATTTCGGACTGGTAATAGTATATCATAACCACGACCATATAGTCGAGACAAGGTCCTGGAATTAATTTGGAATATCAGCAACTCAGAGATGTTTAATAACTGAGTTTTTAATTAACAGCTTGGTTGAATATAAAGAAACATCTTGGCAGCGGTGGGATTTGAACCCACGCCCCCGAAGAGACTGGAGCCTAAATCCAGCGCCTTAGACCACTCGGCCACACTACCTAGCCTCTGTGATGTGTAAAACCTCTCTGTCGGTACCTTAAACTTTCAAAAGTAGCAGTCATCAGCAATCATGGAGGATGTAGCAGGTGGAGCAGGGGGGTTGGGTAGTGAAGAGAAGATGTTGTGGAGCTTACGAGGATCTAGTGCAGAGGCCTTGAGCAGAAGTCACATCCGAAGAAAATATGGTCAGGAGTGCATGGTAAGATGCGAGGTCTGCATAAAGGTGTGATTTTTTTCCACTCCCTCGTTGCTGATCTCGACTTTTCACTAAGCATTTTTTTAATACAGTCAACCCCCGATGACTCGCGGTTCAGAACTCGCAGTTTGGAAAATTCGCAAGTTCTTATTTGGAACCCAAATAACAGCAAGTGGTGAAATATCTTAACATGTGTGGGAATTCGCAGCGGGACCCGGTGTTCAGGAAAGTTAGGAATGACATTTTGAACTATGTGTTTGGTCAAATATTGTGCAATATTACGTTTACAAAGTGGCATAATGTCTAGATGAATTCAATAAGGTACTACAGCACCATCGAGTGATGAAGTCAACACGACTCGTGTACCGTTCACACTGCGAAAGCGTCGTGAACGCCAAATTCGACTGCTCTACTCTATTAGCTCCTTTAGTTATCCATTTTAAACTGAAGTGATTTAGAGTGTAAGAAAAAAAAAAACGTTTACGCATTTATCTGCAAAAGAGTGTGCATTGAATATAAAAAGTCGTGTTGGCAGCGGTGGGATTCGAACCCACGCCCCCGAAGAGACTGGAGCCTTAATCCAGCGCCTTAGACCGCTCGGCCACGCTACCGAATATGCAGCAGCTATTAAACCCGTGGGTACTGTAAACTTTCCATAGTCGCCTATCAAAATTTTATTCCGGACTGGTAATAGTATATCATAACCACGACCATATAGTCGAGACAAGGTCCTGGAATTAATTTGGAATATCAGCAACTCAGACATGTTTAATAACTGAGATTTTAATTAACAGCTTGGTTGAATATAAAGAAACATCTTGGCAGAGGTGGGATTTGAACCCACACCCCCGAAGAGACTGGAGCCTAAATCCAGCGCCTTAGACTACTCGGCCACACTACCTAGCCTCTGTGATGTGTAAAACCTCTCTGTCGGTACCTTAAACTTTCAAAAGTAGCAGTCATCAGCAATCATGGAGGATGTAGCAGGTGGAGCAGGGGGGTTGGGTAGTGAAGAGAAGATGTTGTGGAGCTTACGAGGATCTAGTGCAGAGGCCTTGAGCAGAAGTCACATCCGAAGAAAATATGGTCAGGAGTGCATAGTAAGATGCGAGGTCTGCATAAAGGTGTGATTTTCTTCCACTCCCTCGTTGCTGATCTCGACTTTCCACTAAACATTTTTTTAATACAGTCAACCCCCGATGACTCGCGGTTCAGAACTCGCAGTTTGGAAAATTCGCAAGTTCTTATTTGGAACCCAACTAACAGCAAGTGGTGAAATATCTTAACATTTGTGGGAAATCGCAGCGGGACCCGGTGTTCAGGAAAGTTAGGAATGACATTTTGAACTATGTGTTTGGTCTAATATTGTGCAATATTACGATTACAAAGTGGCATATTGTCTAGATGAATTCAATAGGGTACTACAGGGGCAGCACCATCGAGTGCTGAAGTCAACACGACTCGTGTACCGTTTACACTGCGAAAGCGTCGTGAACGCCAAATTCGACTGCTCTACTCTATTAGCTCCTTTAGTTATCCATTTTAACCTGAAGTGATTTAGAGTGTAAGAAAAAAAAAACGTTTACGCATTTATCTGCGAAAGAGTGTGCATTGAATATAAAAAGTCCTGTTGGCAGCGGTGGGATTCGAACCCACGCCCCCGAAGAGACTGGAGCCTTAATCCAGCGCCTTAGACCGCTCGGCCACGCTACCAAATAAGCAGCAGCTATTAAACCCGTGGGTACTGTAAACTTTCCATTGTCGCCTATCAATATTTTGATTCGGACTGGTAATAGTATATCATAACCACGACCATATAGTCGAGACAAGGTCCTGGAATTAATTTGGAATATCAGCAACTCAGAGATGTTTAATAACTGAGTTTTTAATTAACAGCTTGGTTGAATATAAAGAAACATCTTGGCAGCGGTGGGATTTGAACCCACGCCCCCGAAGAGACTGGAGCCTAAATCCAGCGCCTTAGACCACTCGGCCACACTACCTCGCCTCTGTGATGTGTAAAACCTCTCTGTCGGTACCTTAAACTTTTAAAAGTAGCAGTCATCAGCAGTCATGGAGGATGTAGCAGGTGGAGAAGGGGGGTTGGGTAGTAAAGAGAAGATGTTGTGGAGCTTACGAGGATCTAGTGCAGAGGCCTTGAGCAGAAGTCACATCCGAAGAAAATATGGTCAGGAGTGCATGGTAAGATGCGAGGTCTGCATAAAGGTGTGATTTTTTTCCACTCCCTCGTTGCTGATCTCGACTTTCCACTAAGCATTTTTTTAATACAGTCAACCCCCGATGACTCGCGGTTCAGAACTCGCAGTTTGGAAAATTTGCAAGTTCTTATTTGGAACCCAACTAACAGCAAGTGGTGAAATATCTTAACATTTGTGGGAATTCGCAGCGGGACCCGGTGTTCAGGAAAGTTAGGAATGACATTTTGAACTATGTGTTTGGTCAAATATTGTGCAATATTACGTTTACAAAGTGGCATAATGTCTAGATAAATTCAATAAGGTACTACAGGGGCAGCACCATCGAGTGCTGAAGTCAACACGACTCGTGTACCGTTCACACTGCGAAAGCGTCGTGAAACGCCAAATTCGACTGCTCTACTCTATTAGCTCCTTTAGTTATCCATTTTAACCTGAAGTGATTTAGAGTGTAAGAAAAAAAAAACAAACACGTTTACGCATTTATCTGCGAAAGAGTGTGCATTGAATATAAAAAGTCTTGTTGGCAGCGGTGGGATTCGAACCCACGCCCCCGAAGAGACTGGAGCCTTAATCCAGCGCCTTAGACCGCTCGGCCACGCTACCGAATATGCAGCAGCTATTAAACCCGTGGGAACTGTAAACTTTCCATAGTCGCCTATCAAAATTTTATTTCGGACTGGTAATAGTATATCATAACCACGACCATATAGTCGAGACAAGGTCCTGGAATTAATTTGGAATATGAGCAACTCAGAGATGTTTAATAACTGAGTTTTTAATTAACAGCTTGGTTGAATATAAAGAAACATCTTGGCAGCGGTGGGATTTGAACCCACGCCCCCGAAGAGACTGGAGCCTAAATCCAGCGCCTTAGACCACTCGGCCACACTACCTAGCCTCTGTGATGTGTAAAACCTCTCTGTCGGTACCTTAAACTTTCAAAAGTAGCAGTCATCAGCAATCATGGAGGATGTAGCAGGTGGAGCAGGGGGGTTGGGTAGTGAAGAGAAGATGTTGTGGAGCTTACGAGGATCTAGTGCAGAGGCCTTGAGCAGAAGTCACATCCGAAGAAAATATGGTCAGGAGTGCATGGTAAGATGCGAGGTCTGCATAAAGGTGTGATTTTTTTCCACTCCCTCGTTGCTGATCTCGACTTTCCACTAAGCATTTTTTTAATACAGTCAACCCCCGATGACTCGCGGTTCAGAACTCGCAGTTTGGAAAATTCGCAAGTTCTTATTTGGAACCCAACTAACAGCAAGTGGTGAAATATCTTAACATTTGTGGGAATTCGCAGCGGGACCCGGTGTTCAGGAAAGTTAGGAATGACATTTTGAACTATGTGTTTGGTCAAATATTGTGCAATATTACGTTTACAAAGTGGCATAATGTCTAGATGAATTCAATAAGGTACTACAGCACCATCGAGTGCTGAAGTCAACACGACTCGTGTACCGTTCACACTGCGAAAGCGTCGTGAACGCCAAATTCGACTGCTCTACTCTATTAGCTCCTTTAGTTATCCATTTTAAACTGAAGTGATTTAGAGTGTAAGAAAAAAAAAAACGTTTACGCATTTATCTGCAAAAGAGTGTGCATTGAATATAAAAAGTCATGTTGGCAGCGGTGGGATTCGAACCCACGCCCCCGAAGAGACTGGAGCCTTAATCCAGCGCCTTAGACCGCTCGGCCACGCTGCCGAATATGCAGCAGCTATTAAACCCGTGGGTACTGTAAACTTTCCATAGTCGCCTATCAAAATTTTATTCCGGACTGGTAATAGTATATCATAACCACGACCATATAGTCGAGACAAGGTCCTGGAATTAATTTGGAATATCAGCAACTCAGACATGTTTAATAACTGAGATTTTAATTAACAGCTTGGTTGAATATAAAGAAACATCTTGGCAGAGCTGGGATTTGAACCCACACCCCAGAAGAGACTGGAGCCTAAATCCAGCGCCTTAGACTACTCGGCCACACTACCTAGCCTCTGTGATGTGTAAAACCTCTCTGTCGGTACCTTAAACTTTCAAAAGTAGCAGTCATCAGCAATCATGGAGGATGTAGCAGGTGGAGCAGGGGGGTTGGGTAGTGAAGAGAAGATGTGGAGCTTACGAGGATCTAGTGCAGAGGCCTTGAGCAGAAGTCACATCCGAAGAAAATATGGTCAGGAGTGCATGGTAAGATGCGAGGTCTGCATAAAGGTGTGATTTTTTTCCACTCCCTCGTTGCTGATCTCGACTTTCCACTAAGCATTTTTTTAATACAGTCAACCCCCGATGACTCGCGGTTCAGAACTCGCAGTTTGGAAAATTTGCAAGTTCTTATTTGGAACCCAACTAACAGCAAGTGGTGAAATATCTTAACATTTGTGGGAATTCGCAGCGGGACCCGGTGTTCAGGAAAGTTAGGAATGACATTTTGAACTATGTGTTTGGTCAAATATTGTGCAATATTACGTTTACAAAGTGGCATAATGTCTAGATGAATTCAATAAGGTACTACAGCACCATCGAGTGCTGAAGTCAACACGACTCGTGTACCGTTCACACTGCGAAAGCGTCGTGAAACGCCAAATTCGACTGCTCTACTCTATTAGCTCCTTTAGTTATCCATTTTAACCTGAAGTGATTTAGAGTGTAAGAAAAAAAAAAAAACACGTTTACGCATTTATCTGCGAAAGAGTGTGCATTGAATATAAAAAGTCGTGTTGGCAGCGGTGGGATTCGAACCCACGCCCCCGAAGAGACTGGAGCCTTAATCCAGCGCCTTAGACTGCTCAGCCACGCTACCGAATATGCAGCAGCTATTAAACCCGTGGGTACTGTAAACTTTCCATAGTCGCCTATCAAAATTTTATTCCGGACTGGTAATAGTATATCATAACCACGACCATATAGTCGAGACAAGGTCCTGGAATTAATTTGGAATATCAGCAACTCAGACATGTTTAATAACTGAGATTTTAATTAACAGCTTGGTTGAATATAAAGAAACATCTTGGCAGAGCTGGGATTTGAAGCCACACCCCCGAAGAGACTGGAGCCTAAATCCAGCGCCTTAGACTACTCGGCCACACTACCTAGCCTCTGTGATGTGTAAAACCTCTCTGTCGGTACCTTAAACTTTCAAAAGTAGCAGTCATCAGCAATCATGGAGGATGTAGCAGGTGGAGCAGGGGGGTTGGGTAGTGAAGAGAAGATGTTGTGGAGCTTACGAGGATCTAGTGCAGAGGCCTTGAGCAGAAGTCACATCCGAAGAAAATATGGTCAGGAGTGCATAGTAAGATGCGAGGTCTGCATAAAGGTGTGATTTTCTTCCACTCCCTCGTTGCTGATCTCGACTTTCCACTAAACATTTTTTTAATACAGTCAACCCCCGATGACTCGCGGTTCAGAACTCGCAGTTTGGAAAATTCGCAAGTTCTTATTTGGAACCCAACTAACAGCAAGTGGTGAAATATCTTAACATTTGTGGGAAATCGCAGCGGGACCCGGTGTTCAGGAAAGTTAGGAATGACATTTTGAACTATGTGTTTGGTCTAATATTGTGCAATATTACGATTACAAAGTGGCATATTGTCTAGATGAATTCAATAGGGTACTACAGGGGCAGCACCATCGAGTGCTGAAGTCAACACGACTCGTGTACCGTTTACACTGCGAAAGCGTCGTGAACGCCAAATTCGACTGCTCTACTCTATTAGCTCCTTTAGTTATCCATTTTAACCTGAAGTGATTTAGAGTGTAAGAAAAAAAAAACGTTTACGCATTTATCTGCGAAAGAGTGTGCATTGAATATAAAAAGTCCTGTTGGCAGCGGTGGGATTCGAACCCACGCCCCCGAAGAGACTGGAGCCTTAATCCAGCGCCTTAGACCGCTCGGCCACGCTACCAAATAAGCAGCAGCTATTAAACCCGTGGGTACTGTAAACTTTCCATTGTCGCCTATCAATATTTTGATTCGGACTGGTAATAGTATATCATAACCACGACCATATAGTCGAGACAAGGTCCTGGAATTAATTTGGAATATCAGCAACTCAGAGATGTTTAATAACTGAGTTTTTAATTAACAGCTTGTTTGAATATAAAGAAACATCTTGGCAGCGGTGGGATTTGAACCCACGCCCCCGAAGAGACTGGAGCCTAAATCCAGCGCCTTAGACCACTCGGCCACACTACCTCGCCTCTGTGATGTGTAAAACCTCTCTGTCGGTACCTTAAACTTTTAAAAGTAGCAGTCATCAGCAGTCATGGAGGATGTAGCAGGTGGAGAAGGGGGGTTGGGTAGTAAAGAGAAGATGTTGTGGAGCTTACGAGGATCTAGTGCAGAGGCCTTGAGCAGAAGTCACATCCGAAGAAAATATGGTCAGGAGTGCATGGTAAGATGCGAGGTCTGCATAAAGGTGTGATTTTCTTCCACTCCCTCGTTGCTGATCTCGACTTTCCACTAAGCATTTTTTTAATACAGTCAACCCCCGATGACTCGCGGTTCAGAACTCGCAGTTTGGAAAATTCGCAAGTTCTTATTTGGAACCCAACTAACAGCAAGTGTTGAAATATCTTAACATTTGTGGGAATTCGCAGCGGGACCCGGTGTTCAGGAAAGTTAGGAATGACATTTTGAACTATGTGTTTGGTCAAATATTGTGCAATATTACGTTTACAAAGTGGCATAATGTCTAGATGAATTCAATAAGGTACTACAGCACCATCGAGTGCTGAAGTCAACACGACTCGTGTACCGTTCACACTGCGAAAGCGTCGTGAACGCCAAATTCGACTGCTCTACTCTATTAGCTCCTTTAGTTATCCATTTTAAACTGAAGTGATTTAGAGTGTAAGAAAAAAAAAAACGTTTACGCATTTATCTGCAAAAGAGTGTGCATTGAATATAAAAAGTCATGTTGGCAGCGGTGGGATTCGAACCCACGCCCCCGAAGAGACTGGAGCCTTAATCCAGCGCCTTAGACCGCTCGGCCACGCTACCGAATATGCAGCAGCTATTAAACCCGTGGGTACTGTAAACTTTCCATAGTCGCCTATCAAAATTTTATTCCGGACTGGTAATAGTATATCATAACCACGACCATATAGTCGAGACAAGGTCCTGGAATTAATTTGGAATATCAGCAACTCAGACATGTTTAATAACTGAGATTTTAATTAACAGCTTGGTTGAATATAAAGAAACATCTTGGCAGAGCTGGGATTTGAACCCACACCCCCGAAGAGACTGGAGCCTAAATCCAGCGCCTTAGACTACTCGGCCACACTACCTAGCCTCTGTGATGTGTAAAACCTCTCTGTCGGTACCTTAAACTTTCAAAAGTAGCAGTCATCAGCAATCATGGAGGATGTAGCAGGTGGAGCAGGGGGGTTGGGTAGTGAAGAGAAGATGTGGAGCTTACGAGGATCTAGTGCAGAGGCCTTGAGCAGAAGTCACATCCGAAGAAAATATGGTCAGGAGTGCATGGTAAGATGCGAGGTCTGCATAAAGGTGTGATTTTTTTCCACTCCCTCGTTGCTGATCTCGACTTTCCACTAAGCATTTTTTAAATACAGTCAACCCCCGATGACTCGCGGTTCAGAACTCGCAGTTTGGAAAATTTGCAAGTTCTTATTTGGAACCCAACTAACAGCAAGTGGTGAAATATCTTAACATTTGTGGGAATTCGCAGCGGGACCCGGTGTTCAGGAAAGTTAGGAATGACATTTTGAACTATGTGTTTGGTCAAATATTGTGCAATATTACGTTTACAAAGTGGCATAATGTCTAGATGAATTCAATAAGGTACTACAGCACCATCGAGTGCTGAAGTCAACACGACTCGTGTACCGTTCACACTGCGAAAGCGTCGTGAAACGCCAAATTCGACTGCTCTACTCTATTAGCTCCTTTAGTTATCCATTTTAACCTGAAGTGATTTAGAGTGTAAGAAAAAAAAAAAACACGTTTACGCATTTATCTGCGAAAGAGTGTGCATTGAATATAAAAAGTCGTGTTGGCAGCGGTGGGATTCGAACCCACGCCCCCGAAGAGACTGGAGCCTTAATCCAGCGCCTTAGACCGCTCGGCCACGCTACCGAATATGCAGCAGCTATTAAACCCGTGGGTACTGTAAACTTTCCATAGTCGCCTATCAAAATTTTATTTCGGACTGGTAATAGTATATCATAACCACGACCATATAGTCGAGACAAGGTCCTGGAATTAATTTGGAATATCAGCAACTCAGACATGTTTAATAACTGAGATTTTAATTAACAGCTTGGTTGAATATAAAGAAACATCTTGGCAGAGGTGGGATTTGAAGCCACACCCCCGAAGAGACTGGAGCCTAAATCCAGCGCCTTAGACTACTCGGCCACACTACCTAGCCTCTGTGATGTGTAAAACCTCTCTGTCGGTACCTTAAACTTTCAAAAGTAGCAGTCATCAGCAATCATGGAGGATGTAGCAGGTGGAGCAGGGGGGTTGGGTAGTGAAGAGAAGATGTTGTGGAGCTTACGAGGATCTAGTGCAGAGGCCTTGAGCAGAAGTCACATCCGAAGAAAATATGGTCAGGAGTGCATAGTAAGATGCGAGGTCTGCATAAAGGTGTGATTTTCTTCCACTCCCTCGTTGCTGATCTCGACTTTCCACTAAACATTTTTTTAATACAGTCAACCCCCGATGACTCGCGGTTCAGAACTCGCAGTTTGGAAAATTCGCAAGTTCTTATTTGGAACCCAACTAACAGCAAGTGGTGAAATATCTTAACATTTGTGGGAAATCGCAGCGGGACCCGGTGTTCAGGAAAGTTAGGAATGACATTTTGAACTATGTGTTTGGTCTAATATTGTGCAATATTACGATTACAAAGTGGCATATTGTCTAGATGAATTCAATAGGGTACTACAGGGGCAGCACCATCGAGTGCTGAAGTCAACACGACTCGTGTACCGTTTACACTGCGAAAGCGTCGTGAACGCCAAATTCGACTGCTCTACTCTATTAGCTCCTTTAGTTATCCATTTTAACCTGAAGTGATTTAGAGTGTAAGAAAAAAAAAACGTTTACGCATTTATCTGCGAAAGAGTGTGCATTGAATATAAAAAGTCCTGTTGGCAGCGGTGGGATTCGAACCCACGCCCCCGAAGAGACTGGAGCCTTAATCCAGCGCCTTAGACCGCTCGGCCACGCTACCAAATAAGCAGCAGCTATTAAACCCGTGGGTACTGTAAACTTTCCATTGTCGCCTATCAATATTTTGATTCGGACTGGTAATAGTATATCATAACCACGACCATATAGTCGAGACAAGGTCCTGGAATTAATTTGGAATATCAGCAACTCAGAGATGTTTAATAACTGAGTTTTTAATTAACAGCTTGGTTGAATATAAAGAAACATCTTGGCAGCGGTGGGATTTGAACCCACGCCCCCGAAGAGACTGGAGCCTACATCCAGCGCCTTAGACCACTCGGCCACACTACCTCGCCTCTGTGATGTGTAAAACCTCTCTGTCGGTACCTTAAACTTTTAAAAGTAGCAGTCATCAGCAGTCATGGAGGATGTAGCAGGTGGAGAAGGGGGGTTGGGTAGTAAAGAGAAGATGTTGTGGAGCTTACGAGGATCTAGTGCAGAGGCCTTGAGCAGAAGTCACATCCGAAGAAAATATGGTCAGGAGTGCATGGTAAGATGCGAGGTCTGCATAAAGGTGTGATTTTCTTCCACTCCCTCGTTGCTGATCTCGACTTTCCACTAAACATTTTTTTAATACAGTCAACCCCCGATGACTCGCGGTTCAGAACTCGCAGTTTTGAAAATTCGCAAGTTCTTATTTGGAACCCAACTAACAGCAAGTGGTGAAATATCTTAACATTTGTGGGAAATCGCAGCGGGACCCGGTGTTCAGGAAAGTTAGGAATGACATTTTGAACTATGTGTTTGGTCAAATATTGTGCAATATTACGTTTACAAAGTGGCATAATGTCTAGATGAATTCAATAAGGTACTACAGCACCATCGAGTGCTGAAGTCAACACGACTCGTGTACCGTTCACACTGCGAAAGCGTCGTGAACGCCAAATTCGACTGCTCTACTCTATTAGCTCCTTTAGTTATCCATTTTAAACTGAAGTGATTTAGAGTGTAAGAAAAAAAAAAAACGTTTACGCATTTATCTGCAAAAGAGTGTGCATTGAATATAAAAAGTCGTGTTGGCAGCGGTGGGATTCGAACCCACGCCCCCGAAGAGACTGGAGCCTTAATCCAGCGCCTTAGACCGCTCGGCCACGCTACCGAATATGCAGCAGCTATTAAACCCGTGGGTACTGTAAACTTTCCATAGTCGCCTATCAAAATTTTATTCCGGACTGGTAATAGTATATCATAACCACGACCATATAGTCGAGACAAGGTCCTGGAATTAATTTGGAATATCAGCAACTCAGACATGTTTAATAACTGAGATTTTAATTAACAGCTTGGTTGAATATAAAGAAACATCTTGGCAGAGGTGGGATTTGAACCCACACCCCCGAAGAGACTGGAGCCTAAATCCAGCGCCTTAGACTACTCGGCCACACTACCTAGCCTCTGTGATGTGTAAAACCTCTCTGTCGGTACCTTAAACTTTCAAAAGTAGCAGTCATCAGCAATCATGGAGGATGTAGCAGGTGGAGCAGGGGGGTTGGGTAGTGAAGAAAAGATGTGGAGCTTACGAGGATCTAGTGCAGAGGCCTTGAGCAGAAGTCACATCCGAAGAAAATATGGTCAGGAGTGCATGGTAAGATGCGAGGTCTGCATAAAGGTGTGATTTTTTTCCACTCCCTCGTTGCTGATCTCGACTTTCCACTAAGCATTTTTTTAATACAGTCAACCCCCGATGACTCGCGGTTCAGAACTCGCAGTTTGGAAAATTTGCAAGTTCTTATTTGGAACCCAACTAACAGCAAGTGGTGAAATATCTTAACATTTGTGGGAATTCGCAGCGGGACCCGGTGTTCAGGAAAGTTAGGAATGACATTTTGAACTATGTGTTTGGTCAAATATTGTGCAATATTACGTTTACAAAGTGGCATAATGTCTAGATAAATTCAATAAGGTACTACAGGGGCAGCACCATCGAGTGCTGAAGTCAACACGACTCGTGTACCGTTCACACTGCGAAAGCGTCGTGAAACGCCAAATTCGACTGCTCTACTCTATTAGCTCCTTTAGTTATCCATTTTAACCTGAAGTGATTTAGAGTGTAAGAAAAAAAAAACAAACACGTTTACGCATTTATCTGCGAAAGAGTGTGCATTGAATATAAAAAGTCCTGTTGGCAGCGGTGGGATTCGAACCCACGCCACCGAAGAGACTGGAGCCTTAATCCAGCGCCTTAGACCACTCGGCCACGCTACCAAATAAGCAGCAGCTATTAAACCCGTGGGTACTGTAAACTTTCCATAGTCGCCTATCAAAATTTTATTTCGGACTGGTAATAGTATATCATAACCACGACCATATAGTCGAGACAAGGTCCTGGAATTAATTTGGAATATCAGCAACTCAGAGATGTTTAATAACTGAGATTTTAATTAACAGCTTGGTTGAATATAAAGAAACATCTTGGCAGAGGTGGGATTTGAACCCACGCCCCCGAAGAGACCGGAGCCTAAATCCAGCGCCTTAGACCACTCGGCCACACTACCTCGCCTCTTTGATGTGAAAAACCTCTCTGTCAGTACCTTAAACTTTCAAAAGTAGCAGTCATCAGCAATCATGGAGGATGTAGCAGGTGGAGCAGGGGGGTTGGGTAGTGAAGAGAAGATGTTGTGGAGCTTACGAGGATCTAGTGCAGAGGCCTTGAGCAGAAGTCACATCCGAAGAAAATATGGTCAGGAGTCCATGGTAAGATGCGAGGTCTGCATAAAGGTGTGATTTTTTTCCACTCCCTCGTTGCTGATCTCGACTTTTCACTAAGCATTTTTTTAATACAGTCAACCCCCGATGACTCGCGGTTCAGAACTCGCAGTTTGGAAAATTCGCAAGTTCTTGTTTGGAACCCAACTAACAGCAAGTGGTGAAATATCTTAACATTTGTGGGAATTCGCAGCGGGACCCGGTGTTCAGGAAAGTTAGGAATGACATTTTGAACTATGTGTTTGGTCAAATATTGTGCAATATTACGTTTACAAAGTGGCATAATGTCTAGATGAATTCAATAAGGTACTACAGCACCATCGAGTGCTGAAGTCAACACGACTCGTGTACCGTTCACACTGCGAAAGCGTCGTGAACGCCAAATTCGACTGCTCTACTCTATTAGCTCCTTTAGTTATCCATTTTAACCGGAAGTGATTTAGAGTGCAAGAAAAAAAAAAACGTTTACGCATTTATCTGCGAAAGAGTGTGCATTGAATATAAAAAGTCATGTTGGCAGCGGTGGGATTCGAACCCACGCCCCCGCAGAGACTGGAGCCTTAATCCAGCGCCTTAGACCGTTTGGCCACGCTACCGAATATGCAGCAGCTATTAAACCCGTGGGTACTGTAAACTTTCCATAGTCGCCTATCAAAATTTTATTTTGGACTGGAATATCAGTTTAGTCCAAAAAAAATATTTACTAATAGAGGCGAGGTGGAGCTGGAGGTTGCACTGCTGAAGATATTGAGGTTTTCATTGGGAGTGACGACGATGGACAGGATGTAGGACGTTTTGAAGACTAGGTGAGGGAGGTTCGATTGAGATGGTTTGAAGACGTGCAGTGAAGGGACATGGGTTATATACGAATGCTGAGGATCTTGGTTTAAATGAAAAAATGTCATCATGCAGTCGAATACACACCCCCAAAGAGACTGGAGCCTTGATCCAGCACCTTAAACTGCTCAGCCACACTACTTGTTAAGCAGGCTTATGCTCCAGTAGCTGGAGTAGAACCAGAGTGAGTGTAATGTGAGTATGGGAACACACTCTAACCCTAGATTTCACTTTTCAGGCTGAGGAGACTAAAGTACTTCGTTTGCAGCTGGAGGTTTCTCAAGCCAAAGCAGACATTGAGCGCAGACTTCAGGAGAAGGAAGAAGAGATGGAGGCTGTAAGGTGAACATTTTTTATTTTTAATAAAACAACACGAGAGCTTATTCCAGACAAAAAAAATTATCATGTGTGTCCACTATGATCTTGACATTTATTTATTTAATGTTTTTACCAAACTATTATATCAGATATGTAATTTTCTTACTTAGAAATAGTGATGAATGAAAGAGTGAACCATACAAAACTCCTAAGAGGCCATGCATTATATATTTTTCTTTCTTGTTTGCTTACGATCACGACGTAATTTTCTCGACATTAAAGTTGTTTTCTCATTAGCACAATGAAATTTTCTCATGATCTTGACATAAACATAGACTTCTTTTGTTCAGAACTTAATAAATTTAGAAAACAACTTAGACAATTATGCATGGCCTCTGAGGAATTGCAGAACAAACCCAAGGTGTGAACAATATATTTCAGGAAAATCCATCAGAGGGCACTAGAGTCTCTCCAGGCCAGTTTGGATGTGGAAGTGAAGGGACGAACAGAGGGGGCCCGTCTCAAAAAGAAGATGGAGAGCGAAATAAATGAGCTGGAGCTACAGGTGGACCTGCTCAACAAGAACAACGCAGAGCTGATGAAGACTGTCAAAAAACTGCAACAACAGATCAAGGTTCAACACGTGCAGTGTTTTTTTCCCCTCTGCATTTCTCTGCAGCTTCACAATGTGTCCGTTTCCTTCTTATTATCACTTTATTATGAACCATATATTTGTACTTTTTACAATGGTACACTTATATGGACAAAAGTATCGAGACACCTGCCATTTCTAGCCATATGTGACCCTTTTTCAAACTGTTACCAATTTTTTTTACTTTACTAACGTTCTTGTGGCTTAATGAGCAAAAATCTCCACAAGCACAAAATCTAGTGGAGCATCTTTCCAGAAGAGTGGAACAAATGAACTAAATGTGGAATGGGATGTTCAAAAAACATACCATGTCATGGTGAGGTGTCCAAAAACTTTTGTCCATGTAGTGTATATTATATGCATGGCTAAGCTAATTATCTCTTACACTCACCCTGCCTTATAAACTCCAGCTGTTGTTTCACATACACTTAACCCTCTTACTCGCATTGATGATGATAATTGCCAGATCGCTGTGCCCTGTTCAAATCCACACAATTAGCAGAAACTAGCATTTGGCGGCATCCAATTATACATATTATATGATGTAAATATTCATTTTTTCATCTTAGGAACATTGCAAGACCCTTTGTTATCTTTTTCGGTTGTCGAAAAATCGATCAATTCCTTTTTCACGCATTGATTACTGTAATGCTTTGTTTGTTGGGGTTTTGAAATCTACATTAAATAAATTACAGGTTGTCCAAAATTCAGCTCCTAGGATTCTGACTAAGACCAGGTCTGGTGAACATATTTCTCCAGGTTTAAAGTCATTGCATGGCTTCCTGTCAGTTTCCGGATGGATTTTTAAACTCTAATGCTGACCTAATAAACCCTACATGGTACAGCACCTCATTATTTGCGGCAACTTTTAACTGTCAACACTCCGAGACGAGATCTCCGTTCCTCCGATTATGGTATTTTAGTTGTTTCCTCTACCCATTTTACACTCTATGGACGATTGGGCTTATTCCTCACATGCACCAAAGCTGTGAAATTCTCTCCCCACTGAGATTAGACAGGCAGAGTCTTTTACTGTTTTTAAGTCTACTCTTAAAGCTCACTTTTCAGAATAGCTTTTATGTGATCTCATATTTTTGTAATGTATTCTATATATATATATATATATATATATATATATATATATATATATATATATATATATATATATATATATATATATATATATATGTATTCTATATAAATATATATATATATATATATATATATATATATATATATATATATATATATATATATATATATATATATATTTTTTTTTTTTTTTTTTTTTCCTTATGCATGGACAGCACTTTTAGATGCTACTTTTCAAGGCGTGCTATAATATAGATTATTGTAGTACTATTAATTTAGTTATTACATATATAAATAAAATGTCACTTAACTCACCCAAAATCGAAATTAGTTGGAGCTTACATTTGCATAAAAAAGTGTAGGAAATTGGAATAGGAGGAAGTGATCTTTTTCAAATTAAAACTCCCTGCAGACTGTAAAAGTAGACAAAATGGAAATAAAATGTAAAAAAAAAAAAAGTTTTTACTCTTTCTGTGCAGCCTGGTACCAAATGGTTGGGGACCACTAGTCTATACTGATGATACCACCTCTAGGGGGCCCCAGAGGTACAAAAATAGAAGAGAAGAGAAGAGAAGAGAATAGAAGATTAGCCTTTATTTGACACATATACAGATCCCAGCTGGGGTCAGAGCACAGGGTCAGCCATGATACAGCACCCCATAACTAGCCCAGAGAGTTAAAGGCCTTGCTCAAGGGACCAAGAGTGGCAGCTTGGTGCTACCGGGCTTAAACCCCCACCTTCCGATCAGTAACTAGGAGCCTTAACCACTGAGCTCCCACTCCTCCTTAATTAAGACTGCTATTGAAATGTTTTTTATAAAGCATTTCATTAGCCTATATAATCACATTTGGAAAAGGTTTCTTTAAACATTCTAGACTGAAAAGTAAAGCACAGTAAGGATTCCACACTCTCGGGCTATTCAGATGGACAATCCAAAAGCTCAGTAGTTAAGGCCCACCATCAGGACCACCAAACTGCCCCTGTAGCAGTTTCTTGTTTTATAATATAACAATCCAATTCAGCAATTAGCACTTCCACTAGCAATTCCACCATTTGCTATACCTCTGAGAACCTATATTTTAGATGTACCTGAAACATAAGCATGGCCACTGAGTAAAGATAGTAAACTGTACGTACTGAAAAAAATGATTGTAACTGAACAGTGCAATGACATGATTTGACACACTGTATGGTCTCCTTCAGGACCTGCAGGTGCAGCTGGAAGAGGAAGCCCGAGTGCAGGAGGAACTGAGAGAGGAACATGCTCTCCTGGAGCGACGCTGCACTCTGCTGGTCACAGAGGGCGAGGAGAGCCGCAGCGGGCTCGAAGCGGCAGAGAGAGCTCGCAAAACCCTGGAGACTGAGTTTCAAGAGGCTTTAGAGAAATACAATGACATCAACAACCAGGTGCTAAACCTAAAGCAAAAACAATGTTTAAACTTGATAGTTGCTCTGGACAAAAGTTTGTGGAAACCTGATAACTAGATTCTATGTTGTATTGAAAATCCAATTCAACACTGAGTCCCCATTTGCAGCTATTATAGTCTCCTCGTGGGAAGATGATCCACCAGATTGTGGCATGTGTTTGGAGAAGTTCTGCTTATTCATCCACAAGGGTGTTAGTAAGTCAGGTACTGATGTAGGGGAGGTGAGGAGATGTGGGGTGCAGTCAGCATTCCAATTCCTTTTAAAAGTGTTTAGGAAGGTTGAGGTCAGAGCTGTATAGCAGGAGATATTCCACTATAAACCATGTAAACCATATCTTCATGGAGCTGGCTTTGTGCACTGGAACATTGCCATGCTGAATACAGGTCTGCGTCTCCTTGTTCAATTGAAGTGAACTTTTTTATCCTACCACATCCAAAGACATCCTGTACAATTGTGAACCCCTAAATTTGTGGTCACATTCTGGGGTAAAACATCGCTGGAGAGAAGGGGAATGAAAGTCAGTAGGAGTAAGACAGAGTACATGTGTGTGAATGAGAGGGAGGGCAGTGGAGTGGTGCAGTTGCAGGGAGAAGAGGTGGAGAAGGTGGAGGAATTCAGGTACCTGGGGTCAACAGTGCAAAGTAATGGAGAGAGTTGAAAGATTTATGATGTTGAAAGATATATGACCAAACTTTTGATGTCACCCATATGAGGATGGGTTCCCCTTTGAGTCTGGTTCCTCTCAAGGTTTCTTCCTCATATCATCTAAGGGAGTTTTTCCTTGCCACTGTCGCCACGGCTTGCTCATCAGGGATAAACGCACACCATTCACCTTCACTGTTGTTTTCTGTAAAGCTGCTTTGAGACAATGTCTGTTGTGAAAAGCGCTATACAAATAAACTTGACTTGACTTGACTTGAGAGAGTGCAGGGTGGAGTGGGTGGAGAAGAGTGGCAGGAGTGATTTGTGATAGTAGGGTATCTGCAAAAGTGAAAGGGAAAGTTTATAGGACTGTGGTGAGACCTGCGATGTTGTATGGTTTAGAGACAGTGGCATTGAGTAAAAGGACAGGGTGGTATGGAGACGGATGATCCGCTGTGGCGACCCCTAATGGGAGCAGCCGAAAGAAGAAGAAGAAGATTCTGGGGTAAAACATATGACTTGAAAAGTCAGGTGTCCCAATGCTTTTGTATAGTCCTTATTTATTTATTCTTGTTATTAAGGACATAGTGTAACTGTTTCCTTTCTGATCGCTCAATGCAGTTACAGTCAGCCTGCAGCGGGAAGCGGAAACTAGAGGTGGATCTTCAGCAGGTCACCCAGGAGCACGAGGAGCTGCAGAATGAACTGAGAGGAGGAAATGATAAGCTCAAGAAAGCTGTATGTGAGGTATGATGCTGTATTTGCATTGTCTGTTTATGTTTTGGTGATTGAGGGTGTAAAAGCTTTGGATGAAATCTGTGGATGTTGCCTGCTGTGTTCAGTACAGTGCTGGCAGAGGGAAACAAAATCCTATTACTTACACGATTTGTTGTGAATTTTAGTCTATTCAAGCTTAAAAAAACAGTCATGACACAAGGACACACTGAGAAATTTAGTTTGAAATTTGGTTTGAACAGAAGCTGTGCAATATCTTTATATAAAATGTATAGGTGTGTTATAGACATTCATTTTGATATTAATCTATATGGTGTATCTAATCAAATTGAATTGACAACAAGAACCAACATGGCTTGAACTTGTCGTGAAGACCTTTTTTTTAGCTTGTTTCATGTATTTTTATCAAATTGTTTATAACGCTAGTAATTAACATTTTCATTACAAATAAGTAAGAATTGTATGATTATAAAACCAAGAGAGATGGCTTATCGATAGAATCCCCATTGCTATGTAGTTATCAGTGCTAAAAGTTCCAGAAGAACATCTCAAACTCCACCATGATGCCTTTTTTTTCTGTGCAGGCTGCACGAGTGGCTGAGGAGCTGCGGGTGGAGCAGGAGCACAGCATGCATATGGAGCGTGTGAAGAAGGGCTTGGAGGCTCAACTCAAAGACATGACGGTCAGGCTGGATGAGGCCGAGCAGCTGGCCATGAAAGGAGGAAAAAAGATTATTCAGAAGCTGGAAAGCAGAGTAAGTGCTAGAAATTCACAGGATTATTCATATCAACTTTACTGGAGTACAAAAAGGGCACACAATAATTTTTTATCATAACTCAGCAACTACTTCTGTGCAAACATTTGGGCACTTTCTGCAATCGTGTTCATTCTGCAGGTGAAGGAGTTGGAGCTGGAATTGGAAACCGAGCAGAAGAAACACACCGAGACTGTGAAGATGCTGCGGAAGAACGAGCGGCGACTCAAGGAGCTCCTCTTCCAGTCTGAAGAGGATCAGAAGAACCAGCAGAGAATGCAGGAGCTGCTGGAACGGCTGCAGATTAAAATGAAAACCTATAAGAGACAAGTCGAGGAGGCGGTATGAAGAAAATCATTCTTAAACAAACGAATGAAAACGAAAATGAGAGTCAGGAAGTGTATGATCTTTTTTGATCGGTATGCATACAGTGTTTACTTCATTCTAACTCCAGAGGAGTATATTTATTGAGAAGTTATACAGCAGTGTAGGTGTAAGCATTAATTCAATTCACAGAAAGGACTCGAAGGAAGCAGTTTTATATAGATACAGTATCTCACAAAAGTGAGTACACCCCTCACATGTCAGCAACCATTTTAGTAGATCTTCTCGAAGGACAAAACTATTACTAGAAATACTTGTATACATATTTTAGAATAGTCAATGTGCAGCTTGTATAGACGTACAGATTTACTGTCCTCTGAACTGTTTATCTTTTAAAAAGAAGATATCTACTTTTTTTATATTAGTAGGGACGTAGTAATCAAATGATTTGGACCAAAGAGCCAGTTTAAAAGGCAATGGAAAGAAATAAAATTAAGGCAACAATAAAAAAGGCAGATCGCTACTAGTGGTCAAAAATGGAATTACATGTAAACTGTTTAGTGTGAAATGAATAGTCTTAAATGCATTATTATTGGTGTAAATATCTACTTTGTCCTGTGGAGAAAAACAAATCGGGTACATTATCAGCGCTATGAAGTATCGACTGAAACTCAACATCGATCCTGTAAGGACATTCTCTTCCTCTCATTTTATATTCCGATTTAGTCACCAGAAGCTGTGATGAATGAGGATCTGAGTATGTTTGTATCCGCATACGCTAAAGATTCCAGCTGAAATACTCAGCACTCAGTCGATTCATGTGTGCTTGCAGGAGGAGCAGGCTAACGTCAACCTGACCAAGTACAGAAAGACCGTACACGAGCTAGACGACGCAGAGGAGCGAGCTGACATAGCCGAATCTGCTCTCACCAAGATCAGGACCAAGAATAGAGGCAGCTTTGGGAAGGGCTACTCATCAGTACGTCTAACCATGGCAGTATTTTTGCTTACACTAACAAAATACATATATTTAATCTGTTTATACTTAAAGCACATCCTGTCGTTTAATTCGTTGCAGGGTTACAGCACGCCATACGCAGGGGTCGTGAGATCACCCAGCTCTGTTGGCTCAGAGGGCCGTGGCGAGAAAATCCACACCGATGATGATGAATCAGTCAGTTCTCTCATCCCCACTTATCTCAATTCCCTAAAAAAACTGATGATTGACTAAACAAACCTTTTTAACATATGCTGGTAACAACTTTATATTCTCAGTATTATATATTTTTTATTTTCTCGAGAATTGCACAATGAAAAAAGTGGTTGCTTTTGTTCCATACTTTAGCACCCTGGAGCCAAAACACACTATATGGACAAAAGTATTGGGCCACCTGACTTTTTCAGCCATGTGTGGTTCTTCCCCACACTGTTACCACAAAGATAGGGCCACATTACTGTATACAATGTCTTTGGTTGCTGTAGTATGAAAAATTCCTTTGACTTGAACTAGGAGACCCAAACCTGTTCCAGCATGACAATGCCTCTGTGCACAAATCCAGCTCCATGAAGATTGGATATGGTGGAAGATCTTGAGTGGCCTTCTATAGAGCTCTGACCTCAACCCTATTGAACACAAATCTCCACAAGCACACTCCAAAATCTGAAACATCTTCCAGGAAGGGTGGAAGCTATAAAGAGTCGAGGTTATTACAGGGTTTCCGCTAAATCTTAAAAGTAAAAAAATAAGTCTAAAAATTAAAATTCCCCAGGTCTTAAATCATTTTGAACAGGTCTTAATGTCCATGTAACGCTTCCTCTAACGATCACTGAAATGCTCCTGCAGTCTCTGTGGTGTAGTACTTATTTCTGTCGCTAGTTCAAATATAAGTTCCTATACATATATAAAATACGACCACAAATGAGACCAACATGCAACAACCAATCAACTTTCTGCTATTGAACCACAGACGATAACATATTTTTATTTTTCAGCTATGTGGAAGTGCAAGTTTAGCGATACTTTAGGGCTCGATTAATGTCGGTTTGCTAACAATGTTCGCGGGTGTTTGTTTTTGATGATATGATATAGATCTCAAATTTCATTCTTAATGGTCTTAAAAATGTTTTAAAAAAGTCTAAAATCTGATTGGTGAAACCCTGTATTATAATACCAAATGGGGACCAAATGTGGAATGTAAAAAAAAAAAAAAAAAAAAAAAAAATGAACAAATCTAATGGTCAGGTTTCCGCAAACTTTGGTCTATATAGATACACCAACGTGAGGCTTAAATAAAACAAACGCCACCTTTACTGCCTGAGTCATACAGGAATTATTTGGCCAGCTGTGTGTCGTCGCACTATTAGTTCATACGCAGAATAGCTAAACGTTTTGATTTCATTTAGCATCAGTTGTTGAGTGCAAAAAAACAAAAAGAAAATGGGACACCATGAATCTACAGTATCAGAATAAAACTACTGGAGACAAAGCCAAAGCAGCAACAATGCACTGTCCAATTTACCAACTATTTTTCTTGTTGCGAAAAATGCCAGTAATATTCCTTTAAAGCTACTACAAATAAAAGGAATAATCAAGAATACATGTTTTTTAGTTTCATTTAGTCTTTTTTAGTTCATTTTTTTTTTATTTTTCAATGTATGTTCTTTAAAGCTTTATAAAGCAATTGAGTATTTAAAGACATATCACCTATACCAGCAAAAAATTCATGTTTTTCTCTGTGAGTTTACCAGTATACGAGTTAATAAACAATCAGGAAAAATACAGATTTGTATTTTTTCCCCCGTGAAATGTATCAGTGTATCGATTGTTTTGTATTTTAACCCCTTATAAATGAAACACTTTCTTTTCACAATAAAAAATAAATAAAACATATATAGTGATGCATTTTTTTGGATGACTTTGGAGACATTTTTAAACATGAACTTTATTTCACATATTAAACCAAATAATAAAAGAGAAAAAAAAAAATCAATTGGTTATTTTCATTTTTCATTTACAGTCTCTTACAGACATTTCGAAGTAAACACGTAAACAAAAGTGTACATCAGCAGTCGCAGAATTCATCCTCAAGCTGATAGAAACTGAGAAAATACAATTTGAGATTTCATTTTAACAATAAGCATGAAAACTGTAATTAGTTTCAATAAAATGTTGGTATAACAAACTAGCATAGTGCAAAATCCTTTTTAATATATTACCTGTACCTCTTTTATTTTAACATTTGTTCATACACAGCTGGTGCTTGGAGCCTGTTTTCGGGACATTTCGAAAAATCAGAAGCAAGAAAATTGTTTGTGAAGCTGTTTTGAAGAACTGTGTCTTAATACAGATTTTTTTTTTCATTTGCTTTGGAGCGTTTCTCGAATAATCCTTAATATTTGCAAACCAGTAAGTACATTTCTCAAAACAATTTGTACAAACTACACAATACATTGGATACATTTTGCAATACATTTCTTGCAAAAGCCTGAACTTTTCTCACAATCCTCAGTTTATCCCTCAAAAGTAAGTACAGTAAAACCCCATTGTACGAGCAAACGGAGATACGAGCAAACCCGCTCGCAAAATTTGACCCCTTTTTCACGAGCAAATTTCGAAGGCACGAGCAAACCCACGCTGCCGGTTCCCCGTTTTCGGCGGAGGGTCGCATCAGTCGCTTAGTTGATGATGTATCACTCGGTCGCTCTCGTTGTTCAGTGCAGCAAAAACTTAACTTTTTTTAGTTTTATATTTTTATTTCACTAGAAATCTTGAAAAATGTCTCCCAAGAAAATCAGTGATAGTGCTGTGAAAACGAAAGTTAATAGAATTACCATGGAAACCGAGGAGGTTATGAGCGTGATGTGCGTCTTACACTCGCAATCAACCACTATCACATGAGTAAGTGTTAAATTATGTTTACATTACGGGAGTTTGTTTTGTGCGGTGTATTTGTTTGTTAAAAGAGGCTACTAATACTTTTTAAGTGCAGAAATAAGCGATCGAATGAGATCTCGGAACGGATTAAATCACTTTTAGATTCATTCTAATGGGGAAAATCAGTTCGAACGTACGAGCAAATGGACCTACGAGCAATTTTCAAAGAGTTCTTGATATAAACTACGGTTTGGATCACAGTGACTGAAAACGCACAAAATTTGATTTCCTTCTGTTTGGCATCTATGAATTTCAGCAGCACAAATTCATTTAGTTGATTGCATGTTTGTTTTATATTGAATGCAAAAGACCGAACAGAATTCATACTTTTACTGTACTCTACAAGTATTAGTTTTTTTCCTAGTTGTTCATCCATTTTCAGAATTTCTAATTCTATGTTTTGCTCTGTCTGTATTCACTCTCCAATTGAAGGTTCACAAGATTCACCTTTGACCTGTTTTAGAGAACTGGTTGATCATTGGTTGATCTGATGGCGTTCACTCGCTTTCATTAGTGACATTCAAGATTCATCTGCACAATTCATCAATTCAAGAAGCATTTACACAAAAAAAAAGTTTAATAGATTTTAAATTGACATTTTCTGACAACTGGTTTAACCATTTTGCATACAATGAACTGATGGCGAGATGTTTTGGGGGTTGAGACCATGCAGGTGAAACCAGTATAATTTATTTTGATCGACATGACAAACATGGAAACAGCAGACAATTGTACATAATCGATTAAATGAATGTACCAAAGTATTCGCAATTTGATCAAAGCAACAAGAAATGTTCTTATGATGAGCAAAAATGACTAAATGATGTGGAGGTTGAACAAGTAGTTTTGAGAATTAAATTTTTGATCTAAAAAATGCTCCGAAGCAACTGAGAAAAACTGTAATATTTATTAAGGGCAATAATATGGTGGCAGCGGTAGCTCTGAGGTTATGAGGTCAAATCCCTGGACTGCAAAAGAGCCAGTTTGGCTTTTGTTTGTAACTATGTCATATGCCAAGCCAAAACATTAGCTGTATTATAGTAAAATACATATTATTATAGTATTTACAGCTGTCAGCTCTCAAGCTCTCAATGAGAAAAAGTATTGGGACACCTGACTTTCTCAGTCTTACACACACTTGTGTAGGACGTCTTTGGATGTGGTACAATGAATATTACCCTCAGTTAAACTAGGAGACTCAAACCTGTTCCAGTAGGATATGGTGAAAGATCTTGAATGGTCTGCTATGGAGCTACTGAACCCAAATAAGGCCTGCTAGCCACACCTAGATTAGGACCTGACTTTACTACTACCCTCGTGGATAAAAGAGCAAAAATCTTCACAACCACATTCTGAAATATAATAGAACATCTTGCCAGAAGAGTGAAACGTTTTATAACTGCCAATGGGGCAAAATGTGTAATTTGATTTCCGAAACGTACATACTAATCTTATGGTCAGGTGTCCACATACATTTGTAATGATAGTATAAGTTGGGATATGTAATTCGAGTGTCAAACTGTACCTGCTGCATGGTTACTAGATAAAAAAAAAATTACAACAATATGAAGAAAAAATACGAAAAGTATTTTATAATTGAGAGGATCCAAGAGCTGCTGTGAGGATATGAAAGAGGATATGAAAGAGGATATGAAAGAGATTAAAGGTTGTTAAGAAGCCAAACATAAAAAAACGGTTATTACAATATATTTACATCACATTCATGAACATGGTATCATATCATGCTCATTTCTCTTACTTGAAATAATTAAGCGATATTCGTGAACATTCCCATTACAATAAAATTTCGTTACAATATAAAGTTTGCTATCTCTATTTTGTCTGAAGGGTTTTAAACCTTTGGGTTCGACTGTATGCAAATCTGTAGCAGCTTTACATTTACTGTAGCGGTAACATTTAATCGGGCGGTTCAACTCTCCTGGAGGAGAACACTAATGCCAGCATGTTTTTCAGCCCGATTTTGCATTTACTGAGAAAATAATGTTGTGGTTGTAAGTTGAGATTGGTACATTATATTAATGCTTACTAGTGACTGATTCATTGCCACTACGACCAAAATCATCTGACTGCCGATGTCTGAATTTATGATTATTAAAGTCAGCTATGACACTCTATCACAATCTACAAACTAGACGAAGGCATTTGATGACATAAAACTTTGCGGCAGCTACAAAAAAAAGATAAGGGCAACAAAACCGAAACAGAAAGACAATGCTTTCGCAATGATTGATAGTGTAAGCGGAACATGGAACGGATGTTCGTCGTATTATCAGACATGTAAAACATTAACTTACTGTCTGTACGAGAATTTGTCACGACGTTTCTAATTTTTGTGTACATGTAAAAAGAAATAATCACAGTTATCTGGCTAAAGTTAACTGAGCTCATTTGTATTGAAGTGTATTGAAGTGTATTGACGTGACAGAGAATAAGGGACAGATGACTGTGGCATCTGGGATTTGAACTCTTAAATTGCATAAGAGTGGAGGAACTGCACTGTCACTTCACTATATCTCTTAAATGAGAATTATACATATATGTGTATCAAAAATGAGGGTTACTAGATTGTGATATAATCTTTAAAACTCTTCTGAGGGAGGGAATTAGGCAGATGTTTCAATCCAAACGGACTTGTAGAGAACTTGTAAAGGGTTAAGAGCCTTGCTCAAGGGCCCAGAAGCTGCAGCTGGGTGACTAGGATTTAAAATCATGACCTTCTGAGTATAAAGCCAACATCATAACCATTGAGCTACCACTTTCCTAGCCAGCAGTCCAGTTATTTTGGTAAAATTTAGAATTTGGGAAAATGCAGAGCTATGTGCATCTATGTTTCCTTGTTAAAAAGTGTGTGTGTGTGTGTGTGTGTGTGTGTGTGTGTGTGTGTGTGTGTGTGTGTGTGTGTGTGTGTGTGTGTGTGTGTGTGTGTGTGCATATCTGTGTGTGCGAGAAAGAGAACTATTTATACATGTTTGTACTTGATCAGAGTCCATCACTAGGTCAAAGTTTAGCAGGGTGTCTAGCTTCAATTTCTATATAACACACAGCTCTGGGCAGTAGAGCTCTGTCTTCTCAGAAAGCAGTTTCATTCACATTCCCTTCACTCATTTTCTTCTCCAGTATGATGCTCCTGTTCACGTTCTTGCAAAGAACAATTGGAAAATCCACCTCTTCTATCGGCAACACATTCCCTGCGAGTTAGAGCTCCATGTCCACCGGTCTCACCTCCCCCGTCTTGTGCTCCTTTACCCATATCTCTCTGTCTTTGGCTGGATCGACAACTTGGAGTAGTTTGTCCACCGGCTCCATCGTCTGTACAAGGATACGGAACACGTTCATACAATATTGTGAATTTTATTAAATTTTTTTTAATAAAAACCTGATATTTACTGTGTGACGATTTTGAAATGTGGTTTGATACAGCAGGTCATGTGTGAGGATTCTCACCAGTGTATTATTATTATTACTTTTCGTCTATTTATGTGTGTAGGTTTGTGCTTTTGAGGACTGGTGTAGCTATAAAAAGAGCGACATAGCTGGCGGATTTTGCAACAAGCATATACACCGATCAGGCGTAACTTTATGATCACCTGCCTAATATTGTGTTGGTCCCCTTTTCGCTGCCAAAACAGTTCTGATTCACCGAGCATTAACACCAGTAACTTCTTCAGCAGTTTGAGCTACAGGAGCTCATCCAAACGAACCAGCCTTCACTTCCCACGTGCATCAATGAGCCTTGGCTCACCCCCCCCCCCCCCCATCCGAGGATTCCCCCCCCCCCCAAAAATTATAAAACAATTATCGCACTCCCTATTGTGAAAAATATATGTATGTATACCTAAATAATTGTGCAAGTAGAAAAAAAAAAACCCGCAAAAAAAAAAAAATGCATTTAGAAACAGTTGAGTTCCCCCTCCCCTTCCTCACAGTGGTTTGACCCACTGCCTGCGTTCTCAGTTCATCTCACCTACTCTAAACACACGAGTCAGGTGTGTGTCTGTGGCTCAATTAATGTTCAACTCCATTAACTAGGGTATTTTATTCACTTTAAATAAAGCGATTCTCTTTGGGTCCCCTGGTGGTCTAGTGGTTAAGATGCAGCGCTCTCACCGCTGCGACCCGGGTTCGATTTCCGGTCAGGGAACCATCCCCAGCCACTCTCAGTGCCGGTCCCAAGCACGGATAAATTGGGGAGGGTTGCGTTAGGAAGGGCATCCAGCGTAAAACATATTCCAAATCAAACGTGCGGAGGATCCGCTGTGGCAACCCCTAACGGGAGAAGCCGAAAGAAACTTTTTCTAAATAAAGCGATTCTCTTTAATGTAGTTGATGCAAATAAATTAGTTGCGGCAAAAATGCTGATTACCGATGTAATTCTCCATGAATCTGCTCTATTAGCGATTAAAATATGACTTATCTAGTGAACGTTAGCTTGTTTACAATAGCTTGTAGCATAGTGCACTGACACTAACACTGCAACTAATGTACTAGTGCACTGACACTAACACTGCAACTAATGTACTAGTGCACTGACACTAACACTGCAACTAATGTACTAGTGCACTGACACTAACACTGCAACTAATGTACTAGTGCACTGACACTAACACTGCAACTAATGTACTAGTGCACTGACACTAACACTGCAACTAATGTACTAGTGCACTGACACTAACACTGCAACTAATGTACTAGTGCACTGACACTAACACTGCAACTAATGTACTAGTGCACTGACACTAACACTGCAACTAATGTACTAGTGCACTGACACTAACACACCAAAGCCGTTTCCCATGCAGTGTTTTATTTGGGACGACTTGGTATAATGTTAACACTAACACACAATTAGCATATTGTTTATCTGTGCATTTACTAAATGAGCACTGTGCTACATCCCAACTGGGCCCACTGTATTTTTATAATCAATTTCTATTCCATTCTTAAGTGTCTTAATTAATTTTAAATAAAATTGTAACCCTTTTTTAATTCCTTGTTTTGCTTTGTCATTGAACCTGAGAAAAACTTTGAAAATAACCATAATGACGCAGTTTCCATGCTACAATATGCTCACTGTGGGGACACTGTGTCTTTATAAATACAATTTGACTGTATTATTTGTGTGTCCCTTCAAAAATTAGCTCATGAGAAATTTTATATTTATTGTCCCCCCTACTGTTAAATAAAAATTTACGCTTATGACTCAGGAACTACCTATATATGTTCCCAAATAAAGACTTACGCTTTGGTTGAACATGTCTGTCTCGTGCCGCAGCGTCGTGTACTGGCAGAGGTGTTTTCGAATGACTTCTATCCGCTCCACTTCAAGTCTCTCCAGCTCCTACGGATACCAGAAATGCGTGGACAATGTCATGACGATATTTTATAAGGATTATTTTACTCTTACAAGAGAAGACATGGTGTCTCACCAGACCAGTAGTGACCATCTCCTCGAACCATTTAGACTGAGACTGGTTGTACAGGTCAACACATCGCATCAGATCATCACCTGTGGTGAGAAAACCCAATTATCCATTATCAGCTTTAATGCAGTATGCTAAAACCTTTCAAATACACACTAAAATAATGTTTAATAAACATTTGATGAGGCGATGCTTTATTAAGTAATTTTTTAGGCAAGAATGTGGTTTTTTTTTTGTATGCTACAGTACATTATGTCATGCAAACTGGCAGCCTAACGCAAGAATTCTGTCTTCAGTAAATTAACTTAAACCTCAATACTCACGACACTTACATTCTGATAAAAAAAATATTTCGAAACAGAGTTTGTACCAAAAAAATAAGTCGTCAAGTTTATTTCTATAGCGCTTTTCACAACAGACATTGTCTCAAAGCAGCTTTACAGAATTTAACAGTTTAGGTGAACGGTGTGTATTTATCCCTGATGAGCAGCCGTGGAGACTGTGGCAAGGAAAAACTCCCTTAGATGATATGAGGAAGAAACCTTGAGAGGAACCAGACTCAAAAGGGGAACCCATCCTCATTTGGGTGACATCAAGAGTTTGATCATAAATCTTTCAACAATACAGAACACTGGAGAGTGAGAACTAACATGAGCACTGGAATGTAAGATTATAAGTAATGTTCTTTTTTCAGTCTTATACAGTCATTTTTGGTTATAAAACTAGGAGCTACTGAGCAACTCATAAAATAGCTCAACATTTGTGATCATCACAGATCCAACCCAAGCTACTCCATGCCAGAGCCTTTAAACACTCAAGGAGTTCCAATGTCCAAACTCCACATGAAGTGGGATGCAATTGGCACTGGTACGTCTCTAGATGGTTCGGGATGTTTGCGGGGTCGGCATCTACTTCTTGAAAAGTCCACAATCTTCATAAGGTGGGACATGACTGTGGCTGTAGCAACCTCAAATTACATAGAAATGTTTGAAAAACTATTCTGTTATTGTATTATTCATTTAAAGTAGTAAATAAAACATTTATGACAAGTATTTCAAAATTTATGTTAAGTTTACTGTACAGTTCATGTACACTTCTCATTGAAAAAAGGAACCATCAAAAGGGGAGAGTCAAAACCTTATAGAACGAGTATCGAGGTTTCACTGTATTTGGAAGAAAATGTTTAAAGCTACCTACTGCAATTTATTTGCAAGGTCAATGAGCAAGGTTTACCACTAGAGGACGCCAAAAGACACAATTCTTAACCATGCCACTGAGTGAGAAACATGCTTGTGTTGGGATTGGTTTATTTTTTTATATTTTCAAGTTGTTAAGTGCTAAACGAAAGTCTCTTTCCCCCATTCCTCTAAAACCTTCTATTTTTATTATTTTTTTAGATCTGTTCTAGACTTAAATATTAGACTAAGATGCTTGTTGCTTCTGACCAATCATTGATGTCTTTCCTCTGGATCACAAGCCTTCTATCTTTCTTTTCTTTCTCCCACTTTATAGTCTCTAATGGTAACATGCTTCTGTTTTTCAATAACTACAATACAGTTCTTACTTATATATTATCCAAATGCTGAAAGATTGAGTTCGTTTCCTTTGCTTTCTGTTAAAGACTTTCTCAAGAACTATTTTACCTCAAGAATTGTATGCAAATATTTGCAAAGCTCTGCTCTATGTCTTCCTCTGATCAAAAACTACTATGAATGAGGAGAGAGTTAATGTGAACCCAATCACCTGACCATGAATCAAATGTGGTTTCTGAACATCTAATTCCAAATTTAGTCCTGATTTGTTGATATAATAACCTCCACTTTCCTTCTGGGAAGATGTTCTACTAGATTTTGGAATGTGCTTGTGGAGATTTGTGCTCATTCAGTCACAAGGGTGTTAGTAAAGTTGATAAAGATATTGATCTAGGTGAGGTGAGGAGGCCTGGGGTGCAGTCAGCATGAGAAATTCATCCCAAATGTGTTTAATAGGATTGAGGTCAAAGCTCTATAGCAGGCCACTCAAGATCTTCCACTCCAACCCATGTAAAGCATATCTTCATGTAGCTGAAACAGGTTTCAAGATCAAGTCAAAGGAAAATTTCACGCTACAGCATCCACTTGCTTTGTTTGTTGTGCCTTATTGCAGTGGCCACTAGAAAACCACTGTGCTTCCCTGTAGGTTTATTTTATTACGCTGGGTACATTGCTTGTGTTGCACTAATTGCATTTCTTTGTTTTGTGTTGTTAATTAAAACTTGGTCCTACGGGCAAAAATATCACATATCACATGTATACATTATAGCAGTTTCTTTTTGTACACTACCACAATTCTTTTTAATAATCCACATTATAAGCGCAATGAGATACAAAAAAAACACATGCGACTTCCAAGAAAACCATAAACAAAACCACATATGAAACCATATATATATATATATATATATATATATATATATACAGTGAGGAAAATAAGTATTTGAACACCCTGCTATTTTGCAAGTTCTCCCACTTAGAAATCATGGAGGGGTCTGAAATTGTCATCGTAGGTGCATGTCCACTGTGAGAAACATAATCTAAAAAAAAAATCCAGAAATCACAATATATGATTTTTTTATTATTTATTTGTATGATACAGCTGCAAATAAGTATTTGAACGCCTGTCTATCAGCTAGAATTCTGACCCTCAAAGACCTGTTAGTCTGCCTTTAAAATGTCCACCTCCACTACATTTATTATCCTAAATTAGATGCACCTGTTTGAGGTCGTTAGCTGCATAAAGACACCTGTCCACCCCATACAATCAGTAAGAATCCAACTACTAACATGGCCAAGACCAAAGAGCTGTCCAAAGACACTAGAGACAAAATTGTACACCTCCACAAGGCTGGAAAAGGCTACAGGGAAATTGCCAAGCAGCTTGGTGAAAAAAAGGTTCACTGTTGGAGCAATCATTAGAAAATGGAAGAAGCTAAACATGACTGTCAATCTCCCTCGGACTGGGGCTCCATGCAAGATCTCACCTCGTGGGGTCTCAATGATCCTAAGGAAGGTAAGAAATCAGCCCAGAACTACACGGGAGGAGCTGGTCAATGACCTGAAAAGAGCTGGGACGACCGTTTCCAAGGTTACTGTTGGTAATACACTAAGACGTCATGGTTTGAAATCATGCATGGCACGGAAGGTTCCCCTGCTTAAACCAGCACATGTCCAGGCACGTCTTAAGTTTGCCAATGACCATTTGGATGATCCAGAGGAGTCATGGGAGAAAGTCATGTGGTCAGATGAGACCAAAATAGAACTTCTGGGTCATAATTCCACTAAACGTGTTTGGAGGAAGAAGAATGATGAGTACCATCCCAAGAACACCATCCCTACTGTGAAGCATGGGGGTGGTAGCATCATGCTTTAGGGGTGTTTTTCTGCACATGGGACAGGGCGACTGCACTGTATTAAGGAGAGGATGACCGGGGCCATGTATTGCGAGATTTTGGGGAACAACCTCCTTCCCTCAGTTAGAGCATTGAAGATAGGTCGAGGCTGGGTCTTCCAACATGACAATGACCCGAAGCACACAGCCAGGATAACCAAGGAGTGGCTCTGTAAGAAGCATATCAAGGTTCTGGCATGGCCTAGCCAGTCTCCAGACCTAAACCCAATAGAGAATCTTTGGAGGGAGCTCAAACTCCGTGTTTCTCAGCAACAGGCCAGAAACCTGACTGATCTAGAGAAGATCTGTGTGGAGGAGTGGGCCAAAATCCCCCCTGCAGTGTGTGCAAACCTGGTGAAAAACTACAGGAAACGTTTGACCTCTGTAATTGCAAACTAAGGGTACTGTACCAAATATTATCATTGACTTTCTCAGGTGTTTAAATACTTATTTGCAGCTGTATCATACAAATAAATAGTTAAAAAATCATATATTGTGATTTCTGGATTTTTTTTTTAGATCATGTCTCTCACAGTGGACATGCACCTACGATGACAATTTCAGACCCCTCCATGATTTCTAAGTGGGAGAACTTGCAAAATAGCAGGGTGTTCAAATACTTATTTTCCTCACTGTATGTATATATATATATATATATATATATATATATATATATATATATATATATATATATATATATATATATATATATATATACTCTACATACAATTCCTATCACAATGATTTTTTACACATTTGCGTCGGTAAAAAACAATTTATTTAAATTTACTTTTATTATTTTGAAAGTGACCAATTATTTGTGACCAATATTTGATATGTAGATTGATTTTTTTCTCCACAAAAACACAATGCAACTCCTACTGACCTTCTCTATACTTCTATACCTCTATGCTTCCTCGGCATAACCATTCTGTTGCTCACAGATGGTCATCTCTTCTCTTAGCCTGGCTTCCACTACTCTTGCTTATAACTTCATGGTGTGACTCATCAAATTAATTCCCCTGTAGTTACTGCAGGTCTGCACATCTCTGCACATTCTTAAAGATCAGTACCAGCACACTCCTTCTCCATTCCCCAGGCATCTTCTCACCTTCCAAAATCTTGTTGAACAACCTGGTTACAAACTCCACTGCCATCTCTCTCTTAAACATCTCCACGCTTGTCATCTGTCATCTGTATGTCATCTGGTCCAACCGACTTTCCACTCTTCATCCTCTTAATCGCTGCTCTCACTTCCTCCTTATTAATTCTATCCATCACCTGCTTCACCATCCCCACACTATCCAACCTTTTCTCTCTCTGATTTTCCTCATTTATCAGCTGCTCAAAATACTCCCTCCATCTTCATAACACACTCTCCTCACTAGTCAACACATTTCAATCTCCATCCTTTATTGCTCTAACTTGCAGCACATCCTTCCCAGCTCATTCCCTCTGCCTGGCCAATTGGTACAAATCCTTTTCTCTTTCCTTAGTGTTCAACTTCTCATACAGCTCCTCATACGCCTTTTCTTTTGCTTTCGCCACATCCCTCTTTACCTGCTGCTGCATCTCCTTGTACTCCTGCCTACTTTACTAATCTCTCTTCTGATCCAAATTCTGTTTCACCAACATTTTTCTCTTGATACTTTTCTGCACTTCCTCATTGTGCGTTGGAAGTCAGAAGACATTTAAAAGCAAACTATCTCCACTATATTGCACTGCATAGCATCATATTGCCATTGCATCAAACTGTGTTGCGTATTGTGATAAATGAAATTGAAATTGAATCACACTGCATTGTAATAGGGGTGAATCATATTACGTCGGTAGCTGCTCCGTTTGTATCTTTAATGTATTGTATCGTTGACTATGCTTTGAGATGCGAATTGCATCGACTTCAGCGAAACCGACCTGCCTGTGTGGATTTCCTGCGGGCCTTTTTGATGTCCTCCTCGATCTTTGTGCTCAGTTTGATCTCCAGCTGTTGAGTCTTTACATCCAGATCCTTCTGCCTCTCTGCAAGCGCCTTACGTGCCTGCGAGCACAGTGAGAAGATAAAAGGTGAGTCTAGGTTAGATGTGTCTGTTTCCTAAGTGCTGTATATCTCTTATCCAATTTGCACTCAGAGCTCGATTGAATTACAGATGTCCTATTCACTCGCTTGACTATGCAAGTCTACATTCACATTATTGGTTTTCTTCCATTTTGGCTTGTGTAATGACAGCACTGCAATCAGATCGGTTTGTCGGGGCTGGTTTGTTTACAGCTCTCACTCTTCTGGCGCAGACAATTGTGCGCTCTGTCTCAAGGTCATGCATGAAGGGCAAGGCCATGTGATTATTATAGAGCTTGGGAAGCCTCCAGGGCCTGGAAATGGTCTAGTGATCTGGGAAATAGAGTAGAGCTTTAATAATGCATGAGAAGCATTCCTGAAATTCTAGGAAAGTTGGGAACAAAAGAATAACTCAAAAGGTCTTTTCAGTAGTAGAGTTGTACATATTCATATTTCATGTGCATTAGGTGTATGCTGACATCCGATTTAGTAACGTAATACACCGTACCTTCTCGACAGCAGCGTATCGACTGGCCAGCTGCTTCCTAAGATCGCTAATTTGGTGGTCAAACTTCTTCATGTCCTTCTTAAAGCTGTCTCGATATGTCAGGAGAGGCTTCTCTACTTCACTTTGTAGCTGGAAAGAAAACAAAAGATTAAGCACACAAGCATGAAAATTAGTTTTGTATGAAATTAGGTAGGTAATAGATATAATCGCGACTAACATTTCTATGGATTTTGACGATATCCGAGTAAACATGGTCACATTCAACCAACATCTTGTAGATTTGATTGTTACACTTGCAAATCGTCAAAATTTGCATTGAGATCATACAAAATATTGTGCAACGTTAGTACATGAATATAGTGGGGACAAGAATTCGTAAGGCATGAGACTGGGAACTTATGATTCCCCAACCAAATGTTTACTGGAGTGAAATAATTTTATATTTATATGTGGATGGAAGTGGGCAGTCAGATATATTGCAGATGGAACAAAGAAATCCCCATTCATAAACATGGAACAGCACTGGTTGCACATTTTCCACATTTATTTATCTTAAGTAAAAGTTTTATCCTGCACAGGGGGGCTTGTAAAATCTTATGTATAAGAAGATGGGCTTGATCCTATTTTCTGAGTGAGAGGGTGGGATTGGTTCTATTTTCTGCAGGTGAGGGTGAGATTGGTATAATTTTCTGCAGTAAAGGGTGGGATTGATTCAATGTTCTGAGGAAGAAGGTGAGATTGGTTCTATTTTTGTAGACGAGGGTGGGAATCATTAAATTTTCTGAGGAAGAGGGTGAGAATGGTTCTATTTTCTGCGGAAGAGGGTGCAATTGGTCCTATTTTTGGCGAAAGAGGCCCACCCTCTTTCGCCCAAAAATAGGACCAATTCCACCCTCTTCCGCAGAAAATAGAACTATTCTCATGGGTTCTATTGTCTGCAAAAGAGGGTGGGATTGGTTCTATTTTTTATGGAAAATGGTGGAATTAGTAATATTTTCTGCAGGTGAGGGTGCGATTGATTGCATTCTAAGTAAGAGGGTGGGAATTGGTCCTTTTATCTGTGGGAGGAATGAGATTAGTTCTTTTTTCTGTGGTATTTTTTGTGAATGGTGGAATTGGTTAGACCTTCTGCAAGACTCGGCAGGACCGATTAAAATTTGAATAGAAGTGAGTGAGATTGGTTAAAATTTTTGTAAGACTGATTGCAAAAGGGCAAATTTTCTGTAGGAGAGAGTAATTAAGAGTATTTGGATCAGGAGCAGGCAAAACTGGTCAAAAATTCCTTTTAGCAATTGTGAAGTGAAATGATAAAAACAGTCCCACACAATCGTCTAGTGTTGACCTTGGGAGCTAGTTGACGAACACACACTTCCTTATCACCCAATGTACATAACATGACTCTCCTTCAAACAGCTGCACACCAGATCCCATCCTCATTTCATTTAAACTTATAAACAGTGTGTCACAGTAAATGTCCAAAGGGTTTACAGTATATTCAGTAAACATGTATTTTGTAAATATAAACACCTTCATTTTATACATAGTATAAAATTGGGAATATTGGTGTGGATGGTGCTCAGACTTGAGTCGTTTCCGGTATTTGTTTTTAACATTTAAAGATACATTACTTAGATTTAAAATGCACAAATGGCAGCTTGGATATAATTTTCCAAGCTAAATCACTAGACACAATCCAATTTCTTGTCTTTTGTATTACCTTAGACGAGAACTTGATATGCACCTCGGCCTCATCTGCAAGGCTTTTCTTCAGCTGGGCCCAAGCCTCTCCCAGTGTGCTAGAGATATATAAGGATAAGTCACGTGTGAGTACGAAAAAGTTATTTTGGCCTAGGACTTTCAGGAAATGAAGGATTCTGGACGAGAATCTAGTACTAAATAGCACTGCGGTCATGGCTTAAAGCTAATGCAAACTAAGAAGACTGCAGTTGTGACATGGCTGCCTTTTTAGTAACAACATTGTCCTTAATGCCTATCCAGAACAGTATTTTTGACTGTAATCTGGCCAAAAACACGGAAGAACCAGTAGAGCAACATGTTACATTTAAAATATATGCAATAAAATTAATAACTTCTATTAGAATATTTCTTATTGTTCATCAGTTAAAGGGTCACACACTACAATAAGGAAAGGTGCTGATCACCTCAAATCAGGCATTGATTAGATTTTTTCCCCCCCTATAACCTGTTAACGTGAGCTAATTGGAAATGTGCTGCTTCAAAGGCTCTAAATGGGAGACGTGTGGACTTGACTTTTCCTAAGCATTCCTTTCCTGTTCATCGTGGCACAAAACAAAGAAAACGGTCAAAGCTCAAACTTGCCAGATTACCTATCAGCTAACAGTCAGATATGATTAAGACGAAAGAGAGAAGAAAAACATTCAGAATGTACACTCCTTAGCTGTGCACGTAATTGTTAGAGTTCTTTATTTGAAAGGCAGCACGTGATTGGTCAGCAAAGTATCAAAAGGTCACAGCTTGCACTGCAGGGACAAAAACAATGGCATCCACAATGGAAACTGCACAAATGGTAAATTCAGGAAAAACGAGTTTGCAAACGTGGCTGCAAGAGAGCCAGTCGGCGAAACAATGACCATCACAAGTCACAACAGAAATCCGGCCTGAGAGGCAGAATAATGCGAGCATTGTGGTGCCTGTCTGCAAGTGAGGGTGGGTGGACCTCTGCTGCATGATCTGGGCTTTGTATGAAACAATTAGTACTCTTTATCAGAACTGGCATGCCGACTCGCAGAAATCTGCCATTGGCCAGAGTGACAGCTTTGCTGTAATGACAGAAAAACTGAAGGCAATTCTTATGCTTGTCAGAACTGCAGGGGCACATGGATTTTCAGGGACACACAGATGGATGCAATTGGATAAGATACAGCTGAAGACAGAATGGATATACAAAACTTGACATATTTTATGGCCCATGCATTTTCTTCAAAGTCTTAATTGGCTTTTATTGTCATTTCAATATAGTTGGTATAGTATACAGTGAAACTCAACAACGTTTTTCCAGAACCATGCTACATAAAATAATGTTGGATGACCACAAGATCTAGAACATACAGAACTATACAGGACTACACAAAGGTGCAAAGTTGACTTCTTGGCAGGTCAGTTAGGTCATATATTTGGAAATAAATAATAAATTAGAGACATTTATTTACCATATAGAGAGAATTTCAGGGAGTCAATATGTTACGCAAGGTTAACCCAGTTAAGTAAAGATGGTTTCGACTTATGCTTTTTCGATCTTATGATGATACTAACAGTACGACAAAATTGTAAAAATATTAACACATATATACTGTATAGTTTATACAGTACAGTACTATAAATTGCTCTGTTTTTCTTCAAATTATGTAGTGTAATTTGTTAAATTATTAATAAATTACTGTATACTTCCCCATACTGATCACTATTCCAAAAGACCCCTGGGAAGGCTAGACCTTGTCTCAAGTTACAATATTATCAAGTTCTAATGGGGAAGGCATCTCCAGCATAACCTGTATATCTTGGAGTCTGGAAGAGTCCAAAAACTGATGGAATGGCTGTACAGTTTCTGATTGGCCAACTGTCATAATTAGGAGATAATTAGAAATATACCCATGGCTCACTATAAAATCTAGTGAATTTTAGAAGGACATTGATTCCTAAGTATACCTAGCTTGACTATTTGGAATGGCCATCTTAATTTCCAGACCTGATTTTGTGGCCTGAGGTGAAAAAGTGTCGCTGAGCAAAGAAGCCCAGAGACCTTACTTACAGCAAGAGGAGCAAAATGCCACAGCAAAACATTATGAAAGGCTTGAAACCCCAAGTGTTTGATGGAAATTGAAGTAATATGCCAATACATTTTATGGTAACATTAAATGTCCTCATCCTAGGTGTAGGTAAGCCTTTGGCCTGAACTGTATCATGCTCTGGTAGTTGTAAAGAATCCTACTTCGTAGGCTTTAGATACTGTTTCAGTTCTGGTAAAAATGCATTACTGTATAGACTACAGTGCTCGCAAGTACACAGGTGACAATAAATGTTAACAAAAAAGTGGCAAAAAATGAATTTTACCTCAGAAACTCTAGCTTCAACAAACGATTCAGTTGATACAAGTAAGTAAAAGTAAAACTGTGAGGCACGAATAAAGTGAAACCACCACCTCACTACCAGCCTCCATTGTTTTTTATGAAGTAGACATGGACAAGTCCTCACAGTTCTGCCTTCTTGGTTTCTTTTGCCTCACAGGACAGACATCCTTGCTCATCTTTCCTTATGTCCTTACGTTTTATATTCAATGGACTTTTCCACTGTGTGAAATTAAGGATTACCTGCAGAATTACCGCACCATTGCAGGTACAATATATGGACAAAGGTTTATGGGCACCTTACTATTGGGTTTGTATGTGCTTTTCTATGCTTTCCACATTTCGTTCTCATTTGCTGTTCTAATAATCTCCACTCTTCTGAGAAGATGTTCCACTAGATGGAGTGTGCTTGTGGAGATCTGTGCTCACTTAGCCACCACAGTGCTAATTAAATCAGGTACTGTGAGGTAAGTGAGGTGAGGAGACCTGGGGTGCAGTGAACATTGCAATTCATCATAAAGGTGTTCATAAGGGGTTGAAATCAGAGCTCCATAGCAGGCCACTCAAGATTTTCCACTCCAACCAATGTAAAGCATATATTATTTTCATGGAGCTATCTTTGTGCATAGGGGCATTGTCATACTGGAACAGGTTTGGGAATGAAGGCATATGGCTGGAAAAGTCAGGTGTCCCAATATGTTGGTCCATAAAGCGTATGTATACATTCATAGGCTTTCCACATTTCATGTTTTATTTTGCAAATGAATGGGTTTGCTGGTATAACAATAGATGCCATATTTCTGCGCTCAGTGTACAGCTCTGGAATGCAAGCAATGTGCACTTTAAAGCGTAGGATGTAATTTGTAATGTGTGGACAAAGTGAAAACTATAATCATACACTCAGGAATCCTGAGTATGACCATATTTATCCAGGATATGTGCAGAAAAATAGAAAGGTTTTTTTTGGTGTTGAATACAGTCTTTATATGACTGGCTAAAGGGAAAGTGCTATGAAGGAGCACTAGACCATGAGGTATTGGTCCCTTTAAAAAAGTTCCACACTGAGTAAATACATTACATCACACCATATTGATGTTACTCCACATCACTCTCAAGAAGAAAAACCCCTTACGGCGTTACCTCCTAAAGCTGCCACACATGAACACTTACCCTTCCTCCTGAGCTGCTAGAGGAATCTGAGAGAGCTTCAAGAGATTCTTCGCATACTCTTCTTCAATCTTGATCCTTATGGAGCAAAAAAAAGGGCACTTATTTTAAAAGCTTGTTGCAAAAAAAAAAAAAAAAGCATGTGTGACCAGATCTCTTTTCCTTTTCTGGTTGTCCTCTAGCTAACCCCCACTCCTTATTCCCCTCTTTTGAGAAAAATGGGAAAGTGGTACCACAGTTGACCCTTTACATCACATTCCTTCTTAAGAGCAGATCTTTCCCAGATCACTTCTGTCAGCTGCTGGCTTGTGTAGCACACAGGCCAAACCGTAAAATACTTAGGGAAATTAAAGTTCATTAAGCCTTTCCTGCTAAAGTACTAATTAATGCTGAGTCTACTGTGTAACCAGTGAATAAACACGTAATTGAAAACTACCTGGCAAAAGAAAAAGCACAGTACGTCATGAAAGGATTTCTAGAACAGAATATGAATATGCTAACAAGGAGCACGGCTTGATTACAATCTGCTGTCTATGAGAAATTGTTATTATTGAACTGAATTGTGTAACTTTGTCCACTCAGCAGGATATTTTACCATTTTAAAAAAATGACTTGTTTTCCATAAAGGGTGTGCAGAACTCGAAACGTCTGTCATTAATAAAATAGAGGAAACTTGATGTGGTGCTTTTAGCATTGTGGTTTTCATGCCAACAAAAGAGCAGAACTATAAAAGTGTTGCACTATCCTGTTTTTTTTTTTTTACAAACAACCCAGTTACACTCGCCAGTTTTGAGTTATCACGTAGTTGTGTTGACAAAACAACACAGAAATTGAATGTTTTTTGTTAGGAGGACTTCAGTTATTTCTACGAAACTGTGTTTCGTGTGAAATCACAGTGATGCAGAATAGACGTAGGCTCAGTAGGTGTTGTGAAATTTGATCTACCTCTCTCTCATGAATTCAGCCATCTCCTTCTGCATTTGTTTCCCCTTCAGCTGTTTGTGCAGTAAGACCTCAAAGCCTGTAATGCTGGCATTCCCCTGTGGGTCCTTTAGGTCTGCCTGTAACAGGAGACAAAACATGAGCGCTTGTAAACATGCCAAGGACCGCACTGTCAAATAAAATCGGCAGTAGCGCTGTGACAGGAAACAATGTTTTGTCCTGACTGGAACTTTTCTTAACTGATTCTTGAGGCTCTGGATGCAAATATTTGAATAAATAACATTTATTGGATTTGGCAGACGTCCTTATTCAGAGCTACTTACAATTATCTTATTTAGATAACTGAGCAGTTGAGGGTTAGAGGCCTTGATCAAGGGCCCAGGAGTGAGAGTGTGGTGGTGCTAGGATTTAAACTTACAACCTTCTGATCCAAAGTCCAACATCTTGACCACTAAGCTACAATGTCCCCAGAAAAAAAAAAGAGCTTAAAGGACAATGATGCAAGCAATCAAATGTGAAAAACAATAGTGGAAGAAATAGCTCAGTAATGGTAAACGTCTAATCAGAAGGTTTTTAGTTTAAATCTGGCTAAGCTTGCTGGGCCCTTAACCCTCAGCTGCTCGGTTGTATAAGTTAGGTAATTGTTCTGTTAGGTAAGTTGAATAGAAGCATCTGCTAAATGCCATAAATGTAATAATGCAGAATATATTATAGTATCATACAGCTGTATCAATTCTTAAATTTAATTAATCAGAAGGTAGAAGTGCATTATTTTTGAATAACAGCAGGGATAATAGTCATCGCTGCAACAGTAAAGATTAATTGTTAATATTAATAGTCTCTCTGTATTATGTATTTGTTTTAAACGCTACTTTCTGATAGAGACCATGTATATATAAAGTAATAATGGGACCTTGTGATAATGAGAGCTCTATACCCGTTATCGATCACACACACAAAAAAAATAATCTTATGAGTTTTTTTGTTTTACTCAAACAATTCGCACAGACTTTATTTACACGTAGTTTTTTTCAAAGTTGAAAATAAAAAGAACATGCATGCTTCCCGGCTTTGATATAATCCTCTCCTTGTGGTACCGCATGACTCAAGCATTTTCTATCACACCTTGAATTCTTGTCTCTGTTGTTCTCTTACCCAGAAATAATCACAGTAGCTCCACTCGTCTGGTTTGAGAAGTTGCTGTTCGGTGGTGTGTAACAGGAGGGGAAACGTCACGCAGTTGAGCTGCTATGGAAAAGAAACCAACAGACACATCAGTTTTGTGCAGTAATCTTCTATACAAGCAGCTCTGAGTGCTTATTTAATTTATATTTTAACACTATATGGGCAAAAGTATCGGGACACCTGGCTTTTCCGACCATATGTGGTTCAAGAAAATGCAAATAATTATTGTCATATGTACAGGAAACTGTTACACTATACATTGAAAATCACACTATGAAAATCCTCCAAGAAACTTATAACAAATTATAAGGAAATAAAGAAAAAAGACACAAATTACAAATTTACAAAGCTATATGTAGTTCTTCCCCAAACCTCTACCACAAAGCTACAGGCACACAATTGTTTAGAATGTCTTTGAATGCGATATAATTAAATTTTCCTTTCACTCGAACAAGAAGACTCAAACCTGTTCCAGCACGACAATGCAAGTGTATTCAAAGCCAGCTCCATTAAGATATGCTTTACATCTGTTGGAAATGTGGGAAGATCTTGAGTGCCTTGCTATGAAGCTCTGACCTCAACCGGCAGAAATCTTCAAGATCTATACGATTATGCCGTTTCTGCGTTTTCTTTGTCTCGTTTACTAAAACAGGGAAAAAAAAGGCGATATCTCACGGCTCTAACTTGACTCAAGGATGTGTAACAGCATTTAATGCAACTATAAATGGTTAAAAAAAAAGGAGGTCACTAAGTAATAAATGAAAAATTCATAATCACTGCAAAAATAAGGAAAAAACACCTGAGGATGTGCTGTTCCAAGAAATCATACCGTGCTGCCTCTGATAACAACACGCCCTGCCATGTTTAATCAGGTCAACCATCAGACCACTATCCAGATACCAGATACAACAGGACTAGCGTGTTTCATTTTATTCCCAGCATTTCAATCCCACAATGTTTGATTTTTCCAGCTGTGGCTGATTTTTCCGTATGTTTGGATAAGTTTGCATTCTGGACCTAAAGTATCGCTACACACCATCAAACAACCTCATGTCCAGTCCTGTTTTCTTTCCCATGAGTGGTTTCATAGCTGTAAATATAAGCTTTAGCTCGAACAAACTGTCTGTGAGAGCCAGCTGCTTTTAAGACGAGAAAACGAGAAATTTGAGGCCCATATGGCCAAATTATCTTCAGCACCGTTTACATCACCTGATGAATGCCTTCAGTCATTTAGAATCATGCCTATGAGCTTTCATCCCATGAGATCTTCCTGCACTAATGGTCACAATCTGTCTCTACGTGGGCATTGTGTACTGAGCTGCACCCACGCTACAGTCACAGGGCCACCTTGGACTATACCACAAGACATACACAAAGAGCCATCAGTCCTTTAAATCTGCGATCGTTTCCATAACAAAATGCAAAAACGTTTTACACAGTGTGTGAATGCAATCAGCATTGCTCAAAGCTGCATCTGCTCAGCTGTGTCGATAAACAGGGTTTACAGCTAAGAGCTCCGGGTTCGCTTTACATGCCAACGTTATCTAACGATCTTAGGTCATTTGATCAGCAGGTTATTAATAAACACCTTCCTCAGACCGGGCTTTTTTGCAATGCCCTTGGTTCTGTCGAAATATGTTTTGTTTATTCGGTGTCCTAAGACAACGTGTTGTGTTCTTCGCAGGTCGAATTCAGCAGGGAGTTGTGACAGCGTGACTGACTAATAACAGATGTGTTTCTCACTGCCTGTCTAACAGCAGCTCGCAGCTCCCTGTCTTAGCAGAGTGCTGAACAGAGCGAAAAACATCTGCACAGCACCTGGCCATGTCTAGACTGCTTACACATTTACAATCTGCAAATATTTTTAAAAAAGATTGACTTTTATTTCTTGAATAGAAGCTCCTAAATAATAAAGTGCACATTTGTTTTATATATATATATATATATACAGTACAGACCAAAAGTTTGGACACACCTTCTCATTCAAAGAGTTCTCCTAATTTTTATGACTATGAAAATTGTAGAGTCACACTGAAGGCATCAAAACTATGAATTAACACATGTGGAATTATATACATAACAAAAAAGTGAACTGAAAATATATCATAATGCCAAGAGTGTGCAAAGCAGTAATCTAAGCAAAAGGTGGCTACTTTGAAGAACCTACAATATGACATATTTTCAGTTGTTTCACACTTTTTTGTTATGTATATAATTCGACATGTGTTAAATCATAGTTTTGATGCCTTCAGTGTGACTCTACAATTTTCATAGTCATAAAAATTAGGAGAACTCTTTGAATGAGAAGGTGTGTCCAAACTTTTGGTCTGTACTGTATATATAATATATATTAGGGCTGCAACAAATAATCAATAAAATCAATAATAATTAATAATGAAATGCCTTTATCGATTAGTTGGGCTGCTCAAGTTACGGGTTAACGTAACGGTAAGATAACACAACCGTTTGCGAAATGGCGCAAAGTACAGGTCTACCGGCAGCAGGAACTAATGTGAGGCCCAAATCATCCAAGGCACAGAAGCATTTTATGCATGCAAAGCGGAACTTGTGTGGTATGAAAGTACTACAGGATGCATGAGCACCTGATAAGAAAACACACTGAAGGGAATGGGATGAAGGCAAAACTGTAGAATCCTCATTATGTAAAAATGGTGTAGTTTATTGAAGTGCTATTGTGTAAACTGTTTGTTTGTAACTTCTGGACAGGCGCACTGGATCTGTTCCGTCGTGACTCACGAGCATTGTTGCGTAATCAGCTCCCTCGTGACGTAGTGATGGATTCAATTAAAACACTTATAACACAAATAACAGCAGCATGTTTCCTTTTTTTTTTTTATCGAGCCTGTTAGTTTTTAGTTTGCATTTGCAAACTACAACAGTAACTTATCTGTTTTCAAACGTGATTTACTGCGGCTTTTCTACGTTCAAATGCTTGTTTTTAATGTTTGTATATTTCATTTATGCAAAACTTAATTAATTATATATTCTAGACGCTTATATCTTTACAACTAAACAAAATGTCTCTGTATTATTCTTTACAAAACTGTCATTATATTCTATATAGATTTTTGTTAAGCATGGTTGTTAACTTGCCATCTGCAAAATACGATACAAATGTTGATTCACACAATTTACACCATACGTACTTAAATGCTGTTTTTAATACAGAAAAAAAAACTACCCAGCATAAGGGGCAAAAAACAGCCATTATCAGCTTAAAAGTTTAAATTGAATTATACTTTTATACACAAATACCCTGAATTAGGGGATTTATATAGTTATAATAAGCAAAACATCTAACATATTTTACTTTTTGTCCGATTAATGTATTATCAAAGTAACTGTTAGTTGCAGGTAGTTGGTTTTTTGATGGTGACAATGCAAATACACTCAATGTGTAAAATTATTGTGACAGCTGACTTTTCCACTTAAACTAGCAAATCCAAACCAGCATGACAATGTCACTGTGCATAAAGCCAGCTCCATGGAGATATGCTTCATATGATTTGGAATAGAAGATCTTGAGTGGCCTTCTATAGGGTACTGACCGCAACCCTATTGAACACCTTTGGGATGAATTGGAATGCTGACTGCACCCCATGTATCCTCACCTCACCCTACATAAGTACTCATCAGTACTCATCTGATGCCATTGTGGCTTAATCTCCAAAATCGAGTGAAATACTTTCCCAAAAGAGTGGAGACTAGTATAACAGCAAATAAGGACCAAATGCTGAATAGGATGTTCAAAAAGCATGTAGGAATCTATTATTGAGGTATCTACATGTGTATTTATGCCAAAATGACATCACTTAATAATAAAAGCTTATATCACGATCAAGCATCTTTTGAAATATTCCGAAAATCTCTTTAGTTGAATTTCAGTGGTTCCATCTCTGCTTTTTACTGTATGGTGTGTCATGTTGCCATGTCACAGCTCTAGAGACCTCGAATTAATCCCGTTAGTCTACTCTCTTGTAGAGTTTCACTTCTGTTCCCTTTATTTTCTCCAGGTTCTTTGGTTTCCTCCCTAGTATAAAACCATGCTCAAGCCATTGTGTTTAGCTGTATTCCTAAAAAAAGAGCAGTTCCTAAAGACGGAAAGTGTCTGCATCTCTATAGCCAACAACATTCATGTAGACACCGTGGAAGGCTTTTTGTATTTGTTGACACAAATCACAGCCTTTAAATAGCATCACACCTGTAATTACATCAAGCTCAATCTTATTCTTACTCTTCCTGAAGTCACAGGAGCTATTTGGATATTATTTCCATGGTCTACATTTACCGCTGATGCAATTCACACAAATACTCCCCGCTAATCTTCTTGCGCTACATTATTTGGGCTGTTAGAAACTCAGGGAGTTGACTTTGCTTGTATTTCTCTCCTATATAAAAAAGGTTTTGTGTTTTTTTTTATATTTGAAGCAATTGGTACAGAAAATATAAAGACAATACAAACAAAAAAAAAGCTAGGCATATTTTGTAAATAAAACAATTATCGCTAATTGGATTAGACATCTGTCACTCAAGATTTACAGGGAGAACATCAGGCTTGCAGCCAACTTTTGTTTCTTAGATTTAAAGATGCACTTGGAAAAAAAAAAGGCTTTAACGTAAAGGCAGAATTGCACACACATGCAAAAAAAATTCCTACTTCCTGTATATCTTGACTGGCAGATGTTTGTCCAGTCAGAGATAAGCATTCCATTCACATACCTACTTTTTTTGTTTGTCTGAATTGTCATTGTGTTTTTGTTGTTTACTTATAAAGCACTTTTTTGAAATTCTTTGGAACATTCTATCAAATGGACACAATAGGTTTGCTTTCTTGGAGGGGCCTTGATCCAGGGAGGGATCTACCGGGATGGCACGAGGTGGCAACTGCCGAAAAAAAACATTGTATAAAATATAAATTTATTCAGTTTCCTCGACCGATTTATAGCAGCAGCGCTTCAATGTGATGACATGAAAAGAATATACTCGACTCTTATGAACTGCTTCGTTTTAGTGAATCAAACACATTTAATGCGACCTGCCTGATCACTGATCAAAAACAAATGATCCCTCGATCTGAATAAGAGCATTCGTATAAGTTAAATATACCTTACAATTCCTTTCCAATCCAGGTTTCGGGTTCAGGTAACGTCAATCACACATCAGTCTTCATTACATTTTTATAGACCAATATAAAAATGTGTATACACCAAATATGTTAATCATTCCTTGAATCCACAAGAACCATGCGAGGATGCTTGTCACTGTTGCCACATAATTCTCATGAGAATTTTCTAGATCCTCCGCTGCCTTGAGCCAGCAGTAAAATCCAACCATAACTGTTAAGGTATAATTAGTAATAGTAACATGGTTAAAATCAATACTTTGTGTGTGCTTTGTTCTGTAACCATAATCACAACACGTCGTGTGTTTTGAACGACTCATAAAACTCTTTCTAGCTCAAGTCAAAACTTTTGAAGGGAAAAGTCAGTGGGCCCTGCGGAATTGCACACAAATACACGGGTGGCTCCTGAAGTCTTTGTTCGAGTCATAAAAATAAATATACAGTCTTGAAAAGACAACACGGACTAACCTAGGAGCACAAAGACATTCAGTAATGTCTCTCTAATCCTCCTAGCATTCCACACTAAGCACCCTGATGACTCGGGATCTGCAGCCTCACAATAGAAGCTTTATCTGTCTTCACAATAACTCGCGAGCAAGAACAGAGAGAATAAGCTAGCGGCAACGGGCTCTCAGTTCTCTCTCTCTCTCTCTCTCTCTCTCTCTCTCTCTCTCTCTCTCTCTCTCTCTCTCTCTCTCGCACACGCTTTCTCTCCAAAACAACACAATGAGCTGCTCATCAAACTCTTTGGCTGGTACTAGCAAGAAGGATCACACAGTCAGAACATTCCCTGTCACAGCCCTGCCAGTCAGTACATATAAAAAGAAATGGCTGAAAGAAACCGTGCTGTCTGCAGGTATCCTCAAGTGAAACAGAGAACTTTTTACAGACTAGGAGAAGATACGCCACTAAAAAGTGTAACAATCATTGAATGCGCTGTGTTTCAAAGACACACAATTAAAAGACTTTTTGAATCGTCTCACAATATTGACGATCCTTTCTTAGCCTGACTCAGTGTTAGCTTAAACATCTCGTACAAATGATTTCAAGACTGAATTAATCTAAAAAAATAAAAAACGAAGACCATGTAAATGTCCTACTACACTATTCAAGACTTTAAGTAACAAGGTGTCTGCATTAAATCCCCTCCACTGACTCTCACAAACCTGTAGACTCAGACGTGTGAGAAGTGAGTTGCAAAACAAACAACCGAAAGTGTGAAAGTTACTGAGTTTACAGAGAACATTTTCACAGCTTTTGCGTTTCACCATGGTATTTTACTTCCCTGATGCATTTCAGCAAGTTTTATCAGAAAATCTGATGATCAGCTGGAAATACTATCGAGTCAACCATGTTCTAAATTCTTTCAAAATGTCCTGCATCAGCTCCTGCTGTGGACATCACACTTTTAAGTCTGTGATGTCGGTTCATTCTGACTTCAGGTTTCATGAACAGGATCATGCTGGGTTTGGTTTTTTTGTTTGTTTTTTATAAAGAAAACTGATTTCTCATTTTCCTCTAGTTCACATTTTGGTTATTTCAGGCTCATACTATTTTTTTTTAAGCTTTAGGGCAACTCCTCTCATAGAATCAGTTCCTTTTATATTATTGCATTAAAAAAGCTGTTCAGAGAGACACACGGATGACTTGACCACTTTATCTGATCTCTGACGTTGATTGCTAGTTGAAGTGTCCTGGGGGGAGAAAATTAGCTAATGTTTACTGGTAAGGTTTGTTACCATTATTATATAATCAATACACTGTAGAGGATCATAATTATTTCACTGGATTCTGATTAACTGTAATGGAAGCATAATTAAAAAATAGGAATATAAATATTATCTAACTAGTAGTCAAGCAAAATGTATCCTCAAGACACAATGTTTAATCTCACCGAGTTTAAAAAGGGACACCTGGCTTAATTCTTCCTCAAACAGTTACAACAAAATTGGAGGCACACAATTATATTAGATGTTTATGGATGCAGTAGCATAAAAATTTCCCTTTACTTGAACTAGGAGACCAATGTCAATGCGAACAAAGCCGGCAATGAAAAGACTTTTCCCGTTTAAATCCTTTGGGATGAATTGGAACGCTGAGTGCACCTCAGGCCTCCTTATCCTACATCAGTACCTGATTTGACTAACACCCTTATTGCTGAATAAGCAAAAATCTTCACGAGCACACTTCAAAATCTAGTGGAACATCTTTCCAGAAAAGTGGAGGATATGGAATATGGATGGAATGTGCAAAAAGCACATACTAATCTTATAGTCAGGTGACCTCTTTTTTCCATCTAGTGTATATTCTGATTATTTTTCAGTTAATAATGTATTTATTATAGTAATGATAATGTTATATTGTTATGCAGGATGTATGGTCATTAATGTGTACTTAATAATAGTTGCTTAAGGCCATAATTAAGACATTTGTACTATTCATACTAGTAAAATGTAAAATGAGTGCAAAATATAAACAAACAGGCTAACACAACAATACTGAATGGACTACAGTACTCTGCTAATTATTATGTGTATGCTAATCACTCCACACCAGAGGTCCACTGCCATGGGGTTGCAACCCAGTACCAGGCCATGAAAGAGTTGCTATGGGGTTGCAAGAATATTCTGGGGGAAAATGCCTATAGATATGACACTGAATTATTTATTTATTAATTTATTTTGCCAACAGGTCCAGCCAATTATTGTTTTGTGTATTTAGTTATTGTAAAAAAAATTTTTTTTTTAAATAGTTGTATGCAGTTATTATGGAGATGTAACTTTCATCTAAATTATTTTCTATAATATTTAAACAAGCAGGCCTTTTATTAATTTTTTTTTTAATGATATATGCATAAGTATGTCCAAAAATATTAATAATAATAAACTGCGTTAATAAAAAAAATTACAAGCAATTTTATATTTTGCATTTCCTCCCCTGCAATTGAACGGAACAGTGACTAAAAAACGGAGGTACGTCCCGAACCGTGAATTTTGTGTACTCTTACACCCCTATTATATATGCATGTGGCAGGGGGCAGAGAGCATAGGCTACACCAAACTTTATATTATATACTGTATATTCATATTTTTTACAATTTTGTTTAGTTTATTTGTCAATTTTTGTCAAATCTCTTTTGTCATCGTAAGTATGCAAAATCGTAAGTTGAACCATCATAACAGAGTTTTCTATAGTTATAGTCACACAGTAAGAAAACCTTTATTCCACAAAAACTAGAACCGCTAGAATTTGGGTCATTTCTGTTTTTTTGTGCCAACTCAGTCGACATTCCCTGTACCTATGCGATAGAAAGAATATGGCAATGAGTACAAGTGGTAGAAAAGAGTTCCCTCCACTGACTTAATGAATTTACTCTGTCTCAAAGGCTAAAACTCATTGTGGAAGTGGGGGCATGATTGGGCACCGGTTATTGAATGGAGAACAAATCTGGGAAGATAAGTGGTAATGTTTCCATAGGAAATGAGAAAAAAAAAAATCACCAAAAAGTGCAGAAAAAAAGGAAAATATGAATAAGTATAAATAAATAATAAATAACACCCTATTTAATAAAGAAATATGATGTCGTTACAGGATGCAGAAAAACTAGTTCATGCTTTTGTTACTTCTAGATTAGACTACTGTAACGCTTTACTGTCTGGGTGTGCGAGTAGGTGCATAAATAAGCTTCAGTTAGTTCAGAATGCAGCAGCAAGAGTCCTCACTAGATCTAGGAAATATGACCACATCACCCCTGTATTAATCAGTCTACACTGGCTCCCAATCAAATCTCGCATTGATTATAAAATACTACTACTGACATATAAAGCACTTAATGGTCTCGCACCACCGTATCTGAGTGAACTTCTGTACCAGTATGATCCTCCACGCCTACTTAGATCAAAAGGTGCAGGCTATCTGTTGGTTCCTCCAATAATGAAGATTACAGCAGGGGGCAGATCTTTCTCTTATAAAGCCCCGCAGTTATGGAACAGCCTTCCTATCAGTGTTCGGGACTCAGACACAGTCTCAGTGTTCAAGTCGAGGTTGAAAACATATTTATTCAGTCAAGCCTTTAATCAGTAGATTTTTTCTCAGGTAAAGGCTCAGATCTGGAGGGAACATTGATATAGAGTGTTTGGTGAACTGGGATATTTGTACGCTGTCGTCCCCTCACATTCACGTGTTCACTCAGGTTTGTTGATGGTGGTGTGGTGGGCCGTCTCTTATCCCAGAGATCCCTCATGTCTGTGTTGCCTTCTGGTTCTCCCTTTTAGTTATGCTGCTATAGCGAGTCTTGCCGGAGTCCAAACTGCACAGTGACTTTAACTCTCATGCAACAATAGGTACACTTAATAATCCATATCCTTCTCTTCCTGTCACCCTCTTCTCTCTCTCTCTCTCTCTCTCTCTCTCTCTCTCTCTCTCGGTCGAGTTAAACATGCTCCTGAGGCTCCAGTGACCACTGTTCCTGCCCCTCTCCCCCCCGTGGATCTTCCCACTTCATCCAGGCCTGCCTGGATTGGATGTCAACAGTCTCCTACACTGATGTCAACAGTCTCCTACACTGACTCAGAAATACACTTCGCTTTTGATCATCATCACTGCACCCCGCAACATTGTATACCCGCCACAAATGGACATTCGGTGTAACCCAGATGAGGATGGGTTCCCTCTTGAGTCTGGTTCCTCTCAAGGTTTCTTCCTTATGCCATCTCGGGGAGTTTTTCCTTGCCACAGTCGCCAGTCGCCACCGGCTTGCTCATCAGGGACAAACTTACTCATAAAGAACATATTCATTTTTAATCACCGCATTATCTGTGTAAAGCTGCTTTGAGACAATGTTCATTGTTAAAAGCGCTATACAAATAAAAATGAATTGAATTGAATTGAATAAAGCAGTTCCAGCAACCTGAATGATCCAGTCAAAATTTCAGTGAAAGGACACCCAGCAGGCTTGTTTCATATAAATGCTTATAAATCAACACTGCTGTCTGCTGTCCCTGTACCTATGGGAAACAAAGATATACAGCCCCTGTTCCCCCTGACACCCCATGGCTTGCCACTACTTTGGATTGAAAGAGAGCACTAACTATTTCTCACACAGCTTCTTCCAAGTTCTACAGTTCCTTCATCTAATGGGAAAACGTTCAAATTTTCCTATCCATATCACAGATCTACAGCAAGAGACATCCCAGAATCTGACTGTCATAAGATCATAAAATTGAAAGAAAGTGAAGTTCAAGTCAAGCCGAGGAAAGTGAAACTGCACAGAAACCACCAGATGGACTCGCTCAGCGTGATTTCTGCCCTGCTTTGGCAGCTGCAGCTTATCTCTGTAGCGTGCGGCAGATATGCAGCGGCTGCTGGTTTTGTTCGCAACACTCACCGTGATTGAGGTCTTGTGCTCTGACTTCCTTGGAGACGTGGACACAGGGCTCTGAGGAGGAGAAGAAACATTATGCATCTTCAGCGTTTGTCATAAGAGGAATTCAGATTGCGGTGTAAAGTCCTTGTGACGTGTGTTTTGTTGAAGTTATCACAGCTATGATTTGCAAGAGGGCGAGATGTCATGAGAGTTTTCTGTGAGGAGTCATTTTCATCCTAATTAAATGATTCAGAAAAGGGTTTTTTTTTAATACGTCAAGCACTACATATTTACACCAACACAAAGATGTTGTATCGAATTGTATTAAATTATTGTAATATAAAGATTTTTACTCATCTATGATCTAAGTCTACATGGGGTTGACCCAGTGACTATTTATGTCTATAGGCAGTTCAGTTGAATACCGTATTTTCCGGACTATAAGCTGCTACTTTTTCCCACGCTTTGAACCCCCCGGCTTAAACAATGAAGCGGCTAATTTATGGATTTTTCCGGGGGTTTTTCCGGTTTCACAAACTTCAAGCCAAAAAACTGAGCCCCATAACATTAGACCAATGAAATTGCCGAACAGGTTCAGGTGAACCAATGAAACTCTTTATATTAAATCAGATGCGCTCCCGCTGAATCGGGCCGCAGCACATCATAAATATGGATGATGTTCCTCTGACGTTTGACCTGCCGCTCACTCAGACTGGCAACAGGAAATGCGAATCATTCGTCACGCTGAAAACAACCGGGCATGAAAAAACGCACTTCACCTGTGTTCTGAGCTGCACGGCATCGGGAGAAAAGATTCACCAATGGTGATTTTTAAACTCACGACGATGCCAAAAGAAAAAATCTTGAAAAAAATTGTCGTAAAAGGAAATATATATATATATATATATATATATATATATATATATATATATATATATATATATATATATATATATATATATATATATATATATTTTTTTTTTTTTTTTATCAAGCCTGTTAGTTTACTGCGTTTCCCCTTTCCATTCTCTTTTTATAGCATTCCGTCTACCACAATAGTAACTTATCTGTTTATTAAACGTGATTTACTGCGTTCAAATGCTTGTTTTTTTTATGTATAATGTATACTTCATTTATGCATATATAATTTAATAATTTACAAAATGAAATTAATTATATATTTTAGATGATTATATCTTCACAACTAAACAAAATGTCGGTGTATTTTTTTAACAAAGCAATGTTGTATTATTTTATCGATTTTTTTTAAGCATAGTTGTCAACTTGTCAACTGCCATCTTCAATTATCATTAAAACAATACAAATTTTGATTCACATAAACTGCTTAACCTTGCATATTCAAATGCTGTTTAATTTTACATTTTTTTGCAAAAAGAAACATTCCGGCATGAGTGAATTTGTTCAAGAAAAAAAAACCCATGCTCTCCTCAACAAGCAGACAGTATAAGCTTTATACATTGTCTAAATTTAGAATACTTAAACTAGTCCTTCACCTACTACACCTTTATACATAAATACCCTGAATTAGGGTTTTAAATCATTATAATAAGCAAAACATCTGATTGAAAAACAATTAAGTTTTCAATCTGATTAATCGATTATCAAAACAATTGTTAATTGCAGCCCTAGTAATGCGTTACTGTACTTAAGTAGCTTTTTTGCATATCTGCACTTTACTAAAATACTTTTAATTTAACTTCGTTCCTTTTTCATTTATAAGTGGATAAAATCTTAACTGGTCAAGGACACACCAAGCCACCAATCAGTGTAAAGCGCTCGCTTCTATTGATTGGTAGTGTCTATGTAGCATAAACATACAGTTCAGCATCAGTTCAACAGCAAGCAGAACATTTGAGAGGAAGAAATGTGGAAGAAACGACTGACTCAAACTCGCCACAACACCCGTGGCCTCATTTGCATGATTTTTTTTAAGTAGTTTAAAAAAAAGGTTTTGGGTCTGTGATCATTTAAATAGATATCAACCAGTGTTTGACTCATAAATATCATTCTGTCAATAGATTGTTGCGCTGAGAGTAACATTGGAGTCTCATTCATATAAACTGAGTTGATTAAGAGTCTTGTGACAAAAATAGTGCTTTGAATATGTACATTTGAAGGCAAATACTTTTGTACTTTTACTCAAGTGAAAGTTTAAAGAGAGCACATTTACTTTTGCTGGAGTCATATTTTACTTCTACTTTTACTCAAGTACATGGTTTGTGTACTTCATCCACTACAATCTACTATGGGTGCAATTAAAAAGCAAAAAAATGCTACATTATTACCAGGATTTCCATGGATGTTATGCTAATGCTAAATAGAGGGTGAGAGAAATTGGGAGTGGGAGGAAAAGGCGAGGCGTGTCATCTGTTACTAGTATAATCTGCATACAAATCAGGGGTTTAGATAGGCATTTCTTTAGTATGCTTCTTTAGTAGTGAATGTTTTTACTGTGTGTGTGTGTGTGTGTGTGTGTGTGTGTGTGTGTGTGTGTGTGTGTGTGTGTGTGTGTGTGTGTGCGCACGCGTGTGCACGCGTGTGTGGAAACAATTTCGTAATATTTCTAAAGCCTGAAGAAAGAGCACTTTGTTAAGCTTCTGCTCAAGCAGAGACGGATCGTGTTTATGAGGTTAAATAAAGAAGCAGATATCTTGCAGATCAATCCTACCTGTTGATTTGTGTTGGCCTTCTGTTTTGGTACATGTGACTGCTCAGTCTGATGCAATGGACCACTGCTACCATGAAATCCATTCACTGGAAACAGACACAGCGGAAGAAAGTGAGCTTGCTGAGCTCGGAAACAAGAAGCAGCTATTCATAACATCAGGTTGCGCTTGACGTTTGAAAAAAATTTATACAAAAGGTCGTGAATCGGTGATTGAATTTCCTGGATTTGGTTGCTAAAGAAAGATTGCAAAATGCATGTGCAGGCTACTGAAGGCATCACAATTCGAACCCAAACATCCCCAAAGTGTTGAGAAGCACTCTTTTTTTTATTTACTTAACATTTTCATCGCACCTCCCTGTGCTGCTTTCAATTTCAACCTCCTTGCCGGTATTTTTAGGAAAGAAAAGAAAGGAAATCTCATGTTGCGATTGTGCTTGAAACACACCGTTCTATTCTATTATAACAGAAGGCGGGTAGGCGCAAATGTCACCCTCTCAGGGGTCTTATTTAATTTTCAAAATCACCATATACACCCTTGCAATTCAGCAACCAGACATTTAGTCTTTTGATCAAATTTCAAAACATGATTCACAAGCGCTCTCTGGCAAAGTGTGTGTGCTGGTCCTCGTGCGCACTCATGCGAGTCAATAAGGACAACAATCCATGCTCAAGAGTGGCGAAGCCTCTAATAAGACACATCCTCATGTGGAAATGTCCTCATCCTGAACACATTTGCCATTTCCTTCCTCCATTTATATCGAGTGACACTGATCTCACAGAATGGTGGTTTAATTGCATTAGTTTCAGCACAGCATTTTTAATTGCTCGAAAACTAATTTAGCCCCGTACTATAGGGAAGGATAGCACTTCTTTCCTGTACTCCTCTACTCGATCCATACACTCAATGGTCACTTTATTGGGAACACTTCTAGACCTGCTCATTCAAGTCAGCCGATCATCATCGTCGTCTGCATTATTGGCATCATCATGTAGTTACAGTTCAAGATCGTTATATCATGCTCACAACAAACATGAGGGAAATGCAATCTTTGGCATGTTGCATTTGTCATCCCACCTTATGAAGATTTTGGACCTTTAAAGAATTAGATGCCGACCCGCAAACATCCCGAACCATCTAGAGACGTACCAGTGCCAATTGGATCCCACTTAATGTGAAGTTTGGACACTAGACCTCCTTGAGTGTTTAAAGGCTCTGGCATGGAGAAGCTGGTGAAGGATCTATGATGATCACAAATGTTGAGCTATTTCATGAGTTGCTCAGTAGCTCCTAGTTTTATAACCACAAATTACTGTAAAAAAATTGTTAAAAAAGATCATTACTTATAATCTTACACTTCAGTGCTCATGTTAGTTCTCACTCTCCAGTGTTCTGTATTGTGTAAAGACTATAATCATACACTTGATGTCACCCAAATGAGGATGGGTTCCCCTTTTGAGTCTGGTTCCTCTCAAGGTTTCTTCCTCATAACATCTAAGGGAGTTTTTCCTTGCCACAGTCGCCACGGCTGCTCATCAGGGATAAATGCACACCGTTCACCTTAACTGTTAAATTCTGTAAAGCTGCTTTGAGACAATGTCTGTTGTGAAAAGCGCTATAGAAATAAACTTGACTTGACTTGATGCCAGGTGGGCTGAGAGTTTGAGAAAATGCTGATTTCCTGGGTTTTCTATATATTTTTTATATACAAAGAATGGTGTAACAAATAATGACTTGTTGATGGCCAGAAGGGAACATCAGCAAGACTGGTTAGAATCAGTCTACAGCAAGGCCGGTTCTAGCCAATTATATTATAGTGGGCTGGTACAAATAATAAGTGGGCAATCAGTGGTAGTGGCTCCAACACCTAATTCACTTTTTTCCACAACTAATATTTATAACATTTGAAAAAAATCAAATTCAACTAAAACTGAACAATGATAATGAAAACAACTTTAACAGTATTTTATGTTAAACTCCATCAATCTTGTTTTTATTGGATCAGATAATTTCTCAAATCAAATTTAATCCTAATCAATTAATCAGACCTATTTTTAAACAAATTTCTTTCCACATTTATGGAACTTTTTCTATTATTTCATTATAAAGACAGTATCAGAACATTATAGCCACATTATAGGCCACTTTTCTTTTTCCGCCACAGTTTATCAAAAAATTTGATAATTTTTATTTTTTTGCTCACTTTATTTTAAGGGTTAATACTTTAGTTAATGAGATAATATTTAGTGAAATGGTGCATCATTATTTAAATAGCCAGGAGATGGGTCTGCTTTAGGGCACTAGTTGAGGACTGAGGAGGAGCAGTGCTTGTGGAAGGTAAGCTGAAATTAGCCATAGCCTCTGATGATTTTTTTAAGACTATAAGCAACCCTAGTGTTGTATGGATCTGTAGCAATGCTGCTGCTAGCACATCAAAGGCTAAGGCTAATTTCAGTTTACCCTTCACAAACACTGCTCCTCCTCAGTCCTTAAGAAGTCAAATTGTAACAGCAGTTATATAAAGTGTAGAAAAAAATTCTATGTTAATTAAAGGAGCATTAGTTAGCTGCTGCGCAACAATCACAAACTGAGAAAAGTAGACAAAACAGTATGGAGCTTGTAAGTGTGTCACTGAAAGCAGGGCTTTGTCTAGAATTGTTGAAGACCATTGTTCATCATCATTGTGCATGCTAGTATTTTCTGTGTTTTTTTTCCCTTTGGCTAAAATAATAAAATCGAACTTTGATTGGGTGGCCAAGATGCAAATTTGGGGGGGCTAAGCGGTCTACAGGACCTCAAATAAGCACCCTTTATGATCATGGCAAGCAGAAAAGCATCTCAGAATGCACAACACATTAAACCTCCTGTCAGGCAAGAAAAGGCTACACTGGCACAAGCTCACCAAAACTAGCCAAGAACTGCCAAGGCTGGGCTTTTGAGCACTTAACTGCTCCTCAAAATGGCTTTGGATGAGATCATCTGCCAAATGCAGGAAATGTAAATTAATCTCAATTTCTGCTGAGGCACATCGATTGTAGGGTCAGAATTCATCATCTACAGCATGAATCAATAAATCTGACCTGCCTTGTGTCAATAGTTCAGGCGAGCGCTGATGTACTGGTGTAAGGAATGTTTTCTTGGCAAACATGGGTCCATTATCAGCATTTAGGCCTCATTTAAATACAAAAGATGGTTGTTGCTGAGTATCTTGAGTATCGCTTTTTGCCCAATCATTAAATAATAGCTTCCCGCATTATGTCACAAAGCAAAAGTTTGCTTTGAATTGGTTACATAAACATGACTGCGTGTTTAATTAACTCCAATGACCTCTCCAGCCCTGCATCCTGAGCACCTTTGGGACGTTGTAGAACAGCAGTTCCTGAGAACAAATGTGCAGCTGTTAAATATGCAGCAATAATATGATGCAATCATGTAAACATGGACTGAAAAATGTTTCCAACAATGCTCGATGGTGGAAAGAACTGCTTCTAAGAATTAATGCTGTTCTGGGATTGTGTGGGGGTCAGAACGGGGCGAGGTTGGGGTTTTTATTGGTATGATGCTCTTAAATAAAGTACACTCATGTGAATCTGAACAAGTAAACCTATGCGTGGCTCAAGCGTTAGAGCTTTGTGAAAAATGATTCCCCACGAAGGCTATTAAAATGGCCAGGGAATCTTTCACTGAATCACTTCAGTGTAATCACACAACCAAAGAGTGACAAAGATTGCATCACGGTGCTGGCTCTATTTATGGCATCGTTCGGTAGACCGCAAGAAGATTTAGGGACCGGCAGTGTGGGTGAGTGTGCGTGGGAGGCTGTTGAATAATACGAACGAGAGGGAAAGAAGGTTAATACAATTCGCTACTTTCACAGCACATATTACACCACTAAGATCATAGAAATCATGCATTTATTCATGGAAATATGTAATGCCAAGAATTGTCAGACTTCATGAAAATGAGCTAAACTGAATATATATGAATAAAATGAATAAAACATGCAATGATGCTGTATATTGTAATATCTTTTTTTTTTTGGAGAAGCTTCCCCTGGAGTAAATAACATCCCTGAGCCTTGAGCCAAAACACTCATGTGGAACGGATTTAGGCCACGCCTCCATAAACTGTCCTGCTCAATTCACAATATGTGGTTTTTGAAACTCCAGAAACATGGCAGAATACTGATTTTATGCATGTTTGAGGTCATAAGATATACCTGTATTCGTCCCACAGTAAAGAAATCTCTGGGAAAATTTGAGGTCATTCGACAAACTTTTAAAGTTTTTAAGTTTTAGGCTTTTCTAATACATCATATTATGAATATTATGAAAATGTTTTCCATGCCTACAGACCACAAATTATAGATTTGGAAAGGGATTCAATTGGGAATGCGTCCTCTTTCTAACAGGAACTGGGTTTTTTTTTGCAAGTCAACACGCACTATATGGACAGTAAATTGTGGATCTGATGATAAGGTTATACTTTTTGAATATCCCAATCCACATTTAGTCCCCTTTACTGTTATAAAAACCGCCACTCTTCTAAGATGTTAGATTTTGGAGCGTGCCTGTGGAGATTTGTGCTCATTTATTAAAAAAAGGAGTTAGAAAAATGAAGTATTGATGTAGGGTGCAGAGGCCTGAGATGCACTTAGTGGTTTAATTAATCTCAAAGGTGTTCAATAGGGTTGGGGTCAGAGCTAAAAAGCAAGCCACTAAAGACCAGTGTTGTGCTATTTACTAAGAAATAGTAACTAGTTACAGTTACTAGTTACTTCATTTAAAAGTAACTTAATTACTTTGTTGATTACTTACACCAAAAAGTAATGCGTTACTGTTAAAAGTAAGTTCTTATTTACTTTTTTAAAGAACCTTCTTCAATGTTCCCATTTATGCCCTTTTATGCGTTATGGTCTCTACAAACACAAAACTGACTTAAACACAAAGTAATTTTTAAACACGATTTTATTAAAGTCAGACCAACACAAACTGAATATATCACAAGGATTTCTAAAATAAATAACAAAACAAGCTGAATAATATATTCAGAATCAAAAACTAAAGTGGCTTCTGCATCATAAAAGCTGTTGTGTTGAGCTCTTAAACATGTTCCTTTCACAGCTGAAGTATGAAAACTATCAACAATGTAGAACAGAACCCCGGGTTAGCTTCTAGCTACTAGCTTCGTCGAGGCGTGGAGTTTCTTGAGGTGCTGCTATTGCAGTAGATACGAGCTTTGAACCAGAAAGACACAGCTTACATTTGACTAAAAAGTTTTTGTCTTTATACTCAACTAAAGTGAAATAATGAGCATATTTCCACTTTGAGAAACTCGTCTTGCTCTCGCCTCGACTCGCCATTACTGCCGCACAGACCTGAATAAACGGAGACACGCCCACAGTGCGTCTTCTTCGTGTTTACAGTGGTTCATCCACCAATCCTACAATGCGTCTCTGCTGTAAACAGGTTAGACTGTAGTCTACACTTCAGCCAAAATTTATTCATTTTATAAAAGTAACGGGTAACGCACCATACGCTAACGGTAACGAAACTACTTTATTTAAAAATTAATGCGTTACAGTATTAGTTACTGTCAAAAGTAACTGCGTTACAGTAACGTGTTACTGCCCAACACTGCTCAAGACCTTCCATTCCAAACCCATATGAACAATAACTTCATGAAGCTGGCTTTGTGCACAAGGGCACAAGGTTTTGGGTCTCATGGTTCAAGCGAAGGGAACCTTTTAATGCTACCATGTCCGAAGACATCCTATACAATTGTGTGCCTCCAACTTTGTGTTAAGTTTGGGGAAGAACCACATATGGTTCAGCAGTGATGAATTTTATAAAACACACATGTTAATATGTTAATATTGCCACATACTTATTAAAGGGAAAATAGTTTAATGTCAACGGAAACTTTTTATAAGCAGTATCCTTATTGGAGTGTAATTATGTAGTCATTGTGCACAATTCTTTTTAGCCATTTGTTAGCTGATTAGAGTATAACCCTGACTGCAGTGTCTTGTTCTAAATGGCAAAGGAATCACCAGCTACTGAAAAAGCTGGTAGGGTTCACAACATGACTCAACTTTTACCACAGGAAATGTGTTATTAAAGGGTTTATGTGCAAAGAAGTGCTATGTAAAAGACAGAAATACCCCTGCCTACGACGTTTCCTTTCACAGCAAATTTGCCACCAGAGCTTCAGAGTCAAACTTTATTAAATGAAAACTGGCTAAAATGTTAGAAACGAATTAAATCATCTGCTCGCAAATGTAGGCACTAACATAAAAAACATTTTGTAAGGAAAGCAGAATTACCTGTTGGTAAGGAATTTTTGTGCCGCAGTAATGTTCTGGGTGTTCCAGGGACACTGGAAGGCTTTTCCCATGTTGTCTCTGCAAAAGAATAGGAGAATGGTAGAATGTTTACAAGAAATTACATCAACTACACAGTTGTGAGTGCTGTGCTGGACCTGAATGCCTGAATGATACACAAGTACAGTAATATAATATAAAGTATAGTAAAAGCAATCTGGATAATGTAAACCCCTTTGAAAAAATGGTTATTGGAGCTTTAATTGACCGTAGTTGTGATGAATCCTGAATTCAGTTGCACGTATTTAGGGATTGACTTGCAAAATAAATTATATATTTATTCTAGTTAACACTGGCTTAGATATCTCCAGTCGACAAACTGAACACTAGGAGGACTGATAATGTTATCTACACGGCTTTGCTGAAAAAAAGCCTTTTCAGCGCTCGCCAAAAGAGAAAGCACAGCTAAAGCCATTGGTTTAGCATGAATAACATGGATGGGGAAATGATTTCTCAATGTAAGCTCACGATCTTTCAGAAATGATTGACTGTGTCATCAGAGGGCATTCATCATACGACTTTTTCCCCCCTCCACTTCTCGGTAATGAGGCAATCGATATTATGAAAGGCATCAGCTAAACCGACGATGATAATGTCATTGCCTGCAGACTGCTAATGTAGAGAAGACATGTTTCCTTCTCATTGCCGTCAACAATGTTATGCAACTCTAATTAGCATGTCAACGATGCCGCTCTGATTAGGTTTATTCTGTCTGTTAATGCACGACCGATCCTAAATCGCTTCTCTCGTCACTTTCATCTGTCTGCCTTGAATATCAATGGGCCATTTTAGATACTGTGGGTATTCATCATCGTGAAAATCGAAGCGTTGAAAAGACTAAAGTCGATGCTGAATCAGTCAGTGTCTGGAAAATGTAATGAAAGTCTAAAAAAATAAATATGCACGCGTATCATTTAATAATCTGTGACTCCAAACTGGTTACCAAGCAACAAGCATCTGCGCTAAACATAAATCAAATGATCTCGTTCATACAAACATCCTGCGCCAAGATGGCTAAGATTCCGCCTCAACGTCCTTCGATTTTCTCTCTCTTTATTTAATAGAATTATTTGCTAGAACAACAGAGAGGATATCGCATACTTCTGGTCCATAATGAGGATAAGGAATATGCTGTGAATATTGCCCTAGTTATGTCTAGGCAAAGTCTGAAGTCCATCTTTTATTTATTGCCATCTGTAACAGCATTGGCTTTGGTGCCTGCTGTTCCTGCCTGACAGTTTACCCAAATGCGTAACCTTCATTTTTCATTGATCATAACCAATTTGACCGTATGACATTTTCCCATTAAAAAGGTGTCATTTACACTGGCATTTGTTCACGACTAGGGGATTCAAATAGCAGCTTACGTATTCATGCAGGAGAAAAAACTTTTCAACTGAATTCATTCGTCAAGTTTTATTATTAAATATTTCTCAAAGATTTATTTGACCAATGTGTGTATATGATCAGTCTCTTGCTAGGAAAAATTGCATCCAATACCAATACTGCTGTATGTTGTCATATAGTGTATAAACAGATGATGTGAACTGGCACACAAACTTGTGATTTATCCTCCCTATAAAAAAAAAAGCACTGTGAAAATGTCAAGAAGAGGAACTAAGGCAGTTTTCTATCATACACATGACACTGTAAAGCATTTGAAGCATAGGATTAAGCAATGTTTTCTTAGCTAGCTGCATAAAACAAACCTTGCATAATACAAAATGAGTGAAAGTACCAACTTTTACACCTTATATTGTCATTGACAACAAGGCATAATTTTAAATAATGCTATAAAGAATGCGCCTGATTCCCTGATACTCATTTTGCTATTCGATCTGGTATCAGAATCTACAATATAGGTGTTGAAAAACATACTATATTAAGGAAAATTCTCTATATACTATATATAGGTAAAAACAGCATTAGCATGACTGATCACGAGTCTCCTCAATGGTGGATTTTATTTTTCCTGTACCACTATAGTGTTTGTCCAATACAGGTGTGTTATTAGAGGATGGGTATAACCAGTAGGTCAAAAAAACACTGAACCAGAAAGCTGCTACTAAGAACAGGAAGGAAACCACATACACCCCCCATATTTGTCATATCACCGTGGTAACCGAACAACAAAACACAATGTGAGGAAAGCTAACATGAGACCTTTAAAAAAGTGTTAAAAAACTTCGGTTTTGGTACATAATGGTTCACTCCGCTAGTTCACGGATTCCTCAACTGCGAGCCTTGTGACGGTCATGTCTTTAAGCTGTGATGGAACACAGACTAAACAGATTAAAAATGGAGGCAATTTATAGTCTGTGCGTTCCAGTACATTAGTGTGTGTGTGTGTTTGTGTGTGGGGGGAGGGATGGGTAATTTGACTGACAAGATTCTTGTTTACATGCTAAAAAGTTGAGTGAGAACTGGAAGTAACTTTATACAGACCAGCTGCCTTAATTGCTTTGAAACTGAGAGTGGTTTACAGTTTTTAGCTGTCAAGAAACTCATGCCATGTCAAAGCAACCTTATATTAAGAGCTACTATTCTCTAAGCTCTTTGTTATTGAGTGTTCTGGCTTATCCAGTCACTAAATCCCCTTTAAATCCAATCATAACAACTTTGATGGTAGTCGCATGTGTTTATCTTCTGTATAACTACCAAAACCTGGCATTATTATTTGCTCTTTCACAGATTCTGATTTAAAATGTCCTTAACAATGCATTGTTGTGTTTCAAGTAGCAATATAGTGAATACTTGCTTGCACTTAGGGAGAAAATTTCCAGATACCTCATAAATGTAGGTAGCAGCAGATGCTCCTTGCCATGCTACCTTGTACAGTAGCCAGCTAGCTGGTCTATCCCAGCAGCAAATATTGCTAAGATTAGCAAAGGTTCGTTTGTTAGCTAATATATTCTTAAAAAATAGGATACATTGCAGACCGAGGTGTGAAGAGTCAGTAGCTTGTGTTCTTTCAAATGCTTTGAGGCATGCACTGTATAGGATGCATGTGTACATGTATATATACTATAATAGTGTTAGTGTTAAGATGATTCTCACACTGATTCACACACATTCCTTTGTCTGTTTAGTGTCTATAGAATATTTACGATGTTTGTATGTAAGGTATACAGGGAGTCTTTATCTGGGCTCACACATCTCCGGCTAGTATATCTTCTTATCTATACGGAAAACCTCTCCAAGAATTAAGTTTCCTTTGGGCATGATAAAAATCTAACAAATAGTCACAGCCTATTGTATTGACTAAAGTACTATTTAATCTTTTTCACAGTAAGTTGAGTCATTTTTGCCATGTTTCACATCCAGTTATCTTTGTGCTGTGCAGAATTTCCGTGCCTGAAATGGTGACCACATTAGAAAAAGCATGAAATTGACACACTAGGAGCTCATTCACAGACTCGTATTACTCAGTTTGAGCAACGCATATTTGGTCATTTTAAAATTTCCACATATTGCTTGAATAGATGCTAAAATGACAAACTATTAATGTGAAAATGGAAAGTCAATAGTGCAAATTATAGCCTGACTAATTCTGTTTTCAGTCCAGATCCTCATTTAGTCATCCTGAGAATGCACAGACGGATGCCTGGTGGGTGAAGAACCAGGGCGTAGTACAGTCCGGTGAGAGACAGACACAAAGCTGATTGTTTCGAAGTGATGTGTGGAGACAATCAGAGATATCATGAACGAGCCTCTGATCTAATGACACCGACCTGTACCAGCCTCACACAAGCATTAGCATTGACATAAGCAGGCCAGTTGTGAATGACTGACTTCAGCACATACAACTTGAACTTAAACTAAGAAATCTTAATTCAATAAATGCACTATAAAAGAATGCATGTATAGTGTTTCTGCCTCATAGTAGCAAGATCCTTGGGTTGATCCTGAGAAGCACAGAAAATTGTTTATGTACAGGTTGTCTTTATGTTTATTTAAGCTATTGTCCCACCTCACAAAAATATACTGATTAAATAATAAAATAAAGAATGCAAAATTCCAAGGTTTTCCTTTGTGGTGAATTTCAAACTAACCTGAGTCCTTACTAAACATTAATTGCAGAATTCTAGTGACTGTATTGTTAACCTGTTAATACATTCAGAGGTGCTTACCGTTGTTGACAGTGTTGACGTAGTACTTCTGTCCATCTGGTGAAATGTAACACTTCCAGTCTTTGGGCAATGGGTTTTGGCAAATGTCCTCACCAGGCAGCATGCTCAAGGAGGCAGATTTCTGCACGAAAAAGTTAGATATGTTTTTGTTTTGGTGTAAAACATCTAAGTTATATACATATATACAGCATTTGGAAGATGCCCTTAACCTGAGTGACTTATCTCATTTTATAAAATTGAGTCCTTGATGGTTATTGGCATTGCTCAAGAGCCCATCAATGTCATCTTGGTGGTACTGGGACTTCTGAGCTACCACATTCAGTATCTTTTATATCCATTAATATGGTAAGCTATGGAGTTCTCTTTACTTGACCGCCACTCAGTACAGCTGAGAATGATTTCACATGAACAGCCTAAAGATCCTGAGTCTGGTTCTTCTCAAGGTTCTCATCCTCATCCTCATTTTAGGAGGTTTTTCCTTGCAATTGTCAATGGCTCACTCATTTGGGATTAGTTGCCACTGGCTTGCACATTGTGGAAGTGGTAGCTCAGTGGTTGAGCCTATGGATTACTATTTAAAAATGTCGGGCAGTTCAAACCTCAGTATTGCCAAGCTACCACTCTGGGCTCTTAAGCAAGGAAACCTCTGTGCTCCAGGGGTGCTATATAATGGCTGACCTTGTACTCTGACCCCAGCTTCCTAGCATTGCTGGGATAGGCAAATAAATAAATTTTCTGTAATGTGCATGTGTATAGTATAAAGCATCTCCAAAGCTTATAGGGACTAACCTATGAATTTACATTCCTAACCTATTTATATATGTAGGACTGTTTAGGAAATTTCCAAGGTTTTTTTCTCAGTAATGTGGACTGTTGAACAAAACTATAACAATTTAACTAGAATGGTAAAACCCAATCACATTCAGTCATTCATGAAATGTAGCACGGTCTGGAATTCCCTAACTGCAGTTATCTGTTGTCTGGATTCGGCCCCTGTGAAACCTCACTGCCTTCAGCTGTGGCGTTTAACCAATGTTTTTTAAAAGCTTAGCTCATAGAGGCTTTCTCATCGGTAATTTTCCCCAGTCAGGAATGCTGGGAATGTGGGAGGAATGGACTCCGGTGTAAAATACCACACATAAATTACATTTATAGCATCCATAGGGAGAGATATACATGGCCTGGGTTAGGGAGTGTGAATGTAGAACTGGTTTTTAAATATTATTTTCTCTTATTTTAAATATTTATACAAATTTGAAATGTCTTAATTGCTCTTGCGAGCAAATTGTTATATCTGTAATGTTTTAGAAAACCAAGCCAAATTCCCTTTCCTTGTCAATGACTGCACACAAGTGAGAGTTCAGCAGCCCAAGTTAAAATTAATGTTCTAGTAGCAAAACAAATGACTCAAAACTCTTAGCTGTGACGTAAGTTTCTATTTCCCTTTGATAAATCATTAAAGTTACTGGCCCATGTCTTCTCCAATGGTCTTCCTTATGTAAAAAAACAAACAAAAAAGGAAATTAGCTAATTCATGCTCGAAATGGTGCGGGAAGTCACCAGATAACATAAGAGTCTAATTTCCGTATTTACTGAATCATCATGATGGTTTGCATAACAGAAGGTGTTACATAATGGATAACGATTTTTAAAAGAAAGTTAAAATAAGTCTTAAGCAGAATAGAAGTTTTAGATGAAACATTTCACTTGTATTACCAGAGTTTCAAATGTTTCAAAAGGTATGAATGGGCCAAATTATAGTGGTTAGACAGAGACCACTCTATGCACCTTTAAGGATTGATTTGGACTGTAATAAATATCAACAATAATATCAACCTGTTACAAGGGCTCAGGACCATATGGTTGCAGGAACAATTTTGGAATTAAGAACCTATCACTGCACACCTCAGCAATAATGGAACTGCAATGAATTGACATATGAATGGAATAAAAGGACATTTGGTACCACTCAGGTTTCTTCCTTATGCCATCTCAGGGAATGTTTTCTTGCCAAAGCCACCAGTGACTGAGGCATCAGGGATAAACATCAGGGATACATTTATAATGATAAGAAATGAAATGTATAGGCAATAAAACTTGAGGCAATGTACATTGTTTAAAGCGCTACACAAATAAAAATGAATTGATCCTAATTTATTTAGTTGCTGGTGATCAAGGTTTATTTGATTTGAACACTGGTGGTCATGGATTAGTTGAGACAATGTTGATTAGATTATTCAAAAGCAGGAGAGTCTTCAACATTTACTTACATTACTGGGGAAAAAAATTAAATTGCTGATGGGGTCTTAAGTTCGCCAAATCTAGAGATGAAGTCACTACGCAGCCAACAGTGATTCAGCCTCAATTCGGATAAAAGATTCAACTAACTAAATAAATGTAAAGTAACTGAAACTAGACACAAAATCATCCTCAGAATCAGAAAACTGCAGACAACAAACTTAAAGATCTTCTGCCTTTGGATTGCCCATGCTATAGATTTCATGTGTGTAAAGCCTTAGCCACCCATGCAGTGGCTCATCTTCCAACAACTGATCCGAATCCAAATCTAAATCCATTCGGACCTTCCTGGATAGTCCTGACATGTGAGGCGGTTGTTAAGGGAAGGAGAGACAAAGACACAAATAACTTAATGTCACAATGTCTCCTCCTTTCTTAGCTTGTATCCTGTGAGAATGGACTTGAGAATCCTGATAAACTCTTATTTTATCTACTGAAAAGGACACACAGTTCCCACACCCAGGGCTGGAAAAAAATATATATTTCAAAAGCTTTTCCTTGCATTCCACTGCTGTCCTGCTGGGAAAGTCAGCAATAAACTGTCAGGGGAAAGAATACTTCAAATACCTGAGGCGAAAATAAGCTATACCTTTGATCTTTCCATTTTTAAAGATAGAACACAACGTTATTATTAACAGGATTTCTATGGAAACAAAGTAGTGTCTCTGACAGGGGAGTGTTTGTGGTCACTCATAGATAACCTCATAGACTCTCTATACACATAAGTATGCAGTATTAAAAATATATATATACAAAAACCAACACTTTTGTATTAAGATTTACGGTATTTTATAAAAATTATTGCTATATACATACTATATGGCAAAAATATTGGGACACCTGACTTTCCCAGCCTTATGTGGTTCTTTCCCAAATTCACAATTATAAAGGGTGTCTTTGGATGCGTTAGTATGAAACATTCCCTTCACTTGAACTAGGAGACCCAAACTTGTTTCAGCATGACAATGCCCCTGTGTACAAAGCCAGGTCCATGAAGCTATGGTTTGATAAGTTTAAAGTAGGAAATCTTGAGTCTTCGGCACAAGAGCACTCCATGAATACAAGCTTTGTATGGGTTTGGAGTGAAAGATCTCCTGCTATAGAGCTCTGACCTCAACACTATTGAACACCTTTGGAATGAACTAGACCACTGACTGACACCCTTGTGTCTAGATGAGCCCAAGTCTCCACAAGCACACTGCAAAATCTAGTGGAACATCTTCCCAGAAGAGTGGAAGGAATCATAATAGCAAATTAGAACTATAAGAATTAATCGAAAATATGTTTTTGCCTCTCAGCTGTTTTACTGCTATCTGTCTAATCCAGAGTCGTATCACGCCAAACAAAAAGTTCCAACAGAGATATAAAGAAAAAAAAAAAAATTCCTTACGCCGCATTCTGGTTCCTCATGCCTGAGTGACTCACTGTTTCCTCAGCCAAAAAAGAGATATGTTAACATAAACTGTGTACATGACACATGATGTTCCATGACATCCACACAAAAAGACTGTGTATGGGTCAAGCAGGATGAAGAGCTCAGCAGCAATTAAATAACGATGCACAAGCGAGTACATGGATGTGCCAAAGTTCAGCCGATTATTTCAACAATGTCTTTCTCAAAGTATTTTTTATCAAAGTAAACCGTTCCCATAGAAACCACATCTGCAGTGTTATCATGCAACTATCTGAATACTCGATGCTGATTGGCTGGAGGGGCTGGGTTCAATCCGTTGTTCTATATTAATGTGCTGCTGTAACTAATGTAACTGTAACCATAGTAACATACAGAGAAACAAACTGAAAACATTTGTAAACATTTCCTAGTCACTTTACTGAGGTAAACGGATGATTTTTGCATGTTGTTTAACATATATGGTGAATATGACAATTTTCTGAAAGGGCTAAAGGGTGGAACTGACAAAACATAGCAAAAAACATTAAAATTAGTCATCTAATGAAAAACAGGATAAGAGGTGAACATCAACAGCTTCATTATTAGTAGACAAGCAGGACATAATTCACACAAACATAATCTCTCTGTCTCACTCTGACCCTCTCTAACAACTATTAAGACATATTTATTTAAATACATGTAATCTTATCACACTACTTTATCTCTGTGTATGATTTCAAGCACTCGGAATTTAAATGGACAAATATTAAACACAATTTTTTCCACACAGTCAGTTTTGCACTACAGATATCAATGAAATGCTTTAATTTTTCACTTAAGGCAAGTTGCTATAGTATATATATAGATATATTGCTATAGTATATATATATATATATATATATATATATATATATATATATATATATATATATATATATATATATATATATATATATATATATAGGGTAATCCATGGCTAGGTGTTTGGTACATGATCCCAATGGACTCCACAAAGGAAACCAGCCTTCTCTGTATCATCCCTTATCTCTGTTTGCCACATAAAATCACACCTCCCAGTTAAAAACTTTTACTATAATAGTCTTAGGGAAATTATTATCATGGCCATGCATTCCGCTAATTTCAATGGAAACACTTTTAATGAAAATGCTAAATTCACGGTACGGTACGTACCTTGTTTTTGAATCAATAAATCGGTTTAATTCGGTTTAATTTCGCTACAGTTGGTGAAAGAAATGCAAAACATAAAATTGTTTCTCGTTTTAATAAAGCAGCCTAATTGAATTAACATTTGTGATCAACATTTGGACAGTTTACATTTTTAAAACAAATTTAAATGCCTACTAGGTTCAATAATATAATAAAATAAGAGTTTCCAATTTTTTCTAAAAAGTAAAAAATTTAATAAAATAGAATGCAATATACTTTTTATATATTATTATATTTATATTGTGATTAATTAATTATTCAATTAAAATGGCAAAATTTAAATGGATTAAAGGATATATAAATATATATATATATATATATATATATATATATATATATATATATATATATATATATATATATATATATATATATATATAAAAAACACCTGACATGTACACCTGACTGTAAAACTGGTAGATGCTCTTGAACATCCAATTCCAAATGTATTTCTTCCATTTGCTTTTATAATAACCTCCACTGTTCTCTAAAGATGTTCCACTACATTTTGGAGTTTGCCTGTGGAGATTTGTACTCATTCAGCCACAATGACATTAGTGAAGTCAGATACTTACACTGGCGATCAAAATTAGAGAACAATTTATAAACAATTGAACAGTTCTGAAATAATGTCATCTTCACTGCTCAACAGTTGAGGGAGTTTTTGTCTTGTCTATACCATGCTACCAGAACACCTTTTCCACAAAATAACTAAGGCATTTCAACAAAAAACATTATTTTGCAGAAAACACACTGATCAAAATTAGAGAACACTTTCAAATACCGCCCAGTTATTGGTGTTAATCTGGTACCTGCTGCTAATTTCCTTGATTATCTGTCAACCCCTATTTAACTGGCAGCCTAAATTCCAGTTTCACTGACTCTGCAAGATGGTGGGCCGTTCTAAAGTGACTGAAAGTCTCCGGCAGCAGGTTGTCCAGATGAAGGCCAAAGGGATGAACCTATCAGCCATATCAAGACAAGTTGGTCGTTCCAAATCTGTGATTTCAAGAATATTGAATCTTTACAACATCACAGACTCATTCAAGTCCGCCAAGAAGGCTGGTAGTCCACGGAAGACAAATACAAGAGAGGACAGGATACTGCGGAGGATCTCAATGGGCTTCGTTTCCACACTGCAGCTGGAATTACTCACCAGTTCAGCGCTGAACAGGGTAAGGATCTGTCTCATCATACAGTGTCTCGACGTTTAAGAGCATTTGGACTGAAAGCCCACTCTGCAGTGACCAAACCTCTCATTAGCAGAAAGAATCAAAAGGCTAGACTAAGCTTTGCTGAGGAACAGAGTGTGGACAGAGGAGAAGTGGTCCAAAGTTCACTTTAGTGATGAAAGCAAGTTTAATTTATTTGGGTCCAATGGGAAACATTATGTTCGGCGACAAACTGGAGAAAGACTGAACCCAAAGTGTGTAAAGAAGTCAGTGAAAAGTGGAGGAGGAAGTATCATGGTTTGGGGCATGTTTTCTGCAGCAGGAGTTGGGCCTCTTATACAGCTACATGGCAGAGTAAATGCAAATGTTTATCAGAACCTTCTTCAACAACATATGGTTCCTTCCCTGCGTTCATCACCCAATCAGCCCGCAGTGTTCATGCAGGACAACGCTCCATGTCACACAGCAAAACGGGTAAAGCAGTTTCTTGAAACTAAAAACATTGAAATAATGACATGGCCTGCCCAGAGTCCTGATCTCAACCCAATAGAGAACCTCTGGAAAATACTTGGCGGCAAAGTTATGGCCAAGAAACCCACTACAGTCACCGAACTGTGAAGGAGACTGGAAGAAGAGTGGATCAAAATCACACCAGAGCAGTGTGAGAGACTAGTGCTGTCCTGTGGCTGCAGATGTGCTGAAGTCATTCAGAGCAGAGGCCTGTACAATTCCTACTAATTGCTGACTGTAGTAACCTTCAGAGAATTTTGTTGCAATCTTTTTCCATGCTACAGTCATTTTTGTTCTCTAATTTTGATCAGTGTGTTTTCTGCAAAATAATGTATTTTTTTTAAATGCCTTAGTTATTTTGTGGAAAAGGTGTTCTGGTAGCATGGTATAGACAGGACAAAAACCCCTTTAACTGTTGAGCAGTGAAGATGACATTATTTCAGAACTGTTCAATTGTTTATAAATTGTTCTCTAATTTTGATCGCCAGTGTATGTAGGGTTAAGAGGCCAATTCATCCGAAATGTTGAGGCATTGTCATGCTGTAACAGGTTTCGGTGAAAAAAAGACATCTTATACAACTGTTTGCCTCCAATCATTCAAGTAATAACTACATAGACACAAAAACAAACAGTTTATACTAAGAATAGTAAGTAAACTCTACAAACAGGGCCCTTCTCTAAAAATAGTTACGCTGAGTGCTTATAAATTGCTACCATTAAATAATATAAACAAAGTAATAACATTAACATTTTGCTAGATTAAACTATTATGGATAAATATAGTATATACGCAAGTCACGACAACACTGACCAAACCACATAAGCTCTTTTATTTACACCAGCTTTCCATTGTCATGGACAATCTGCTTAAATAATATGATGCTAATCGATAAATAATAAGCAGTCCAAGCTAGAAAAGGTGAGGATGTGAACTACGTTCCCAGCTAGAGCTCTCCATCTAAGAGCTTTCCAATCAGTAGCTCTGCCGCTTATGCAATCTCATGGTTGACCACTATTGAAGATAAGGAGGAAAGGAAATAAATAAAGTAGGAATACACCTCAAAAAGGTCTTTAAGTTGCTTTATATTTGTCACATGTACACTACAGCACAGTGATTTTATTTGTTTTTTGCATAACACAGCGATGTTGGGAGTTGAGGGTTAAGAGCCTTGCTCAGGGGCCCAAGAGTGGCAGCTTGTTGATACCCATGATTGAGCCAACAATCAGTAATTGGAGCCTTAACCACTGAGCTGCCACCTCCTTTATTTGTCCCAAATAGCTCAATGGAAAAACTTTTCTTTACATATTCTAGCTTGTTAGAAAGTTCGGGTCAGAGTGGAGCCATGCTACAGCACCCCTGGAGCGAATAAGTGTTACTCAGGGCCACAATGGTGGAGGCCTGGCCCTTAAACCCCTCCAACCTTTTGTTCAGTAATAGTGGGCCTTAACTGTTAAGTCAAGAATGTGTATGTGAACATTGCAACAGCTTTACTATCTATTTATTTAATTTATTAGAATCAGCCAGAAACTTGAATCCAGTTTTAAGGCAACCTCAGACCCAAAAGCAGCCTACAAGCTCACAACATTTTATTTGGCACCTGCAGGCAAATGATTCAGGTCAGCATGTGTTGACCAGGGAAGTGCCTGCTTCCTATTATTTACTTCCATGTTTCAACACCTCGGCTTCTATTAGGTGGGTCCTTTCTGACAGCCTGTGGCCTTGACTCAATATATTTCCACGATGTGGTTTTGGATTTCCCACTTGTCACAACCACACAAAGTTCCCCTTCTAACGCAAAGCGATGTCATAGCAGACCTGGCTTTCAGAAATGCGTCCTAGTGCTTAGATACATGACAGGCTGTGAGCTAAAAACAGAACTTCCACTAGCTGCCATGGTTAACAGGAGCATGTTAAACGCAACCCCTGCACACTCGTGCGGTTGAGGAGTCAATTACCAGATTCTTGTAATGCGTCTGCATTGGAAACATCCTGTATGCGTTAAAGCAAAGGGTAAGATTTGTCATATGTGAGAATTAATTAGCATAGCATTCACGAATCAATTTAGAGGTAATGGAGAGAATCTAAGGGGTGAGATTCCAAGCCCCAACACCCACGAAGGCAACCTAAAAAAAGGAAAAACACCATGCTCACAGCCTAGCATTGGTGGACAGTGTTTTGCCGGATGTCAGGCTGTGGGACTCACTTCCAGATGTTTTACGTTATTCTGCATGGAAGCCAAATATTCCCAGGCTCCCCCACAGGGTATTTCTCTCAGTTATATTTCATCCAAATAGCACTCACAGTACTCATAGTGCTCCTACTGCATCATACAGTATATCTACATGCAATGCCGCACACACTGGTTTCATTATTTAATGTACCGTTAATGTAAGTTCTTTTCAATCACCCAAATTAGAGTTTGTCTCTTTAAATGGAACCTGTTGATGCCTTCGCAGCTGTAATTGCAATGCAATCTGCTGCGTTTTGTTCGCTAATAGAGATAATTAGTCACTCGGCATCATGACTGCATCAAGTTTGTCATTCTCCTTTTCACGGCCTTCAGAACACGTCCTAGGTTCCTGTCGGATTAATCGAAGCCGGCTGATAAGTCACTGCATTTCAAATCCGAGAAGCATTTAAGGTCTTCATTCGATCTCTTACCCTATACAGGGGAGTGTCAAACGCTGACAAACTCCCAGTCATTTATCGTTTTATAGAGACATATGCATGTTAGATTTGCTTCTATTCTTTGCTAACATTGTTTTTATTGAAAAATCCACAGTTAGCATGAATAGCATAGCTTTACACACACTTGGTGTCTGGACAGTTTGTTTCTCCAAACATTTAGCTGAAATACTTGGCCTCTTGTAAAATTCGCCAAAGGTGTTCTGTTCTAGTTGGAGATTTCTTTCTGATTTTCTGATCCATTTCATCCCAGAACAGTTCAATAGGATTTAAGTACGGTGACTGGGCAGGCCATTTCATGAGAGGTAACACTTCAGTCGACTCTTTTGCTCTCTAAATAATGATTACAGAGCTTGGACTTCGGGTTCTTCGGGTCATTAACTTGTTGTTCGGTAAAGTTGGTTCTAGTCAGCTGCATTGTGTTGAAGTAAGCAATAGTAGCCATGTTGGTTCAGTTTTTTTTTTTCACCTGGAATAAGTCACCAACCTTCCCTGCTCCAAAACATCCCCAAACCATTACGCTTCCACCTCCATGTTTGACTGTTCATGACTGTTCAACATTTTCTCTCCTGTTCTACATCTTATATAAGTTCTTCTATTAGAGCCAAAAATATCAAATCTGGACTTAACTGTCCAAAGAACTTTGTTCTAGACTCTTATTGTCCAATTCCTGTGTGATTTTGCCTTTTATCTAGTTGTTGCATTGAAAAAAATGCATGTGTCTCAAAAACCCTGAAAGACTGATTTCTTTGGTCAGAATCTGTTGATTAACTACACTTTGGGCTTAAATTGTGATTTCTAGAAGTTTCATAATTATGGAGTCTTGAGTGTCAGTGCTTCCTAAGAGGTAGGATAAACGGCTGCATTTTTAAGTTTCTCTTTTTGTTGCCATGTTTTTTCTTTTTCTGCAAAATGCTTTTTTTTTTTAATAGTCTTATTTTTTTCTGGACTGTGGGAGGAAACCAGAGTACCCAGAGAAAAACCCCAATGCTCTCGGGGAGTTTTTCCTCGCCACAGTCGCCACCGGCTTGCTCATCAGGGAAAAACTTACACTTATAAAGAACATATTAATTTTTTTATTATTAGTTATCATGGCATGGGTTTTGTTGTTGTTGATGTTTTGTTTAGTTGCACGCCCTTTACTGGCGATCGTTGTGAAATCATTTTCAAATTCTTATCACAGTTCCTCTATGAACATGTGGCCAATATCTCAGCCATAACTGATATATGCCGAAGTTGCTTTTCGATCGAATCATTTCCTTAAAAACGATCAACTTCCAATAGAGCTAATACCTGCAACATCTTAAATGGCACCACAAATTCTCCAAACCTGTGTCAGTAGCCCAGATGTTCCATTAATCAAGTTCACAAGTTAATCAAGGCTTTCAGTGGTGTCTGTATATCAAAGCAATGTGTGTGAAGATAATAAAAGAAGTAGAAGATCTTCTGAAAGCTGTTTTTCTTCTCAACCTACAATACCTTATTGTGACTTACTGCTGGTTGTAATTGTGTGTAAAATCAATTAACGTGATTACACAATACATGTAAATAATAATCATCCTAATCTTTCATAAGGCATGTTTTGTCCGACTAGACCCTTTATTGTAATAAGAACAAAAGTTCTTTAAGGAAAACTCAAACCAACTTTGAGAAGCTAAATACATTTGAAGATTTTATCTCAACAAGGAACCTGCACTGGCAGAAAAAACAAGCTGTAGAATGTGGTTATCAGATAGGACAACATTTGAAATCAGCCCATGGATGGATGAGTTGAAGAAGAAAACGCTCGTTGTGTCCTTTTTTTATTTTTAAATAACAATGCCTCAAAACAAAATCATAAGCTTGGATTTTCCAACACATATTTTAAACGAAAGGAGATTCACCAAAACATGACCTTCGCTATGTCATGATCCAGCTAGCACCTAACAATGTAGGCTTGGTATCCATGAACTGACTTCATAAGAGTCCACAAAATGTTTTTTTACAATGATCAAAAATCGTGTCCCTGTTCTCCATGGTCCTGTTAGGGCAGGGGTCAGCAACCTTTTTAAAACTGAGTGCTACTTCTTGGGTACTGATTAATGTGAAGGGCTTCCAGTTTGATACACACAGTTTTCAGTTTGATCTAAAATTTAAAAAAAATGCTCAGTTTACCTTTTATTATATGTTATTATTAATAATTAATGATATTCATCTATGTGAAGACACTGATCATGTTAATGATTTCTCAATAATTATTAACAATGATTTAACAAAGTTAAAAAAGCTATTTTTAGCTACTCATGTGGTCCTTGAGGGCTACCTGGTTTGTGACCCCTGTGTTACAAACCAGGGGTCAGATGATGTATACCTAGCAAAAGGTAAATTAATTTAAACACTCTACGTGTACAGCAAGTCCAGTTTTTAAAAACCAAAAATCCTTGAGGCATTTTGTAAATGATTTAGCTGAAGGAAACTCGATGAGAAAAGCAAATCTTCAACCTTCATCGATTTACCCCGTAAAAAAAACTACGCGTTAACATGGTTTGTTGACCAACACACCCATTAATTCCTTCCCCAAACTCTTGCATCAAATTTGGAAGCACACCGTTTTATGTCGTTTACAACTTCCCTTTACTTTAACCTGTTTCAGCATGACAATGCCTATGAGCACAAAGCCAGCTCCATGAAGACATGGTTTGACAAGTTTGAAGTAGGAAAACTTGAGTGTCCTGCACAAGAGCCCTGACCGAACATGAACTGGATGAACTGGAATAATAACCATGCCCCAGGTTGACTCACCTAACATCTGACATTACGCTCTTGTGGCTGAATGAAGGAAAAAAAACACAGCCATGATCTAGAAAAAAGCTTTCTCAAAAGCATTGAGCAGTAAAACGGTGATTAAATATGGAATGGGATGTTCAACAAGCAGGTAGATTACGATCCTGATGTAGGTGAAGTGAGGAGGCCTGGGGTGCAGTCAGCATTCGATTCATCCCAAAGGTTTTCAATAGGGTGTAGCAGGAAACTCATGATTTTTTAATCCAACCCATGTACTGTATGATATCTTCATGGAAATTGCTTTGTAGACAGGGATATTGTCATGCAGGAAAGAGTTTGGGTCTCCTAATTCAAGTAAGGGGGAAAGTATACAGACATCCTTTACAACTTAGTTTGAGGAGGAACCACATGCGGCTGAACAAATCAGTTGTCCAAGACTTTATTTCAGTGTGTATTCCTTGGTGTGACGGAAGAAGAAACACGTACTGTAAGGCTGGAAAAATGTCTGATGTCTCAATGAAAGGTCTACAAGAAGATTCTTAATGAAATCAGGGTTCTTTAAGGAACTCCTGCTGAAAGTCTGGAGACCTGACCCTTTAAAGAGATTTTATGAGGAGTTGCTGGCTGGTTATTTAGAACCATGGTTGTTCTACCTTCAAGACTATATTCAAGAAGAACCCCATATGGCTGGAAAAATCAGTCCAAAATCTCAATATAATGTGTCTACAAGAAAATTAGGGTTCTTTAAGGAACTCCTGCTGAAAGTATGGAGACACGACCCTTGAAAGAGATATTATAAGGAGTTTGGCACTAACAGATGGTTGTTTAAAAAACATCTGTCCTACCTCCAAGACCTGAACGTAACTTGATGGGAACCATCCGGTGACTCCATCCTTCTCGCCCTCCCACCATCCGCCGGGCAGCGCGCGCGTGATGCGGATCAGCTCCCCGGGCTGGAAGCGCAATCCGCACTCGTGCTGCTCGCCGCTGAACGCGTACAAACTCCGACACAGCGATCCCGACATCGCAAAGTAAACTTCCCCTGCGCGCTGACGCTTTCTGTCTTTCCTTCTTTCTTCCGTTCGTCTGCGCGTTAAAAAGCTGCGGGATTCCGACCAGATGCGCTCCTCCAGATGCGCGCGATCGAACCCGGAGACGCGATCCCTATTGGACATGCAGTGAACTGCGTAGGGTGGGGAAAGACACTGGCGACCTCCCAAACACGCTTCTCGATTCGAACATCGTACAGCAGTAACGCCACCTACATGGCAAACCTTTGACACTTTTTAGAAGCAACCACGTGGCTCCTGGGCGTACTTCAATATCAGATGCAATAACAAAATAGAGGTTACAAAACACACGCACGCACACACACAGTTCTAGTACTTTATACTTTATTTATTGTTGCATTTGGTTTTTTTAAACATCCAGTCATTACTTTATGACCATAATGACATCATTTTTACATATTATACTGTATATTATTAATACTATACTACACTATACTATACAACACTATACTCTACTATACTATACTACACTATACCATACTATACTCTACTATACTATACCATACTATACTCTACTATCCTATATTATACTACCCTATACTCTACTCTACTATACTCTACTCTACTCTACTATATCATACTATACTCTACTCTACTATCCTATACTATACAATGCTACACTATACTCTAGTATCCTACATTTACATTTGCATTTGCGGCATTTGGCTTGTCCAGAGCGAGGGCTCAGGGCTGAGGGCCCAGCAGTGGCAGCTTGGTATAGTGGTGGTGGGATTAGAACCTGTGATCTTCTGATCCAAAGCCCAATGCCTTAACCACTGAGCTACCACCTCCCTATACTATTCTATACTACCCTATACTATACTATACAAAGCTACACTATACTATACTATACTATACTATACTATACAACACTATACTCTACTATCCTATACTATACTATACTACCCTACACTATACTATTCTATACTACCCTATACTATACAACGCTACACTATACTATACTATACTATACTATACTATACTATACTATACTATACTATACTATACTATACTATACTATTCTACCCTACACTATACTATTCTATACTACCCTATACTATTCTATACTACCCTATACTATACAACGCTATACTATACTATACTATACTATACTATACTATACTATCCTATACTATACTATACTATACTATACTATACTATACTATACTACACTATCCTATACTACCCTATACTATACAACACTATACTCTACTATCCTATATTTTACTACCCTATACTATACAACACTATACTATACTCTACTCTACTATACTATACCATACCATACTATACTACACTATACTCTACTACCCTATACTATACAATGCTACACTATACTATAGTACACTATACTCTACTATCCTATACTATACTACCCTACACTATACTATTCTATACTACCCTATACTATACAACGCTACACTATACTATACTATACTATACTATACTATACTATACTATACTATACTATACTATACTATACTATACAACACTATACTCTACTACCCTATACTATACAACGCTACACTATACTACCCTATACTATACAACGCTACACTATACTACACTATACTATACTATACTATACTATACTATACTATACTATACAACACTATACTATACAACGCTACACTATACTATACTATACTATGCTATACTATACTATACTATATTATACTATACTATACCATACTATACTATACTATACTATCCTATACTATACTACCCTACACTATGCTATTCTATACTACCCTATACTATACAACGCTACACTATACTATACTATACCATACCATACTATACTATACTATCCTATCCTATACCATACTATATTATACTATACTATACTACCCTACACTATACTATACTATACTATACTATACTATACCATACCATACTATACTATTCTTTACTATCCTATCCTATCCTATACTATACTATACTATACTACCCTACACTATACTATTCTATACCACCCTATACTATACAACGCTACACTATACTATACTATACTATACTATATTATACTATACTATACCATACCATAGCATACTATACTATTCTATCCTATCCTATCCTATCCTATCCTATACTATCCTATACTATACTACCCTACACTATACTATTCTATACTACCCTATACTATACTATACTATACTATACTATACTATACTATACTATACTACCCTACAATATACTATTCTATACTACCCTATACTATACAACGCTACACTATACTATACTATACTATACTATACTATACTATACTATACTATACTATACTATACTATACTCCAGAAACCACAGCAATGATAAACAGTTGTTCATAAAAATGATAATGTTGTTGTTCATGCTGCCATTTTCTTGTTCTTTAACTATGAGATGAGAGAACAGATTAACTAACAGACAGCAGTTTAGATTTCAGAACATTTGTGTTCTGCTTCAACATCCATTCCCATTAACCTAATCGAATTATTAACAGCCATTCCTGAGCTGAAGTGGGTTTGTTTGAGCAGTGGAAATGCTAAAATGTGCAATACAGGGGATACCATAGGACTTGTGAACCCATATAGATGAAGTAAAGAGCCCTGAACTGTCTGTCTGTAACTTAAAAATTCATATTAGCTCAGCAGATGGTTTGTTATGCTACACTGTAATGCTGTATTTCTGACTTTGAAATGCTTTTAAAATGATTTTAAATGATTTTAAAATGAAATGTTAAAAAAGTGCAAACCCATAAAATCAGTGGAGACTTGTGTGACCGTATGTACTTTCTTTATTTCTTTATTCTTTACCAAGCTATATAACAAACTGTACATATGTTCAACTTTATTTTCTTTAAGAAATCAGCTGAAATACTTTACGGTTCATTGTCTTGTTGTATGGTGGAGTCGGTTCTAATTAACCACAGTCCATATGGAATTGCATGGCATGAGTTGGAGTTTGTAATGGTAGCCATGTTGATTTAGTATTCATTTCACCTGGATTAGGTCTCCAACCTTCCCTGCTCCAAAACATCCCCAAATCATTAAACTTCCACCTCAATGTTTGAGTGTAAGGGTGAGGCAGTGTGCTAACATCTTCTCTCCTGTTCTCTGTCTGACAGACGTTCTTCTGTCAGAGACAAAACTGACCGATTTGAGCTTATATATGCACAGAACTTTCTTCCAAAATCCGAAATTCACTGTACAATTCTTGTGTGTTTTTGCCTTTGGCCTGGTTTGTTGCATATAAACTAAAGGAACATGCACGTGTCTTAAGAACCATAAAATAATAGGTTTTTCCAAACCTTTGACAGACACTGTATTTAGTACATGGTGGTTGTTGCTGCTGATGCTTAGTTTGATCCTGAACTCAGGACAGTGTGTAAATAAGTGTGTGTGTGTGTGTGTGTGTGAGTGTGTGTGTGTGTGTGTGTGTGTGTGTGTGTGTGTGTGTGTGTGTGTGTGTGTGTGTGTGTGTGTGTGTGTTGAAAAAGTGTGGTCCCTTTTTGGTTGCATTTTATCTTTCAGTCAGTCGATGTGATTCCTCTATGTTGTAGGTTTACTGTAAACTCTCAACATACTCTTTGACTCACATGGTGTTGTTCCTTTTTTTCCCACTCTCTCCACACTTCTCTATGCATTTTTTTTCCTGACCTTCTGAGTCACAATTTCAAGTTCAGTAGGACCTGGATCCATTACAGAATCATTTACACCAAGAGCATTCAGCTTCAACTTGCAGTGGCCTAGAAAATGTGTTTATTATATTATGACTGAATGTTATACTATACTATACTATACTATACTATACTATACTATACTATACTATACTATACTATACTATACTATCAGTACTCCAGAAACCACAGCAATGATAAACAGTTGTTCATAAAAATAATAATGTTGTTGTTCATGCTGCCATTTTTTGTTCTTTAACTATGAGATGAGAGAACAGGTTAACTATGAGACAGAAGTTTAGATTTCAGAACATTTGCATTCTGCTTCTACATCCGTTCCCATTACCCTATTCAACTTATTAACAGCCATTCCTGAGCTGAAGTGGGTTTGTTTGAGCAGGGAAAATGCTAAAATGTGCAATACAGGGGATACCATAGGACTTGTGAACCCATATAGATGAAGTAAAGAGCACTGAACTGTCTGTCTGTAACTTAAAAATTCATATTAGCTAAGCAGACGGTCTGTTGTGCTACACTGTAATGCTGTATTTCTGACATGCTTGAAATGCTTGTGCAAACCCAAAAAATCTGTGGAAACTTGTGCAACCGTATGTATTTTCTTTATTGATATAAGTGGTTTGTATAAAAAGGAGTTTAGTATGGGGGGGGGGGGGGTATACCTTGTTGTATTCGGCTTTATTTTGCTTTACAGTAGCGCTTTAGTCTTGTATTAAAAACAATTCTAATTAATAAAATTGTATTTGTATAATGTATTATATGATTGGATTGTATAATTTTTTGTACAATGGATTTTACCTCAGCTGTACAAAAATATATTCAAGCTATTCAATTTAATTCAATCCTGGTTGCAAGATTATTCCAGTTCCAGTAGATGGCCGTATTGAGTTGATTGCGAAATGCAGGAAAGTCCAAGAAGAAGAAACCGAAGCCGTCATTATTAGTGGAGAAAATTCTGATTCTTTTCAGTGAGTTAAATCATTAGACTCAGCTCATTTTTAAGAGTCGATTCTTTTGAATCCTGACTGCTTTTTTTTCCACTTTTGAAAAAAAGATCAGATATCAGATCTTATCTTCCTCACTGATCTGATTCTATCTCCCCTCGCTTTTCTGCATTATGATTCATTATATATCATCTAAAACATAGTGTTTTTATTGACATGTATTTAAAATAAATCATGAACAGTTAGACGTTGAAAGACAACCAAATCTCTGAATTATTCTATTATTGTTCCTGCTACAAACCGGATAACAAAATAAGACGTTTACAGCAGAGAGCTGAACATCACCAAGCCTTCGTTACACGAGTCGAATCTCAGCCGGCTCAAAGAATCGGCTGCAGCGTTTACATAAAAGAGTCGGCTCAAAATCTTGATTCTCAGTTTTTGCCTAAAAGGAGTTGTTCAAAGAGTCGAATATCACTGTGAAACAGTCGACTCGCAGCGTTCACTTAAAAGAATCGGCTCAAAATTCGACGCCGAGCGTTCACCTCCAATAGTCGATTCCTAGCGTTCACTAAAAGAGTCGATTCACATCGTTCACTTTAAAAATGTCGACTCCCGGCGTTCACCTGACAGACAGATATAAATGTTTTCCAGGGAAATAAATACGAGAGTAACCAGAAATTCGTTAGTCGTCGAGCGTTGTGTAATGGTATATTTATTTATAGTATTACAGTAGATTTGTATTGAGTATGTAGATCTGAAATGACAGATAATTGTAGTTTTGAGGTAGTAGAAGGTAGTTTATGATCGAGCTTCACAGCCGGCATGTTATTTTGACTTTCCAGATTTAATCGATTTTATCTGGCAACCTCGGAGAGAAGCTGAAATGGAGGAGAATGCGGCTCCTGCGTTCACATTCGGCTTGATCGCGGACATTCAATACGCCGATCAAAAGGACGGTTCTAATTTCTCCGGGAACCGGAAGCGTTATTACAGAAACAGCTTGCACCTGCTGAGGAACGCCATCAGGCACTGGAATGAAGAGGAAGTGAAGCCCAGCTTCATCTTACAGCTCGGGGACATTATTGACGGCTTTAACAGCAAACACGGCGCATCAGAAGAAGCTCTGCAGAAGGTGATGGACGAGTTCAGGAGCTTTCCTGCTCCAGTGCATCATGTGTGGGGCAATCATGAGTTCTACAACTTCACCAGGAGCGCCCTATTCTCCTCTGCTCTGAACAGCAAGGTCAGAGAAGATGAGGAGAGCGTTGAGCAGATCGATGACATCTACGCTTACCATTTCAGCCCTGCTCCCAAGTTCAGATTTGTGGTCCTGGACGCTTATGATCTGAGCATCATCGGTCGAGACGAAGCGTCCGAGAAGTACAACCTGGCGTTTGAGATCATCAAGGCGCACAATCCTAATGAGGAACTTAATATGCCTCCAGGTACAGGGATCTGGTATAATTCTGGAAATGTTGGGCCTTGTCAGAAAAACGTTTCTTTTTCCCCTCGGTTTTTAATCCCACATTCTCAGAATGGGATCATTGCGCCATTCCAAACCAATCAATACTTCTACCGTATGATATGACACCTAAATACAGGATGGGGATGCAGACAAAGCCATCCAGCACATCTTTTTGAGCTGCTGCTCATTCTATATCACTCTGTTGCCCGCCAACTTCCTCATACATCTCAATAACAAGATATCTTACTATCCAACTCGCAATATCCAGACGATAAACCCCATGAAGGTCATTCAGAGGTCGTGAAAATGCATCTTTTGACTCAAAAATGCTTGACCTTGCAACTCGAACAACAATATATATACTATATTTCCTCTTTAAATGCTTTTTCTGTTTGTGTCTTTCAGGAGCCCATTGCCTGTCAGGTTCAAGGTCCTAAATTCCTTTACATTAGGGGTCACCAACATGACACACGAGTCGCTTGTGGGCCTTTTCTAAAAATAGCTCACCATAGCGCAACTTACCAGTGAGCTGCATCAAAACATTTTTGTTGCCATTCTTTTTTAAATCTGTCACGGATAGACCAAGAGTCGGAAACTATGGTTAACACCTTGCCTTTATTTAGTCTGAACATATACAAGGCAGAGGCTTGAGGAGAAGTACGAACCGGAGAGCGGGTAGGAGCCGTAATGCGGGTAGTCCAGGGATGATCGGCAATGTGAACCGTTAAAGGCAAACCTATCTTGAGTGCTTCCTCCGAAGCGCAGCAAGGAGCATGGAGCTACGGGAAATGGTAGGAAGTCCGGTAGATCTCTCATTGCAACGAGTAGATCCGACCGTGAGTGAGGTGGAATCGGGACCTTATAAAGGAGAAAGGTAATAGGGAACAGGTGTAGGTGATCAGAGCAGGGAGAGGCTGAGTGGCAGTTAGAGCCTTGGAGGGAGGCATGGCTGGTGGTTCCCTGACAAAATCACACTTGCATCGGTGTGAATTTAAAATTGACAATATCAAAATATAGATGACTAGATATAGATGAATATCATTAATTATTAATAATAACATAAAATTAAAGGTAAATTGAGCAAATTTGTTATTTCGGAAGCTCTCATTTTCAAAAAGGTTGGTGACCCCTGCTTTTCATCAACCATATGCAGGTTGATGCGGAAATTTACTTTTCTGTATCACTTTTGGTAGGTAGTAACATGTTGAATTCATTTGACTTTAAATCTGAAGGTCATGAGTTCAAATCCCAGCCACACCAAGCTGTCACCCCTGGGCCACCTCAGGGAAGGAAGACCCTCAACCCCTTAGCTGCTCAGGTGTATTAATGAGACAAATGTAAATGTAGTACGGGGTTATGAAACATATTTCAAGTTTTTCATCTCAAGGTTACATTTTTCATGTTGTTTTTCCCAATTCGTTTTTTTTTTTTTTTAAGAAATTTGATGTCTAAAGATGATCGCTTGTGACATACCAAACCTATATGTTCAGGCAGATTTCAGATGGATGGAAGGTTCGTGAAGTTCAACGGAGGATTCAGCCAAGATCAGCTCGACTGGCTGGATAGAGTCTTGATCCGTGCTGATGAGAACGGAGAAAAGGTCACGGTTGTGAGTAAGTAGAGCCTCCCTAAAGTTCTGCACAATTCCGAGGAAATAAATCTCATAGCCATGCCACCAGAGGCAAGAGTTTAGTTTGTATCTGTTTGACATCATGTTCAACCTATGACTAAACTAGAATTTTTGTGGTCCTTGGTCTTAATGGTTGTCTAAGGCACTGTCCATGCATATACTGAAACTGTTACAACAAGGATGGAGGTACTAGAAGACACCCAAACCTGCTCCACGATGATGTCACTGTGCACAAAACCAGCTCAATGAAGATATGCTTTATATAGTTTGATGTGGAAGATCTTAATTGGCCTGCTATAGAGCTCTAACCTCAACCTGAACACATTTAAACAAGGGTTTAGGGAGGTGTTCATCAGTACCTGATTCTACTAACACTCTTGTGGCTGAACGAGCACAAATCTCAAGCACACTCCAAAATCCTGTGGAACATCTCCCCAGAAGAGTGAAGGTTACTATAACAGTAAATGGGGAGTAAATGTGGAATGGGATGTTCAGAAAGCACATATGAATCTTATGGTCAGGTGTCCACAAGGTTTCTCTATCTTCTTTTTCTTCTTTCGGCTGCTCCCATTAGGGGTCGCCACAGCGGATCATCCGTCTCCATACCACCCTGTCCTCTATATCTGCCTCTTTTACACCAACTACCTGCATGTCTTCCCTCACCACATCCATGAACCTCCTCCTTGGCCTTCCTCTTTTCCTCCTACCTGGTGGCTCCATCTTCAGCATTTTTCTACCAATATAATTCATGTCCCTTCTCTGCACATGTCCAAACCATCTCAATCTCGCCTCCCTCACCTTGTCACCAAAACATCCTACATGTGCTGTCCCTCTAATAAACTCATTTCTAATCTTGTCCATCCTCGTCACTCCCAACGAAAACCTCAACATCTTCAGCTCTGCTACCTCCAGCTCCACCTCCTGTCTTTTACTCAATGCCACTGTCTCTAATCCATACAAGATTGCAGGTCTCACCACAGTCCTATAAACTTTCCCTTTCATTCTTGCAGATACTCTTCTATCACAAATCACTCCTGTCACTCTTCTCCACCCACTTCACCCTGCCTGCACTCTTTTCTTTACTTCCCTAACACACTCTCCATTACTTTGCACTGTTGACCCCAGGTACCTGAACTCCTCCACCTTCTCCACCTCTTCTCCCTGCAACCGCATCACTCCACTGCCCTCCCTCTCATTCACACACATGTACTCTGTCTTACTCCTACTGACTTTCATTCCCCTTCTCTCCAGCACATATCTCCACCTCTCCAGGCTCTTCTCAACCTGCTCTCTACTCTCACCACAAATCACAATATCATCTGCAAACATCATAGTCCAGGGAGACTCCTGTCTGACCTCGTCCGTCAACCTGTCCATCACCACTGCAAACAGGAAAGGGCTCAGGGCCGAGCCTTGATGCAGTCCAACCTTCACCCTGAACCAGTCTGTCGTACCTAGAGCCTTGGAGGTTTACTGCCGTCACACTGTCCTCATACATGTCCTGCACCACCCTCACATACTTCTCTGACACACCTGACTTCCTCATACAATACCACAACTCCTCTCTCGGCACCCTGTCGTACGCTTTCTCTAAATCCACAAATACACAATGCAGCTCCTTCTGTCCTTCTCTATACTTCTCCATCAACATCCTCAAAGCAAATAAGGCATCTGTGGTGCTCTTCCTCGGCATGAAACCATACTGTTGCTCACAGATGGTCACCTCTTCTCTCAGCCTGGCTTCCACTACTCTTTCCCATAACTTCATGGTGTGACTGATCAACTTAATTCCCCTGTAGTTACTGCAGGTCTGCACATCTCCCTTATGCTTAAAGATCGGTACCAGCACACTCCTTCTCCATTCCTCAGGCATCCTCTCCCCTTCCAGAATCCTGTTAAACAATCTGGTTAAAAACTCCACTGCCATCTCTCCTAAACATCTCCACGCTTCTACCGGTATGTCATCTGGTCCAACCGACTTTCCATTCTTCATCCTCTTAATCGCTGCTCTCACTGCCTCCTTACTAATCCTATCTACATCCTGCTTCACCAACTCCACATCCTCCAACCTTCTCTCTCTCTGATTTTCCTCATTCATCAGCTGCTCAAAATACTCCCTCCATCTTCTCAACACACTCTCCTCACTAGTCAACACATTTCTCTCTCCATCCTTTATTGCTCTAACTTGCAGTACATCCTTCCCAGCTCGGTCCCTCTGCTTGGCCAATCGGTATAAATCCTTTTCTCCTTCCTTAGTGTCCAACCTCTTATACAGTTCCTCATATGCCTTTTCCTTGGCTTTCGCCACATCCCTTTTAACCTGCTGCCGCATCTCCTGGTACTCCTGCCTACTTTTCTCATCACTCTGTCGATCCCACTTCTGTTTTGCCAACCTCTTTCCCCGAATGCTCTCCTGCACTTCCTCATTCCACCACCACATCTCCTTGTCTTGCTTTCTATTTCCAGATGTCACACCAAGTACTTTTCTAGCTGCCTCCCTCATCACTCCTGCAGTAGTTGCCCAATCATCCGGCACCTCTTCACCACCACCAAGCCCCTGTCTGACCTCTTCCCTGAACCTCACACTACACTCTTCCTCCTTCAGTTTCCACCATCTTATTCTTCTTTCAAACCTTACTTTCCACCTCTTCTTCTTCGCCTCCAAAACCATCCTACAGACCACCATCCGATGCTGTCTAGCTACACTGTCCCCCGCCAACACCTTACAGTCTCCAATCTCCTTCAGGTTGCATCTCCTACACAGAAGATAATCCACCTGTGTGCACCTTCCTCCACTCTTATACGTCACCCTATGATCCTCCTTCTTCTTAAAATACGTGTTCACCACTGCCATTTCCATCCTTTTAGCAAAATCTACCACCATCTGCCCTTCCACATTCCTCTCCTTAAAACCATACCTACCCATCACCTCCTCATCACCTCTGTTCCCTTCACCTACATGCCCATTAAAGTCTGCCCCAATCACCAATCGTTCTTTCCTAGGTACACCATCTACCACTTCATCTAATTCACTCCAGAATCTTTCTTTTTCCTCCATCTCACAGCCAACTTGTGGAGCATAGGCACTGATGGCATTTATCATCATCCCTTCAACTTCCACCTTCACGATCATCACCCTATCAGAAACTCTCTTCACCTCCACTACACTCTTACTGTACGCTTCCTTCAGAATCACCCCTACACCATTTCTCTTCCCATCCACACCATGATAAAACAGTTTAAACCCACCTCCAATGTTCCTGTCCTTACTCCCTTTCCACTTGGTCTCCTGAACACACAACACATCTACCTTTCTCCTCTCCATCATATCAGCTATCTCTCTCCCTTTACCCGTCATAGTACCAACATTTAAAGTACCAACCCGAACCTCTACTCTCCTACATTGCTCCTTTTCCTGCCGTCTCTGTAGACGTCTTCCTCCTCTCCTTCTCCTCCTTCGGCCAGCAGTAGCCCAATTTCCACCGGTACCCTGTTGGCTAACGATACCTGTGGCGGTCGTTGTTAACCCGGGCCTCGACCGATCCGGTATGAAATTCTCATTTGTGATCCGCATATTTGATTTGGCACATGTTTTACGCTGGATGCCCTTCCTAACGCAACCCTCCCCATTTACCCGGGCTTGGGACCGGCACTAAGAGTACACTGGCTTGTGCCCCCCTAATGGCTGGGTTCTATACAAGGTTTCTCTATATAGTGTCCAAATAAGGTACTGGGTGTAAACGTATATAACAGTTCCCACTAGAAAGAGTCCACATCCAAATCTATAGATCATGCATGGAAAAGGATTTTTTACAATATTTGTATTATCATGATGTACCAGAAAAGCCCCCATACTTGGTCGCCTCTATAAGAAGGGTAAGTCATTAGTGTAAACAAAAAAATCAGTGTTTTGCAACGTTTAAAATCTAATATACATTGTAAAGTGTGTGTGTGTGTGTGTGTGTGTGTGTCAAATAATGTTGGTAAATGGAGTAAAATCTTGACTTCATGATTTCATGAACAAGAACTCATTGCCTTATATAAACTACCAAAACACTTCAATCCTTTTATTTTCCACCTTCTTCTCGCAGGTCACACTCCTGTTCATCCCTTCTCCACTGACAGCGTATGCCTCGCATGGAACTTCGACGAGATCCTCCCAGTCCTGCGCTCCCACCAGAGCGTGGTGTGTTTCATGGCTGGTCACGACCACGACGGAGGTTATTGCGTCGATGCTGTCGGAATTCATCACCTCACCGTAGAGGGGGTCATCGAGACCCCTCCGGACTTCGACGCTTTCGGCACTGTGCACGTCTACGAGGACAAGATGGTCCTCAGAGGGAACGGGAGGATCAAGGACAGAGTGCTTAATTATCGTTGAGGCTGAGGAAATATATTTCTTTATAGCAGAGATACGTCTGTGTGTACACTCAGTTGACCTATTAATATAAATAAACACAAACGCACCATACACAACATACATTGTAACGTAAATTATATTGTAACGTATTTATTGTGCAGAACAAAAGAAATTCGACTTGGTTATATTTTTGTAAGTGTGAATGTTGATTGAAGAGAAAAGAAGAAATCTATTTCATTAGAATGTAATATTTTAATAAAATGTTATATTTTAATAAAAAGTTGTGAACATTATTTCGCATTATTCAATTTTACTAGGTTTTCTTTTCAGGGTGTGCTACTGTAGTATAAGAATCAAAACCAGGATGATTTGAGCTTTGATTGGGGTGGCCAAATGCAAAGCTTAGAGCATTTACATTCCTAAATTGACATGTCCCAAAGTATTTATTCCTTTGTTTGTGATAATAACATACTAGTAATCAATTTATAGATATATTATTCTCGCTTCAATGCTGCACTTAACAGCACTAGCGGCACAAACTGCATGCACGTAGAGAGCCGGAGAGGTAAAGACGTTCACCATCTCGGAGCATGACGTGAGGAGGGCATTCAGGAGACGGAATACCAGGAAGGCAGCGGGACCAGATGGCATCACAGGTCATGTTCTGGACACCTGCGATGACCAACTAGCACTGGTGTTCCCCGAGAAATTCATTCTCCCTAGGACAGTGCTTTCCCCTCATGCTTCAAACAGTCCATTATTTTTCCTGTCCCAAGAAACCCCAGCTCACTCGCTGCCCTGTAGCCTTGACCTCACTAATGATAAAGTGCTTTAAAAGACCAGTCAAAGACTTATCTGCTGCTTACCTCCAAAAACGCTTTAATGAGGACGCCATTGCGCATCTTCTCCAGACACGACAATGAGCCACGTGAAAAGAAGAAAAGAGAATATTAGCGTTAACATCGTAATTCCTTCCACGCTCACCTCTAAGTTGGAGGTACTGGGACTCAGCCCTCCCCTGTGTTGATGGATCTCCAACTGCCTGACAGATAGACCACAAGCTGTACGTGTAGGCAAACACACCTTACCCTTACCACTGGAGCTCCTCAGGGTTGTGTTCTGAGCCCCCTGCTGTACTAGTGTACACATATGACTGTGTGACCACTTCCAAGTCCAACACCTTTACCAAGCTGGCTGATGACACTGTTGTGATGGATTTGATCTCCAACAACGACGAGAAAGCCTACCTACAGGAGATTAAAAACCTGGAGAGATGGTGCCAGGAGAACAATCTTCATGCAACGTCAGCAAGACTAGAGTTAATAGTGGATTTCAGCAGGAAGCAGAAGCGGTCATACCAACCGCTAAAGATCAACGGGACCCCAGTGGAGAGAGTGGACAGTTTCTGGTACCTAGGCGTTAGTCCTGTCACAGCAACACTCTGGTGAAGAAGGCCTGGCAGCGTCTGAGATGCTTAAGGAACTTTAAACTACTCTCAAAGGTGCTAATGACTTTCTACACCTGCACCATTGAGAGCCTCCTGACAGGTTCGGAAACAGCACCATACAGGCGAGTCCTCCGCAACAAGCTCCCTGACTTGCAGGACATCTACAGCCCGCAATGTCAGACCAGAGCCAGGAAGATGGTGAAGAACCTCAGCCATCCAAACAATGGATTTTTTTCTTTGTTGCGTTTAGGGAATCGCATTTGCTTATTGAAGGCAAACACAGAGAGAATGAGGAGGAGCTTCTTCAGAGGCCATTCAGAGTCTTGAACAAGAAACACATTTTTTTTTTTTTTTTTTTATTCTATTTCTATTTTCATGCATTTCACTGCCTGTCGTACTCTGTATGAATGTGTATGTGACAAATAAAATCTGAATTTGATATTTCACAGTTCAATTTTATGTCCATGAAAAGTTTCTATTTCTTAGAAACTTTATTTTAGAAATAGAAGTTTCTATTTAGTTTTCTTCATAGCATCTCTAAACATTCCTTCCCTTATTTACAGTATGGTTGCCTAGTGGCCATTGTTCTGTTACTGTTTTATAATGCATGCATCTATTGCACCATTATATTACCTTGTATTATATTACCTTCTTATTGTTGCGTCATCGTGGTTCCAATGATGAATCATTCAGAGCCGTTTTTATTAAATGTAGAGGAAAATTGGCCTTGAAAGCATTGCAATATGTTGCAATCCCCGTATTAAAACAGAAATCCACAACAATTGGAATGGTGGGAATATGAATATATATATATAAATAAAAAACACCATTGAAAATTATAACATGGGCAAATAACCAAGGAATTGTTGATGATCTATAAGATTTTGCAATGTTATTAAAATTACACACTGTTATTTCTTAATTCCAACTGATTCTAAGAAAATATAAAAGAATATGTGAACATGTATTTACGTGTAATGCTGTAGTTATAAATGGCAGGACAAACTCTAATCCCTCATGTTCTACTGAAAATGTTGTACATGTGTTAATGATAACGTTGCTATATTCCTGCCAGTTGTACACAAAATCACTTCTATTACCTACACTATATCAACAAGTATTGGAAAAACTGACTTTTCCAGCCTTATGCGGTTTTTAAGTCCAAGGCCTACAATTGTATAGAATATTGTTGGATGTGGTAACATTCAGTTCTCCCTTCACTTGATCTAGGAGACCCATGAGACAAATTGGAACGCTGACTGCACCCCAGGCCTTCTCACCTCACAATACATCAGAACCTGATTTTACTCACACGCTTGTGGCTGAATGAATTTGACAGCAGATTTGCATGAGTCTAAAAATCTGGAAATGTAACTTCCTTGTGAATTGTGTCTAAACTGAAAATGACTTACAAATAAATCATGTGACATTTTAGTAGACCAAATACTACAAAGTCAAATGACTTCTTGCCAGTCACCTTTACTTATGCATAAAGCTTGTAAAACAGACTTTTACCTCAGGTGACTGATGTATGTTGGCAGTAATGGTTATCCATAAATAGACAGGTTAATAAATGTACTCAAAGGTAACCATCTGTCTGTCAAGTGCAACAGAATCTTTCAATTATATTTTCTCTCTCTAAACGTTTTAACGTATCCAGACTTTGGAATTAAACACGACATGTTGTAGTGTTGTAGAAAAATAATAATGTGGTCCAACAGAGAATCCTGACCACAAGCACTTTGAATGCTTTGGGTGTGTGGTTAAATAAGTAGCACTGACCAGGGAGTCTGCTATTTTAAATGTTATCTCAATAGCAAATATGTTTTTTGAGTGTTTAATGATTTTTAAAAAATCCTTAGCAAACCAGTTATCCTATTTGGCGCACCATGACAAAACTTGTTTAACATACTTATATCACATATAAAGCTGCTAGGGACAGGTGATATCATTATTTTCTTTTCGATCCCATACAAAGTACTTTCAAGCCAGTGACATCGATTTCGATATCAATGCCAAGACTCATCCACCACATACTCCCTCGCACATACAGTACCAGTAAAAAAATTTAGACACACCATCTCATTCAGTTTTTTTGTCTTCATTTCTTTTAATATTGTACATTAATACTGAAGGCAAACTATGAAAGAACATGTATGGTATCAAGTAGTAAACAGAAATGTGTTCACAGTGTGAGCTAAACGTTCAGGAAAAGTCTGTCATCCTCTTTATGTCTAACAAAGACACTGTCATTAGAATAAAACATCTCAGATTTGGACTCATCAGACCAAAGGACTGTTTTCACTGATCTAATGTCCATTCCTTGTATTAACTGGCCCAAACAGGTCTGTTCCGCTTGCTGTCCTTCTGAAGTAACAATAAGCTGTTGTTCCTGAAGGTCTGACTAATGCCGTTTCCTGAGAACAGTGGGTGTTGAAATATGTCGGCGACTTGAACTCCGAGAAGCATTTAATGTAAATTGGTGGTTTCTGAGGCTGGTAATTCGAATAAACTTATCCTCTGCAGCAGAGGTAGCTCTTGTTTTTCCTTTTCTTTTTCATTATATTGTTTGATGGTTTTGGAGAGTGCACTTGCAGATACATTTAAACTTCACTTTTTAAAGTAATGATGGCCTGTCTTTTCTCTGTCCTTAACTTAGCTTTTCTTGACATTGTATGGATTTGTACAGTAATCGAAGAAGCACTAATAGGGGCTATCGAATAAACAAGGCAACTGCTAGTCAAGCACATTAAGAAGGCAAGAAGTGTCACAAATGAACTCTTGACTAGGTACACCTGTGAACTGAAAACCATACCATACCATATGTGTTTTTGAGTTTGCAAAGCCGTCATCAAACCAAAATGTAGCTACTTTGGAAAATATAAAACGTTCTGAAAAGGTTTAAGGGTTATGGTATAGTGTCGTTGACTCTGGTGCATGGTGTTCTTGGTGGTGTCGGAGTCACTCAGAGGTAACGTTGGACTTCTGATCAGAAGATTGTTGGGTTCAAATATTCCACCACCACTAAACTGCTCAGTTGTATAAATGGGATAAATAAATAAGATAATCACTCTGGATAAGGGTGTCTAACAAATGCCATAAAAAAAAAAAAAAGAAAAAACTTATGCTGGGTTGTTTAACAACTACTTTTTGTTCACTACCTAATTCCATTTGTGTCCTTTCATAGTCTGGATGTTCTCAATGTTAATGTTTAAAAATAGTAATAAAAAAAATAAATAAATAAAGGAGAAGGTGTGTGTCCAAACTTTGCACATCTTGGTGCAGTGTGAAACCCAAAGGCCAGTATCTAGACCTTTATTTTGAAGTGACATTGCCCTGGCTCGGAAATGTCGTGCTGTGTCTCTCAGGCTTCTCCACGCCACCGATCTTCTCATCACCAACTCCAAGGAGCTCACATGGACCTGCTCTAAACCTCCTGTCCTGTTTCCTCACGCAGGCGATGTTCTGATTTATGAGCGACCTCTTCCTGTACACCTGTTTGGGAATAACGCGGCCGTCCACTCCTTTGGTTTTTTTTGCGAATCTGTCGAAACACACACACACACACACCGAGCAATGGCGACTCCCAGTCCTAGCACGAACTCCCCAACTTCATGCAACAGCATGACCGTGGCAGGATCCCCGCTGCAGCATCACCAAATGCAGACCCAACACCTACCCACTATGAGCAGTATGCAGGGTAAGGATACTTTTTTTTAATAAAGCACAATATCACAACAGATTGCTCATTGCATGCATGATCACAATTAGTTCCTGTCACTGCTTCCATAACACACACACACACACACACACACATATATACACACAGGGCGCTAACGTTAGCATACCGCATCTTAGCTAGGCCTTGGTGCTTGACGCTAGCATGCTAGTTTATGAGCTTGTCTGCGGCCTGAACGAGTAAAATTAAAGCGAAAAATAATGTCGTAAAGGTTGTAAAAAAAAAAAAAAAAAACGTGTAAAATGTGCAGACGGTAAATTTGTTTATTTCTTCATTTTAATTTTCGCCTTGCGTTCATTTCCAAAGCTAGCTGGCTAACTGCGTATATACGCTGCACCCTGATCCGGTCACATTCACAACCACACCGTGGTGTGTATCCGTGTATAAAAGCCGGTAACATGGCGAAATGTGTACAAAAGAATCAAAAACATCATGTATGTTTTATCGTTCAGTCGTTCAAGGACATTGACTGCTTGAACATGATTGATTTCTGTTACTCGACACGTTTATTATTAGCTTCCTGACACCCAATGAACCCATATATGATTGTATGGATGTTTGGAGGAATGATCTAGAAACTTGTATTTCTTTCTATTCAATGTGTATCTTTTTTTTTTTTTGTCCCCCCCCTCAGATTTATGCGTATATATTATACTGAAGTATGTACTAGGAGTCCTTCTTTGCTCTTAAGATAACCTTCACTCTTCTGGGGAGATGTTCCACCAGATTGTGGTGATAGAAGCTCATGTAGATCTGATGGAAAGTCAGGTATGGCGGTGTGAGAAAGGCGAGAAGGTCTGCGGTTGGTGTCAGCATTTAATTCTTCCGGATCCGGGGTTGAAGTCGGAGCTCGAAAACAGATCTTCCCGTTGAAAGTGGAGATCACTTTGGGCACCGGATCTGCAAGTTCTAAAAGAAGTTTCATTTCATACCACCACATCCAGAGACATCCTGTACATGGATGTGCGTCCAACTATTTGGGAACAGTTTGACGAAAAAAAACACAAAACACTGCTCTGCTGCCCCACATACCCTGCTCACCTACGGATCAACACCTCGCTTTTATCTCACCTCGTACTGCTTCACGATCTCGCTGATGCTCTACCACTCCTCAACCGGTCCCACCATCCTACAGGGTACAAGAAAGAAATGCTTCAAGACACTTTTCTCGATGTCTTCAAACGACACCTCAAGATCTATATATCGTTTGAGGGTACCCTAATTCTCAAACATAAAAAATACTGCCGTTCTATCAATTACATTTTTTTACATTTTTTTTTAGATTGGTGGTATTTTTAGACCGTGTCCTTATGGCTTGAGAAGTCCGGGGTCTCAAGTGTCCCTTTTTTTCTATATATGTATTGTAAGGATGGCCAGATTCACACAGTCGAAAGGCATAAAAGTTTAACGACGTGATACATCAATTTCGAAAAACGTGTGCATCGGATGGGATTCGTATGGCGATGCATCTTTTTGAACGTATTGCCATCGGGAAATTTTTTTTTAAAATTATTTAATCATCAGTGGATGCGCTTTACTTTTATTAATTAGAAAGTGACCACCGTTTTCATACGTAGTTAGTGCCAAAGCTATCGATTATTTTTGTAATCGAGTATTCTACCGATTATTCTACCGATTAATCGGATAAGAAGAATTTTTCTGTCTTTAAGAGCAACACTAAATATACAGAAGAAGATGGAGAAGGTCTCTTAAAACGAACATGTAATTTGTTTCCCTTTTTTAGAAAAATTTAAAAACTGTGTTTCCCCTGTCCAGGTGTTTACGTGCCCAGCTGTTTTGTGCGTACGCCACGGTTATAAAGGAGACCTCAGTGCAGTCCAGAGTTTAGCTGGTGGTGTGTCAGTAATAATAGTCCGTGGTGAAACACAGCTTTTTTTTGACAATAATGGCTGTATGTTGAGTTATTTTTCAGAGGACGGTAAATCTATACCGTCACGCAGGCTGCAAATATATCCGAAAAAGAATGGATAAAAGATGTCCAAGTAGGGCTGCTGCTATCGATTATTTTAATAATTGATTATTCTAACGATTATTCAGTCGATTAATCGATTAAGGATTATTTTTTCTTTATTAAAAAGCAATACTAAATAAGAAAAAGAAAATAACTTTTTTCGAAAAATGTACATTGTTATTGTTGAAATTGCAATACAAAAAACCTATTTATTGCATTTAATTGCCATATTACATCAAAATACAAACAAAAAGGGTTGAAAAATTCCCTCTGCAGTGGTCGTGTGGAGTAAGTTATCAGGAATGTTTTATGAAACTCACTTATGTATTTATTTATTAAACCTCGCACAGTACGGTGATGTGGTTTTCATTTCTCAGTGTATTTATCTTATGAAACGGTGCTCCAGTACCTGCTCCACATGGCCACTCTCTCGCTGTTTACTCCCCCCCCCCCCCTCCATTTTTTTCATTCAGTTTTTTTTCTTTCTTTTTACCAGCCCAGAGCGCTCCAGAGTTTAGCGGGCGGTGCGTCAGTATTAATGGTCCTTGGGAAACAGAGTGCTCTGTGTTTTCCTAAATGGACTAAACGAAGCATCGAGGCAAATTAATTTGCCCTAATAAATTTTTGTAATCGAATTACTCGAGTCATTCGAGGAATCGTTACAGCCCTATATTCAAGTTACGTTTTTTCTTTTTTTAGTATTGTTTCTTTAGAGGAAAATTTGCGGGATATACTCACTTTTGTGAGATACTGTAAATGCATTCATACATTTATATCTGTGCCACCTGCAGTGTACAGAAACATAGAGAACCTAATATAACATTTACGATGACGCGATATTCACGACAGGCAATGTATTTATACCAGTGTTTATTGCAGTGTATCACTTTTAATGTATGTATTACTTATTTTTTTCAGAGTCCAACACTTGCTGGAGGTGTCAGAATGAAACAGGTATTTGTTTTTCGAGTTTTCACCCTTTTTTAGGTTACAGCAATGGTAAAGCAACAGATATCAATTAGAACCTAAGTATTTCGTTTTATGTGGGAATATATTAAGACATTCACTGCGTCCGGTTTTAAGCTTAAAGCCTGTTTTAGACTCCAGGAATCTTAAGTGGTCATCAGTGCCTTTCACAAGCATCCACAGTGGGAGCAGAGGTTTTTAAAACATGTTGCCAAGCAAATCGAGACATATATCAAACATACATGTAAAATAGTGGCCCTTTTTTTTTTTACATTTTTTCTGAAGTGATGTGCAGAAGTGAATAGATCATTTGATTTTGAGAGAGACTGGTATTCACACTACATTCCACTGGTTTGCTATATAAAGCTTACCTGCAGTTCCAGTTGATTTCTTCACACTCCATTTTTTTTCTTTTTTTTTTCCTTTCTTTTTTTTTTTTTTTTTTTTTTTTTTTTTTTTTTTTTTTTTTTTGTCATTTCTTGCTGCAGGGTTTCAGATAAATCTGTCTGGTGCTCCTCAAAGTAAGTTTCCTTTTTTTTCCCCCACCGTTTTTTCCATTTTGTTTACTTATTATTCTGTTATTACACTTTTTTAACAGTGGATGTCACTTCTAATACCAAAGTAGTTGAATAACTAATAGAGGTCCACTTCACGTAAAATAGTACTAAACTTTTTTTTCACGTAAAATAGTACTAAACTTTATTTAATAAATAAATAAAAAACAGCACAGGATCACGAAACTGCGCTAAATGAAAAATGAACATGAATATATTAATTATATTAATAAGTATTCAGGAAAAAAAGACATTCGAATTGAAACAAAATGAAACACAAAATAAATAAAAACTTTTACATCAAAAATGAAAAAAACAAAACAAAAAAAACAGCTCATTGTAGCAGTGATTCACCTCTAGAGGCTGCTCTCGTACTGTATAATGCAACCCGGAAAAACTATCAGTATGGATTTTTGGTGATGGCTGATAGTTTTATCAATCAACTATCAGTGCTGATTAACAGGCAAAACTAAAGAATCAGTCAACTTGTGAATAACTAATATTGCGTTGAGTGGCACTTGACAATGTAATGAGGTGGTGTGAGTGTTGGAGCTTATCGTATATAGTGCCTAATACACTTGGGATGCGTCCGCATTAATCCAGATGTATTTGAAAACCGCACTGGTGTTTTTAATTTTTTTTATTTTTATGTTTGAAAAAAAATAGCTCAACACTGAAATGTCTGGAAACTATGTGCATGAGTAAAACTGTAAAAAGCTTGGTCATTTCCATCATTCTCCCACACCTCCACACTGCAATGCTTCCCCCACTGTTTTCCTGTAGCTGTCTCAGATTTAAAACTCTCCAGCAGTATCTTGTCACCAAAAAAGATAAACTCTCTAACTTTTTCTCCTGACAGAGTTTTTAGATTAATGCTATTTTAAGTATGTGTACTAATGAACCCTCAATAAGATTTATTTATTGGTGACTTCTAAGTGTAAGTCACTCTAGATAAGGGGTGTCTGCCCATTGGCGTAAATGTAATTGGCATGCATTTACTCACTTTAAGTTCTTTGAATTGATGTTAAGAAATGGCATGGTGAAAAAGATCATACACTACTTTAAGCTGAATGGGTCACACGTGACTACACCCATGGTCGTTTTCGAATATTGCCGACGTATCGAGAGATTTTTCAAAAACGCATCCTTGGATTAAAATGAATGCAAGACCCCCCTATCTCATCATGCAAGTTAGTAAGAAATAATTTGTCACATCGTTTCACTTTTTAATCATTGTTAATTATGATCAGTAAAAGTCATTATAAGTCATCAGAGGTCTAATGTGTTAACCCTGAAGCTATCCACTTCCCAATCTGGATTCTACAAGATGTCAAACATTTCTTTGAGGTTCTGGTCCACTTCATGACATGGTACATTATTGTGCTGGGGATTGTAAATTGTGGCCATGAAGACACGCACAAGGTCAGATACAGTACTCAAATAAGAGGCTTTAAGTATGCCAAGAAAACATTCCTCATATCGTTACACAACCTCCGCCAGCCTGGACAGTTGACATAAGGCAGTTAAATCCATGGATTAAAGCTGTTGGTGCCCAGCCATCTGTGTGCTTCAGCAGAAATCGAGATTGATTAGACCTATAATCTGGATAAAAGAATCATCCCAGTTTGGACAGAAAGCCAAAAGACGTTTTCAAGTGTGCCTGGATTAATGCAGACGTAGCCTTATTTGCGTATCATGCTGGAGAAACAACAGCGTGCGCAACGTGGGGAACAGGAATATGCAGGTTGCAAGGAAGATTTGCATGTTAACTTGAATCAAAATCAGGATTTGTTTGTTCCGTTTACAAGGATTAGATGCAATACATTTTAAGTACAAATTAGGTTCTGATGCTGACAAACACCTGATTAGACCAAATAAAGTCTGATCATAGCGGTTTAACTGTTTATTATGGAGTTTAGGATCCAGAGATTAGAGATTGTATGGTGTTAATGTAAACTGTAACGGATTGTTGTTCCCAGGTAAACGCAAAGCACTGAAGCTAAACTTTGCCAATCCTCCGATTAAACCGAACACAAGACTCCCCATCGCATCAGCCAACACCTCCTTCCATAATCCGCACATGTAAGTGAGCAAAAATAGCAGCAGTCAGATGGTTTACCTTTTCATTGTTGCTAATAAGGATTATTGTGTGTGCGGGTTTTGGTTTGTGTACACACTGATGCAGAGAAAGACTGCGCAATCACAGTATCGAGTCTTGTGGAAAGCTGAAGATTTCTCCGGAGCAGCACTGGGACTTCACTGCCGAAGACCTGAAGGACCTGGGCGAGATCGGCCGAGGAGCCTACGGCTCGGTCAACAAAATGGTTCACAAGCCCAGTGGTCAGATCATGGCTGTTAAGGTAAAATTATGCTGTATTATGATTTTTATTTTTTGTAAATAAAGAATTCTCACATACAGTTTTTAGAAAATCCGAAGCCTTGAATGTATATTATATCTTGTGTGTTATTATTATATAGTATATATCGTAATATACCTTTTGTACTTTATTTTATTTATTACTTACTTTACTCTTATTTTTATCTTTATATTGTATTTCTTTCCATGTTTTTAAGTCGGACAGTCAAGAACGCATTGACTACATGTCATACTCTGTACGAATGTGTATGTGACATAGAATAAAAATAAATGACACAACTCGTAATATTTAATGACATGGAGTCTGTATGATATTTGTGTTGCAGAGGATTCGTTCCACGGTTGATGAAAAAGAACAGAAGCAGCTGCTCATGGATTTAGACGTGGTTATGAGGAGTAGCGATTGTCCCTACATCGTCCAATTTTATGGGGCTTTGTTTCGAGAGGTGAGCTTAGGTTTATAAGCCTCACACTAAAATTTGTGGACCCGAAGACGGTAGGAAATAAATTTGAGCAATGGCAATCTCGCATATATACAAGAATATTACATACATTCTGAAGTATGAGTTTCTTTTTTTTTTTTCCTTTTTTTTTTTTTTTTAGTTTAAACTTTAAACTCGTTCGTCTCCTAGTTGTATTGTATACTAGGCAGAAGTGTCCCTTGACCCAAATAATAATAATACCACAGAAAAAGTAAAAAATCTAATCGTCTCTGAGCTAAAACCAAATGAGTGTAAAAACAAAAACATTGAGTCATTTCTCTTTTTAGGAACACTGTTTTTTAATTTATTATCTTATTTATACAACCGAACAATTGAGGGTGAAGGTCTTTGCTCAAACTCGTGACATTTTTTGACATCAAATTCAATGTATTGAGTTTAAAAAAAAAAAGTTTTTATCAGCATTCCAATGTCAAACTTTCACATCTATATCTACAACATGTGAATCTCCACATCCATGTTCTGTTGGATTTAGATCCTGTGACAATAAGCTCATCATGTTCCTGAAAAGTTTGGGACAATTTTGCTTTGTGACGTGGTGCGTTTTCATGCTGGAGGTAGCCATTAGAAGATGGTAAATTGTGGGCTTGAATGGCTGGACAAGGTCAGAAAGAGTACTCAAATAACAGGCTGGAATTGTGCAAAATATGTTCCCCACATCATTACTCCACCCCCACCAACCTTGTTGACACAAGGCAAGTTGGGTGCATGTATTAATGCTTTTGGTGCTAAATACTGATAGTACCAATAGTGTGCCTCAGCAGAAAGTGAGAATTAATAGACCAGACTACAGTTTTCAAGTTTTATGAATTATCAAAACTTATTACTATAAAATATAAATGAAATTATGGAATTTTTGTGATGAGTCAAACTCATTTTTGGCTTTCGCTAAAATACCTACTGGAAGAATTTGACAAAACTGGAGATTATTGGAATGGCACATCAGCTGTGTGTTCACAGCCAAAAAAAACCCCCTTACAGGTCCTCCGACAGGATAATGGACCCATACATACAACTACAAGCACTCAAGAATGGCAAAGAACAAAAGACTGGAGAATTAAAAAAAATATTCTATTAACCCGGATCTAAATCCTTTTGAAGATCTTTGAAAGTTTTTCTTTTTTATATGTTGATTTAAAAATACATTTTTTGAAAATATAGAATAAAAAACTTTCTTTCGGCTTCTTCCATTAGGGGTCGCCACAGTGGATCATCCGCATGTTTGATTTGGCACGTTTTTCATGCTGGATGCCCTTCCTAACGCAACCCCCAAATTTATCCGGGCTTGAGACCGGCACTAAGAGTGCACTGGCTTGTGCAACCCTAATGGCTGGGGTTGGTTCCCTGACTGGGAATCGAACCCGGGCCACAGCGGTGAGAGCGGCGCATCCTAACCACTAGACCACCAGGGAACCTTTTAAAAATATAGAATAAACAATGAACAATTTCAGTTTACTTTTGTCAAGTTTGTCCACTTTAACTTGGGGGTTCTTCATTGAAGGGTATCAGCAAATTTGTCTACATCCCTAGATGCTCTCTTTTAAATGCCGATTCAGACGCTTACCCACAAACCCTCTCTGAATCCCAAAAAACCAATACGCATCTACGTTTCTACTCAGAAATCAAAATCAACCAGTGGTGCATGCAAACCATGTACTTGAGTTAAAGTAATAATAATGTTCCTATTATCGTTTTTGCCACAAGACTCTTTTCTTAATCAAATCAATTTATGTGAAAAAAAACAATAATCTATTAATACAATGATATTAATGAGTCCAACACTGATATCTGTTATGATCATGAGCCCAAAACCTTTTCAACTACTAAAAAAAAAAAATCAAGGTCACGGGTGTTGTGGCGAATTCGAATCAGGAGTTTCTTCTATTATTTATTCCTCTCCAAATGTTCTGCTTGCGGTTGAACTGTATGTTGGTGAGAAATGGATGCCACCAAGTGCCAATCAAAACTAATTTAAAACCGAATGGTGGACGTTTTTTTATCCGCTCATAAATAAAAACAAAAAAAAGAACGATTGATTTTGCAAAATGTCGATTGGATTAAGTTAAAGTCTCCCCAAATGGAAACACTTCAGTAAAGTAAAGATATGCGAAAAATAAAAAGCTACTTCATTACTGTTTATCACTGAAATCAGCTCTATTAATAAGTATTCCTTTCTTCACCCAGTGTTCTATTTAAACATGGATTTTTCTCTTATTAATTCCCTCCATTTTCGTCTCGTTCACAGGGCGACTGCTGGATATGTATGGAACTCATGTCTACCTCGTTCGACAAATTCTACAAATATGTATATTGCTCATTAGATGATGTCATTCCAGAGGAAATACTAGGCAAAATTACGTTAGCGGTAAGCGCGCCTTCTCTTACGCCTTAAAAAGTGTTGCGTCGTTGCTGCTATTTGAGGATTTGTCAATTGTTCTCTTTTCTTTCCCCCTTAAATGTGTTACAGACTGTGAAAGCACTGAATCACTTGAAAGAAAACTTGAAAATAATCCACAGAGGTGAGTGTCGAGTCCGCAACAGCAGTGCGAATGTAGCACGCCGAAACCGAACTAGTCATGTGTAAGAGATCAGTGGTCAAGATCAGTCTGATCAGAACCTTGAGTCTCAGCACCACCAAGCTGCCCTTTATCTTCAACTGCTCAGCTGTATAAATAGGATAATTGTAAGTTGTTTGAAATAAATAAATGTATATGTAACTATTGCTTGTCTTATTAATCAAGGTTGAGCTTTTAAAAAAAAAAATATTTATTACAAATTATTCCCATATTATCGCCAATTGGAGATCTGGGAAATAGATTGGAAGTGATAGCTTCGGATCAGGAGGTCACGACTTCGAATCGCAGCATCACCAAGCTTCCATTGCTGGGCCCTTATGCAAGGCCCCCAACCCTCTTTGTGGAGTAGATAATTCTAAGTTGCTCGCTGGATATCCACCGAATGCCATGAATCGAAAATGTTTGCTGCCACTAGATGGAGCTGTCCTAATTGTGAACTGACCTGCTGAAAGAAGTGCAAATGCCCGATTGCTGTACGCCGACTTGTACTGTGTTACGTGTCTTGTACTGACTTCTAGTCTGCAAAAACTGATTATTATTGTTCAATATTATAATTTCCTGTTATTATGGAGTAAGTTGATTTCTTGAAATCTGCTTTATATTTCCAATTCGTAGACATCAAACCGTCCAACATTCTCCTGGATAGAAATGGCAACATAAAGCTGTGCGACTTCGGGATCAGCGGACAGCTGGTCGACTCTATAGCCAAGACTAGAGATGCTGGATGCAGACCTTACATGGCTGTGAGTCAACAGTTTGATACGGCTTCCTCGGATTGTAACCCCCGTAACTGTAATTGCAGAATGCAATGATCTCATATAAATAAAGGCATTAACATTCGCTACATTTATTTCTACACGTCTTACATGAAGCACGCATGATTTATGTTTTTTATAAAGACAAACTGGTATATAAATTGACCGCATTCATATAAAGTGGTATCAAAAAGTTTAATGGCGCTCTTCTAACCACATGCGTTGCCACGTCTGCCAGTTAGAAGATAGAACAAACGTGAAATTTTGCATGCATCTGGGCAAATCTGCCACACAGACATTTGACATGGCGTACATTTGACACAAGATCGAGGAGTTTTGAGCGCTTCAAGAGCGGAACTGGAAGAAGACGAGAGATCAGGAAGACTCTCGACGAGCATCCCCCCCCCCACCCGAATGTCAAAACCATTAGGCAGCATGTGTATGATGATCGTTGGGAAAACCATCAACATGATCTCACTTCCGAAATAACCCCCCCCCCCCCCCCCTCCACCTCCTCAAAATCCACCTGCCAACTTTGCCATTTTCCCCAAAGATGAAGATCTGTCTCAGAGATCGCCGTTTTGACATTGCGGAGATCCGGCGCGAATCACAAGGTGCTTGACACACTTCAAAAAGAAGACTTCCCGGGACACGTTTCAGACGTGGCAGAAATGCTGGGAGCTCCATATGACCTATTTTGAAGGTGATGGTGTGTAAACATCGATAAATAAAGTACTTCCTTGTTAACAGAACCAGTCTCGAAAAAGTTCAAAATTTCCGATACCACCTCGTGTATACCTGCGCTGTGCCTTGTAGTCTGCTGCTGTAGAAAAAACGCCTTGACCAATCAGATTCGAGAATTCAGTAGCACTGTGGTATAACTAGTATTTTTTTTTTTCCTACAGCCCGAAAGGATAGACCCTAGCGCTTCTAGACAAGGCTACGACGTGCGCTCGGACGTCTGGAGTTTGGGAATTACGCTGGTTTGTGATTAGTTGAATGTTCCTTAATTTTTAAAAAAAATTGACTGTTAAACGATTCGATTTCTTTTGTTAGTACGAGCTGGCCACCGGCCGATTCCCATACCCTAAGTGGAACAGCGTGTTCGATCAACTGACGCAGGTGGTGAAGGGCGATCCTCCTCAACTGAGCAACTCGGAGGAGAGACAGTTTTCTCCCAAATTCACCAACTTCGTTAATCTCTGGTGAGTTTCCCTGTTTTTCGAGTTGTTTTTTTGAGGATACAAACATAAAAACACAGCCAAGTTCTAAACAATGTTTTGTTCTTCTCAGCCTTACAAAGGACGAGTCGAAAAGGCCAAAGTACAGGGAGCTTCTGGTAAATGCATCTTATGTTCTTTGTTATATTTATATATAAAATAAATAAATAAAAATGAATTGTTGAATATTTCACATGAGCAAGTGTGAGATTTAACAATTTGTAAAAAAAAATAGATTTTTTTCTCTCTCTTTTTTATTTAATATTGAATATCGAAAGCAGAAAAAGGAGACTACAGCCCATGATTTCGCACAACAAAAAGAATAGAAAGTGACTTTTTTTTTTTTTATTCATTTTCCCTATTCATTTATTCACACAGTGTAATCAAAATCACACACTACCAAAAACTATCAATGCACCAAAGTGCACAATATTTCCAATCTAACGTAACCTGGAATCACAAGTGTATATAAAATATGTGTAAATTGGTAGAAATGCAGTACAGTTCTGGACTAGCGTAGCCTGTGCGTAGTTTCTTTGCTTGTTAATTGGTTACAGTGTCCTATGACGTCAAAAAATGGAGGCTGATGCGATTCCGCGGTAAAGCGGGGGATTATTGTACCATTATTGTATTGTGTTGGATTATTGTATCATTTAAAATGTCAAATTTATTGTCCAATTCTACAACAGTAACATCCAAGTTGAAAAACAGAGAAAATGAAAGTGTAGTTGTGTGTTGGGTACCAAAATCTAATTTTGTTTAAAATGACTTTAAATTACGTAACTGTGTGTTTGCGGTTTTGACAGACACGTGTGTCAGACTCCCATTTCCTGTCACTCTGTCTGTTTCTTTTGAAAAAACACAGTGATCGAAACCAGAATTTAACATCTGTTTGATTAAATAAAAAAAGAATTATATATTTAAAAAAAAATAAAAAATGTTAAAGGATGAAAGTATTAATGAGGCGTATTTTAAATATCAAACATTTTGAACGAACAACAACAAAAAAAATATATATATATATTTTTTTTTTTAAACCAAAAAAAACTAAATGAATGAACGCAATGCACACATACCCTAACACGATTCTATATTTGATTCTATGCACTCAAATTACAGACACTTTCTTAGATCTTTTAAATATATATATTTTTTTCTTTTCTTCTCCATAGAAGCACCCGTTCATCCTGATGTACGAGGAGCGAGTGGTGGACGTCGCCAGTTACGTGTGTAAAATTCTGGATGAAATCCCTGCCTCCCCCAGCTCTCCGATGTACGTCGACTGATAGCGCAATGTAAAGCCCCCTCCACTGAACGCAACGTAACTCGGCAGCCGTTTCGCCGCAGACACGTCGTCCACGGTTCACGACTCCACACTGCTTTTAAGGATCGGCTTTTCGTCTTCGAAACCAATTAGCGTACCGTTCGATAAACCAAGCTAGCGATAAGAATAAGAACGAGAATCATTTCTATTCGTGGCCGTGCTATTTATTTTCAATGCCACGTGTCGTTGTGTAGCTGATTTGCATAATAGTACCATTTAGAACAAGACTTGAATGGGGGGGGGTTCTAAACAAAAAGCGCCCATACACGTTTTATAATATTTCTACCATATGACACGTCATTTAGAGTCGTACGCCGAAGCATCCGTTCCAAATGGTTGCATTTTTCTGACGTTTTTTCGCTCCACACATTATTCATCTGAACGAATTCTGTGACACGAGGATGCTGTCGGGCGCCATTCAGCAGATCATTGGGTAGAAAGAAACACCATCATCCTTCAAGTGGTTTTGTATAAATATGCAACTTTAAACTCGCCAAAATTGTATTAAATAAATAAAGAAACTGTTATGGTGTACACACTTGTAAACACTCCTATCTTACTGTAAATAGACACGTTACAGTACACGTCACCCCACCGAAAGTCCTTAACGCTACTTTATTTATATTATTTTGCCCCCCCCCCCCCCCCCCCCCCCAAGCTCCTGACATCTTGGCATATGTGTGCGTTCTGAAAGATGTTCGAAATCTCACTGTTTAGGGTTTCTCACTTTAAACTAAATAATGTACACGTTTTTTTTTTCTTTTTTTTTTTGCCGCCAAAGCAGTCTTTCACTAACTCACGTAATAGGACGAGTCAAATATGACACTAGATAGCTTTGAAGATGGGAGTGTTTTTTTTTTTTTTTTTTTTTTTTATGAGATCATTGGACACACTTAAGTGCATCACTGACCTGAAGAATGCTTAATTCTACATCCTTTTTAAGGGCATACATTGTTTGTTTTTTTTTTGTTTTGTTTTTTTGACACTCTTTGGACTGTACAATATGGCGCCGTAGTAGAATATTTAATATTAGAAGGTAAAATAAGATGGATTTTTATGTAACGTTATATTGTATGGGTATATAGAGCGGGAAATATCCGAATTGTTCACACTGTGAAGAGTTTTAAGTGTATACAGTACATTGTGAACAGCAATCTGTATAATTAAATACGAATAAATAATAATATTGAAATGAAGTTATTAATTAGAGGATGCGCAGGGATATCTTTACGTCTGCTTTTTTTTTTTTTTTTTTCTTTCCGGAGATATTAACCTTTGACGGTCTGAGCTATTCGTCTTCTTCACTACACATATTTAAAGGATATCGATGAAATCTTAGTGTTCTTGTAGTACTGATGAGAGCGAAGCCTGCAGGTCAGTTGTGATGAGGCTTGGATGTGATTGTGACCTTATCGAGCTCATTTTTCTTTTCTTTTTTCTTTTCGTTTCTCGTCTGGAAAAAAACAAACAAATGGACTGAATGCTAGAATAAATTCTATGAGTTAGCCTCTGCCTGGTGTCTATGGCTGTTTGTGTCGGAGAACAGAAACACATGTTGGTGCCGCAGGGTCCGCGGTATTGTCTTGAGCGCAGTTATTTTTTAATTTTTTTCTGTATTTCCCCAAAATATGATAATATTTATCTGTGGGTGGAAGGTAATGAAGTACAATTACTTCGTTACTGTATTTAAGTAGATTTTTCTGGTATCAGTAGTTTAATTCACTATTTTTCTGACATCTTTTCACTTTCATGTGTTACATGTGTTACACAAATATCTGTACTTAGATTTTTAAACCAGCATCGTTACTTTAGTTTTAATCTATTCGGTGACTCAATATTTTTTTCTTTTTACTGCTCGCTGTTTTCAGCCCATCAACCGATCAACCTTTTTCAATCTACCACTGGTGTATCATTTCTTGGCTCTCGCACACCACAGACGTAGGCTAGCATAGGAAGCTAACAACAAGTTTGGGGTTAAAATGGATCAGGCAGAGGGAGTCAACAAAGTAAACTGAGAACAGAAACATTTCTAAACATCTCTCCTTGTATGTGTGTGACACACTGAACAAAATTATAAATGCAACACTTTTGTTTTTGACCCTATTTTTCATGAGCTGAACTAAAAGATCGAAAGACTTTTTCTATGTACACAAAAGGCCTGTTTCTCTCAAATATTGTTCACAAATCTGTCTAAATCTGTGTTAGCGAGCACTTCTTTACTGAGAAAATCCATCCACCTCACAGGTGTGGCAAGATGCTGAGTAGACAGCATGATTATTGCACAGGTGTGCCTCAGGCTGGACACAGGCTGTGCGAAGTTGCTGGATATTGGCAAGACCTGGAACACACTGTCATATACGCCGATGAGAACGAAGAGCATGCAGAGGAGCTTACCTGAGACGCTTTCTGACAGTTTGAGCAGAAATCTTTTGGTTGTGCAAACCGATTTTTGCAGCAGCTGTCCGGATTGCTGGTCTTGGACAATCTTGGAGGTCCTGGGCTGGTGTGCTTACACATGATCTGCGGTTGTAAGGCCGCTTGGATGTACTGTCGAGTTCTCTGAAACGTCTTTGGAGACGGCTTATGGTAGAGAAATGAACATTCAATTCATGAGCAACAGCTCTGGTGGACATTCCTGCAGTCAGCATGCCAATCCCACGCTCCCTCAAAACTTGTGGCATTGTGCTGTGTGATTAAACTGCACATTTTAGAGTGGCCTTTTATTGTAGCCAGCCTGAGGCACGCCTGTGCAATAATCAAGCTGTCTAATCAGCATCTTGATATGACACACCTGTGATTGTTTATATATATATATATATATATATATATATATATATATATATATATATATATACATATATACATACATATATATATACATATATACATACATACAGTGGGGCAAAAAAGTATTTAGTTAGCCAGCAATTGTGCAAGTTCTCCCACTTAAAAAGATGAGAGAAGCCTGTAATTTTCATCATAGGTACACTTTAACTATAAGAGACAAAATGAGAAAAAAAATCCTGAAAATTACATTCTGATTTTTTAAAGAATTTATTTGCAAATTATGGTGGGAAATAAGAATTTGGTCATTGAACTCGTTATTAGTATAAAAGACACCTGTCCACAACCTCAAACAGTCAGACTCCAAACTCCACTATGGCCAAGACCAAAGAGCTGTCAAAGGACACCAGAAACAAAATTGTAGACCTGCACCAGGCTGGGAAGACTGAATCTGCAATAGGTAAGCAGCTTGGTGTGAAGGAATCAACTGTGGGAGCAATTATTAAAAAATGGAAGCCATACAAGTCCACTGATAATCTCCCTCGATTTGGGGCTCCACACTTGATCTCACCCCGTGGGGTCAAAATGATGACAAGAACGGTGAGCAAAAATCCCACGGTAGGACCCCCGTGTTTTGCTAGAGAGCATTTGGATGATCCAGAAGAGGATTAGGAGAATGTCATATGGTCAGATGAAACCAAAATAGAACTTTTTGGTAGAAACCTGTCGTGTTTGGAGGAGAAAGAATGCCATACCTACTGTGAAGCATGGGGGTGGAAACATCATGCTTTGGAGGTGTTTTTCTGCAAAGGGACCAGGACTGTGCAAAATAAAGAATGAATGGGGACATGTATTGTAAGATTTTGAGTGATTTTGTCATTTTGTCTCATAGTTGAAGTGTACCTATGATGAAAATTACAGGCGCCTCTCATCTTTTTAAGTGGGAGAACTTGCACAATTGGTGGCTGACTAAATACTATTTCTGCCCCACAGGGTGTGTGTGTGTGTGTGTGTGTGTATATATATATATATATATATATATATAAAATCTGTTGTATTTATTATCTTATGTTCCAGTTACCAGCGTGACATTAAAACAGGACGTAATATGCCTACTTTTTACTTAAGTTCATGTCAGAGCCCAAACTTCTTGTAGTGTAGTGTAGTCAGTACTTCAGCTTTTACCAGCCTTTTAAAACCGGTATCTGTACTCCTGCTTGAGTGAAGGATGTGTGAACTTTTGCCACCTCAGTTCCTGGGATAGTCCATGAATCCACCATAATGAACGAATGGAGAGCCCTACAGTGACATCCACTGAATTGTTTATTGTTTAACCCCAATCATTTGTTCTCAAAAATACTTTGTTATTGATATAAAACATTATTATATTATATCTTTTACATTTGACATTTTGACAACATCTCTTCATCATGGTACCTGTTGGTGGATATTTTAGGCAGAAAGTGAAAATTTTCTTCTTATAAATTGACATGTTAGAAGCAGGAGAAGTTGGTAAGTGTAAGGATTTGAGCGAGTTTGACAACATGGCTAGACGACTGTGTCTGAGCATCCCCAAAAACTGCAGCTCTTGTGGGTTGTTCCTGGTCTGCAGTGGTCAGTATCTATCAAACGTGCTCCAAGAAAGGATCAGTACAAAAAAAATTCAACAACACAATATTAGGCAAGTGGTTTTAATGTTATGGCTGATAAGTATATTTGTGTGCCACAATTATTTGGCACCCTTTTGAATTCATATGATGTTTAAATTCTTTGTTAAAGTTCCATCATTGTTCAGGTTATCAGCTGTTCCCTGATGGACACTTCAGTGCAGAACTTTTTTAAGTTAAAATTATCATGGAACCATTATCGCAATTAATTAGTCTAAATCCATTTTCATGGTTTCTTGAGTTTAACCATCTAGGAACCTCATGGATCTGTAAACTGTTCAGGTTGAACCATCATCAGCTGCAGGGAGCAAATGAAGATAGTTCAATCCAGAGTCTGAAATGGTCTCAGGGAGTTTTTCACATTAAGATGTTAAATATGTCAATGTTTAGAAATGACATATTTCTGTCAAGCTGCGTTGTCCATGATTCAACATGCTCTTCAAAGTCAAATAGATCTGAACTGAATTGAGAGAACAATCTAGAACTCTATCATCATTTACAAAAAATGAAGAAAAAAAAAAGAAATCATTTAAATCCAAAGCTCAATCTTTTTGGACATTTTGTTTATTTGTTGGTGTTTATTGAAGTTTTATTAGTACAGTGGTGGAGACATACTGAGACGGTTTACATTGGAAAGCTGTTTCAGTGGCCAAGCAGTACAAAAGCTTTTTGTCGCATCTATATAGTTCTTCCCCAGGAGAAAAAAAAAAAAAGACAAAAAACGGTACGAAGTTCAATTTCCTCATCAAAATAGAACACTCGTGTGCACTGGTGAGATGCTATGGAATGATGGGAATTCCTTCTCAGTCGTCTGGTTGGTTAGAAGTAGTGTATGTGTTGTAAGACTGAAAATTTGAATTTAGTACTGTAGAATATTAGGCAAAATAAAGTGGTCGGTCTATTCGAGTTCACATGATAGGGATGTTTCTTCGGAATACATTGGATGGACATCTACGCTATATGGTCAAAAGCATCTGGTTTTGCCAGCTATATATGGTTCTTCCCCAAACTGTTGCCACACAGCTGGAGGCACACAATTGTATACAATGTCTTTTGATGCAGTAGCATTAAATTCTTCCTTGAACTAGGAGACCCAAAGTTTTTCCAGCATGGCAGTGCCTCTGCACACAAAGCCAGCTCCATGAAGATATGCTTTACATGGGTTGGAGTGAAAGATCTTGAGTGGCCTTTTATAGAGCTCTGATCTCGACCCTACTGGGATGAGCTGGAATGCTGGCTGCACCCCAGGTCTCCTCGCTTCACCTACCTGGCTTTTCTAAATCTCCACGAAGAAGAGTGGAGATAATAACAGCAAAGGACTAAATGTGGAATGGGATGTTTAAAAAGCACATACGAATCTTATGATCAGTTGTACATATCGTTTTTTTTTTTGTTTTTTTATCCCATTCAGCAGGAAGATTTGGATCATGCTCATACTGACCACAAATGCAAAAATGAACCTAGTTCTGCTTTTATTTCTTATTTATTTCTTTAATCCCTGATGATAAGTAATTTGGATTTGTGAAACCAAATTAAATGCACTACCATGAGGCCACAGTGTGAATACATTCAAACTTATCACTGTGCTGTCCAACTACATTCAAATATTGAAGAGATTATTTGGACAAAAAGAAAAATTAAGATATTGTGCAGCAATATAAATGGTGGAAATAGAGAACGTAGTAATCGTTGCTGGCTTAAGTCGTCCACCGATCCAATATATGACAAAAAATATCTATTTCAACGTCTTTGTACTCTGTTCACAGTTTAAAACGTTAGTGAACTCGTTTTTTTTCCCCCCTCCCACTAATCAGATAAACAAGGTTTTGAAAAGTTTTTTGTGCACACATAAAATCCTGCTAAATTTAATTAAAAAGAAAAATGTCCACAGGTGTCTCATCTCGGTTCAGCCCGCTGTGGGTGCAAATATTCACAGTAAAACAATACACAGTATATTACAATTAGTTCTGCACAACTGCTGGGAAGAACAGGCCATTTCTATGAACATTGTTGATGTGTAAAAAAAGCTATAAAAAAAAAATCCATTTGTCAATGAGTTGCTTGAAATTGAATTTCAGTTTTGCAAAAAAAAAAAAAAAAAGTACAAAAATTTTTTAACCAAACAAAACTTAAATTGTGCTGTTAGTGCAATCAAGGCAACTTGCTACATCACTGACGTAACCATGGAAGAGTAAATAAAGGGGGAAAAAAAGAAAGTGACTCAATTTTATCTATAGTGTATCTGTACGAAGCTTAAGTCTGGATGGAGAGGATCTGAAACTGAATGAAATATTTTTTTTTTTACAAATGAATTGTCAGCTGTATAGTCAATAAAAGTAAGAAGAATAATAGTACAATATTAGAAAATATATATTTTATGTATAAATATTATAAAATGCCATTAGAAAAGAAGTTGTGCCATTCTAACTTCCATTTTATTTGCCAATTAAAGCAATGCATTAAGGCATTTTGTGTGTGTGTGTGTGTGTGTGTGTGTGTGTGTGTGCTTTTGTTCCCACAAAACTAAAGCTGATCCATCACTTGAGCTCAAACTTCAGCATCATAATTTCACCATCGTATAAGGATTGTATGACGCACCAGTATGACGTAGTGTCTTTTTTTTTTCTTTTCCCAAATATTTTTTTGCATAAAATATGTTCGAATCATTTTTAAGACACGGAAAATCTAAAGAGACGCGACGTAGTTATAAAGTATTGCAATTCTATAAAAAATAAAACCTCTGGATTTTAATTTTCCTAGGCACAACCTTGATTTTCACGTGCCTCTTTCGGGCGGAAGGATATGCGTCTCCTTTATCCCTGTTCCTAAACAAAGGAATGTCTCATAAATATCTTCTGTATAAATACGTCTACGCAAATATTCAAATGTCCAAATAAATACATCTGCAATGTGACATCTTTGAAAGAAAGCAAAACGGGTCACGTGTCAATATTGTTAGTAGTATTCGGGAACAAAAATAAAACAGCCATGAAGATGGAAATTTTCATATAGGGGGCAGCAATGAGTCAATTTTAAACTGAACAAATTTTTACACAGGGAAAGTATGTTGAATTATGCGCACCACATAACTATACATTTTTGTGGTCATTCGTTAAGGAAATAAAAAAGCAATGGTGACATGCTGAGACCTAAACTGAATGTAAAATTGTTTAGTATTTTAATCCATGGACTTGCAGCTAAGACATACTCTCACATTATAGACAATGATATATTCTGATACAACATTGTATCTTGATGGTCTAAATAAATTAAAATGTTTCTTTAAATAAAATGGGGATGAAAAACAGAACAAAATGGTAAAAAAAAAAAAAAAAAAAAAAGAGTAGAACAAAAGGCACTTGCATGCAGTCCAAAAAATATATATATATATGGCAAGCCAAAGGTGACAAAACTATACTACTCAAGATGCTGTGTGAGCATTTATAAATATTTACAATAGCACATTTAGATACTATGACGGAGTTTTAGTGCCACGTGAAAAAAAATTTAACCACGAGGATAAAGTCGTCGCAGTACAAGGATAAAATCTTATTATTTTGAGAATTAAGTAAAAACTACGAGAATAAAGTTGTAGCTGTATGAGAATGAAGTCAAAATTACAAGCTTATAATATGAATCCATAAACCACAGCATGTTGGGATCTCCAGGGTTGATTTCCACGTGAGAAACATCTCTTAGAATTTAATGTAGATGTAACCATCGATATTCTTGGAGTCAACCACTGGTCACCATACAAGTCTGCACAAAAAGCAATTTCCTCAATGTTTGTCTGATTTTTTTTCTTCTGAATAAATTAAGTTTCGCTTTGTTCACTAATTATAACTCCGAGCTCATACGCCAAAAGACAAAGAATTTCCTAAAGTAGGATCTAACCAAATCTTCCACATTCAGTTAATGCGAAACAGCGAAACGTTTCTCACAATTCTGTGTTTTTTCTTAAAATATTACCACTTTAATATCGTAATGCTGCAACTTTATACTCAAAAATATTCCGAATTTATTTTTGCAATTTTGATTTTATTCTCAAAATGTTTACATTTTATTCTTAAAGTTACAGTGTATTCTCAACTTTATTCCCGTAATTTCAGCTTTATTCTCGTATAGCTACGGCTTTGTTCTCGTAATTTCAGCTTTATTCTCGTATAACTACGGCTTTAGTCTTGTAATTTCAGCTTTATTCTCGTATAGCTACGCCTTTATTCTCGTAATTTCAGCTTCATTCTCGTATAGCCACGGCTTTAGTCTTGTAATTTCAGCTTTATTCTCGTAATTTTGACGTTATTCTCAAAATATCTCGCCGTTATTCTTGTATTGTCACAACTTTAATCTCGTAAACTTAGATTTGTCTTTTTTTTCCCCTTTTTTTTTACGTGGCACAATAAAACGCCGTCATGTGGTGGGGAGGTTTTTTGTGTGTGTGTGAGCACTTCAGGAGTGTTCACACCACGTGCTGGAAAGACATTTTTCGAAGCAGTAGTGTAATATTTACAATTGAATTCGCTGTTGGATTTATTTTAGATGTTTTGTTTGAATGGATTCGGTTAGTTTGGTATAGGTTATTTCCAGTAATTCCTTCCCACATTCCTTCCCACGACATAAAGTTTCAAGTTTTGGACCAGAACAAGCATTTTTTTTTTTTTTTTACTGTAGGAAGAACATATTGAGTGTTATTTGAGGAAGTCATCTTGGAGCTTTATTTGATCCTGTTGGCTGTGCGTCTTGTGGAAAACCACATCGTAGATAATTTTGGATGTGAAGTGCTTCATGTTCTTGCTCAATCTATACCTGGCTGTATGGTTTACCTAATAGGGCTCCCTGGTCAGCTTCACCAGTGCTCAAGGTGGAGGTCCATGGCTGAATTCAGTCCAATGTCACTCACATCCAGGAACTCTGTGTTGAAGATACTGGGTGCTGATGGAGCCATGCTGCTGCTGAATGCCGTGGCTGAGCTTGGAGGAGTTAAGTCCAACCACTCCATGCTTTCCCATGGTGATTCTGAGAACGTCATGCCGAGCCCTTGGTTGTCCGTGGGCACTGGCGAGACTTTGGTCGCCATGGGAGACAGAGGCGTGCCCATCATGTCCCTGTTGCTGAGCAACTTGTCGTCATGGTGATGACCTGCAAAGGAGTCTCCTATCTTCTCCAGCTGGCCCTCCTCTGTGCTCAACTTGACAGGCATAATGTCCCCATGGCGTATCAAGGGGCTCAGAAGCACCTCCAGGTGGCACTCGGTATGCCCTGTAGCATGCCCATATTGCACATCAGAGGGCGGAAGGTGGCTGAAGTGGCGATGAAACTTTGGAATGGGCGTTGCACTGGTGGCAGTGTTGCTGGCCGAAACTGTAAGGTGAGGCACAACTTTGGTTACAGGGGACCTCTCCTCTTTGGCGTTAGCTGGAATTTCTTGATGGGGGAGGGGAGATGGGGGCAGTGCGGGAAGAGGGGAAGGACATTACAGCATTTATCAGAGTAGGTTCGATTATGGATTGGGAGTAGGGAACTATAAGGGGCATTGTACTTTTATACATTGGATACTTACCTCCACTTTCAATTAGGACATCAAGGAGTTCGTCCATTTGCTGACTTCTGGTCATCTGCTGGAATAAAATAGTGCCCTGATGTAACTAATTAATCATGCAAACATTTGGTTTTAGGTTCTGTCATTTGGCACTTAGGTTAAATTCATTATACACAGTTGGACACAGCCGTTATGCTAAGCCACAAAAATTTCGATTTTGAATATCTTTTTTTATTCTCATGGCAAGAATATTGATAAATGAGGGGTGTTCAAGTCAAACCGGGACTTCAAAGAGTGGAAACTGCTTTTATTTTTCAACATACTCCCCTGCTAGATTTATACACCTATCCCAGCGTTTAGCTGACGTCTGGAACCTAAAACACCTAAACCATCCCAGGACAGCCTGCTTTACTTCATCATCCGGGCATATGGGCAGCCCTCACATTTAGAACGACAATGCCAGAGACATATTTTGAAAATGTAGTTTTAAATATGTATCTGTATTTGATATTTGGCTTTCAAATTCGAACTTCCCTTAGTTATTAATAGAGGTCGAGGTAGGATTTGGTAGTGTTTGGGAAGGGGGGAGGTCAGCGACTACCCCATCGCCTGTGAGTAGTTCAGAGGGTTCAGTTTTAGTGGAATGTGAAGCGTCACATTTTTGCCATCGACCCTTCCGTTGTTACGGTTCAACGTTTCAGTGATGTCCCTTAGCCCCCATGCTCACCAGATTTGTCTGTCTGCAATTTCATTCTTTGGGGCTCCCTCAAATCGAAAGTCTACGTTCAAAAACCTTGTTCAGTAGACAAGCTGAAAGTTGGTTTTCGTGAAGAAATTGCAACTGTCCCAGAAGAATTGTTGGTAAGTGCGATGCAGAACTTTGAGGAGAGGCTCCGGTTGTGTGTACAGCAAAGACGTCATCTTTCTGATATATTCTTCTGTAATTAAATAATAAATGTATACCTATCAAAACATTTATTACAGATTGTTTTGGTGGTAATAAAACATTTTTATATTTACATTTACATTTGCGGCATTTAGCAGACGCCCTTATCCAGTACAAAAGTGCTTTAAATCTCTAGTAATAAATAAATCTACACTGGTATGCAAGATTACAAACTTAATATAAATATAACTCCAATTCTACAAACTTGGAAAGTGCTAATTGGAAAGTGCTAATTATATTGAAAATCAACCGAGTTACACTTATTTAAAAAACATGCGTTCTCTTTTGCACCACCCTGTACCATGACCATACTGTTTTTCCGGCTTCAGTCCCCTGTAATTATGACAGTGGCCTCTAGAGGCGAATCTAATCTAAGCTCATTTATAAATATATTTATTAATTCCTAGATGCATATTTATTTCCTTTAGCACATTGTGATAATTTTGTACTGTTTTTTTTTTCTTCATTATTTTTTTAATTAATTTCTCTCTTTTTTTTTTCCAGTATTCATTAGTATTCAGTATTCTGGTATCAGCAAGAACGATGCAACCAAGCTATCGATATCGGTAAAATCCACTATTTGTCAACCTCAACTTATTAACATAGCCTAATTATTTGTAATTATTATATGATTGTAAGAATGCTCTTTCAATAGGCTATATATCTCGTAACAAACAAATTTAGCATTAGGAGGCATAATAAATTCATATAAATTCATTATAAAATACACAATAATACTGGTAGTCACTCTGGCCTATGTAATTTTCTGTTACTGACCGACCCGGCCCCTGGGAACCCATGCTTTACATCTTTAAAATTTTTTACTGCGGCCGAGTGTCTCATCACCGTACTGTGCTTGAATTCTTCTATAGGTATCAGTGGGTTTTACGCCTATGTTCACAAGAAACATGACATGTACGCCCCCTATCAGTAAAAGGACACACTAGCTACTTACTTCTTTGTGTATTACCATCAAAGTGGCATCCATTTTCGTACCTGTAAAATTAAAGGTCCCGGTGTGACTTGAGCGCCCCCTCATAGTTTAAATCAAATTCCTTTTTTTTTGACAATAGGTATACACTTTTTGGGTGTCATTTCTCTTGGTTGTTATTTTTAAGGCAAATACCAGCCAGGAAGCTCTCTAATCATACAGCACAGCTGTTTCTGTATTAGGGTGCTGTTCATGCAATGTGAAAGAAGAGGAGTGTGCGATCGTGGGGGTGGCATAGAAGAGAAAAAAGTGTTTGTGATTTCTGTGTGGATGAGCAATGCCAGAAGCTGGAGTGATGGTAGAAGGCATGAGGCTCAGCTGGTCTTGGGACTCCTTTACCTGCTTCACTGCATCCTCATAGCATGGGGGCTGTTTAATGGCAGATGCAGTAGAGTCTGAGCTACAGAAGGTAGTGGTGGAGGTGGCGCACGTTTGGTCAATGTGCCTGGGAGAGTGTAATATTGCCATCTATATGAGGAGATAGGGTGAAACGTTATACCTCAAATGTGGAAGAGGGACCAGATAAAGGCTGAGAAGTTTTCACAAGATCACGCTCGGGCGGAGCAGGCATTATATGTGTTTGGCCATGAGAAGGGGTAAAAGGATCAATTGTTCAATGCTTTCCTCGCTTTCTGTCCTGGAATCATTCGTCAACATTGAAAAATAGCAGGTAGCTGTGATTTGTCCTTTTATCTTGTGTGAGTTTGGCATGTGATATGACCACATGATCAGGTTCATGCACATGTGACTTGTAATATTCATTCAGTTCACTGAATAATGGGGTGATGTAAACATGTGACCAGTGTATTCACTGATGATTGTGGAGACTTTTAAAACTTAGTGTGTGTGTGTGTGTATATATATATATATATATATATATATATATATATATATATATATATATATATATATATATATATATATATATATATATATAGTATCTTACAAAAGTGAGTACACACCTCGCATTTCAGCAAACATTGTAGTATATCTTCTGTGGGGACAATACTATAGAGTTTACTGTCCTCCAAAAATAACTTAATATACAGCCATTATTGTCTGAATAACTTGCAACACCCTAAGTGATAACAGATGTACATCATGTAACCATGCAAAGCCACATGTAATATTCATCATGTCCATGTTTTTGCATGCTTTACAGTACCATACATGTTTGTGTATCTTGTATTAGAGCAGTTACAGTACAATAGCCAGGGGCATAAAGAGTTTTTTCCATAAGGGGTTCCACTTGAAACAGACCTCACAATGGTCGATTAAAGTAGTTGAGTCCTCGTGCTGTGCGTCAGGTGCAGAAGCTGGCTTAAAAAAAAAAGACGCATGAGTGCTGCCAGCATTACTGGATTACTAGAACCATGTCCTGTGGTCTGATGAGACTTAGATAAACTTGTTTGGTGTCCAGCATGTGTGGCAACGCCCTGGTGAGGAGGACCAAGAAAATTGGTGGTAGTAGCATCATGGTCTGGGGCTGCATGAGTGCTGCTAGTACTGGGGAGCTGCAGTTCATTTAAGGAAACATTGAATCCGACATGTACTGTCACATTCTGAAGCTGAACATGATGCCCTCCCGTCAGAAATTAGGCCGAACTGCAGTTTTTCCAAGATGATAACTGCCTTGCTGAGGAAGCTGAAGGTGATTAAGTTGTCAAGTATATCTTCAAACCTGAACCCCTACTGAGCACCTGTGGGGCATCCTCAAGTGAAAGGTGGAGAAGATTGCAGCAGTTTCGTGATGTCATTATGGAGGAGTGGAAGAGGATCCCAGCAACAAACTGTGCAGCTCTGGTGAATTTCATGCCCAGGAGAATTAGGGCAGTGGTGGAAACCAATGGTGCTCACACAAAAGATTGACACTTTTGGACACAGTTTTGACTAGGGTTTACTCACTTTTGCTGCCAGTTATTTAGACAATAATGGCTGTAGGTTGAGTTAAATTTAGGACAGTAAATCTATACTGCTATACAAGCTGCTGTAAAATTTATCCAATTTTCATTTCTATAGTATTTTTCCCTTGAAAGATGGTTTCTGAAATGTGATATATGCTCACTTTTGTGAGATACTGTATACATTACTGTAGAAAGATTGGCTTTGTGGCCACAGATAGAAGAAAAATTAGAAGAATAGTATTTGTGACGGCTTTTTCAGGTAGGTCTTTTGCATGACTATAGTTAAGACTGGGATATAGTGGACTAATCTGGTCTCCTTACAAACCTTTTGCTGCATGTTTGGAGTTTTTCCCTTAGAAGACCCTCTGGGGTTTAGGTTGTTCTCGTTGCTTGAATAGACTTGCTGCAAACTTCTTTGGTCAGCTGAATAGGTGCAGCTCACAGATTGAGCAACATTCTTCCGCTGGAGCTGTCATAAGGGGCAAAATTTTATAAGATTTGTTATAGAAACCTTAAGTAAAAAGTCTTATAAATCTATAAACTTAACAGTTATATTCCATGTGCCTTGATGCCTTCATCAGAAAAAGATTTGTACAATGCATGTACCTGCATGGGATGTGGTCTGGCGCCATTGTGGGTGCAGCTGTCCCTACCCAAGGGAGGTGTGAGCAGAAATGGATGACTAGGAGAGGAGGGAATGCTGTTGGGCTGTGGGCTGCTTGAGTTCTTGGTCACGGGTGAGTCTTGAGGAGAGCACTGAGGGCTTAGATAGGACGGGAGACCAGAAGGACTTCGAGACGAGGGTATGTCCAGGTTTTGAAGGCCACCACCTAGGCTACAGTGTCCCATTGGCTCCATGCAGCTGTTTGAAGGCCCATTCTTTGGCTGCTTGGAGGCCATTGGACAGCTGGAGGCCACATGCTCTTGCTTGATGGAAACACCAAAGAAGTGCTGCATTTGGCTCGGGGGCTGCAAGTGTATTGGCTCCTGCAAGCCATGACTGTGCTTCCGTTTATGCAATTGCATCCGCAGCTCCTCCACCTGCCGTTGCTCCTGGTGTAACTTCCATGTCAGCTCCTCGATCACCTTCTGCTTCTCCACCAACATCTTGTCCTTCTCAGTGTCCAGGCCTGATTCACCATGCAGGCAGTTCCCCAAGTTCGGGTTGTCCTCTGAACTAAGTTGAGCCGGTGATGGCTGCAGGCCGAACTGCGGAGAAGACATAGTGACGTCGCTGAAACTGTCAGGAAGAGAGCCACTGACCGACAGATCAGAGGAGGCAGGAGAGATGGGTGGGGTGGATGTATTACTGCAAAATGGGTAATACCCCCCTACATGGGACAAAGTACCGGAAGAACTTGGGGATTGGTAGGAGGAGAGCGAGCCAGTGGGAGTAACTGGGAAAGTAACGGTTGTGATATCACCGGCGCTAGAGGGAGAAGCAGAGGTAGAGTCTTTATAGGGCCTCAGCCTTTCTATAAGGGCAGTCTTGGTGCCTGATACTGGAAGACCTCGTATTCTTAGCTGCTGCCGAAGCTCAGATACCTGTTGGCAGGAGAAAAAAAACACTGTATCACTGGTATCAAGTTTTTTTACTTTATTTTTACATCTGTAAAGACTGCACATAATAATGTCACATAGATTTGCAAAGGTCTGTCACTTGTCTCCTGACAAGTACCTTTAGGTCATCAAGGTTAGAGGGCAAAGGCCCTGGTCTGACTGGAGTTATGTTGGATGTGCTGCAGTATGTGGTCTTCACAGGAGATGAGGAGCTGATGCTGTCTGTACTGGTGGCACCACTGGAACTGCATTGCGTTTGCTGCTCGCCGGTCTGCCTAAGGGACATTTACTCAATCAGCTCAGACAAACCTTTAATTCCCAGCTAGAAGTCTGCATTTGGAATATCCTAAACCATATCTAAAGTGTCAAAAATATTTACATAAGACTCACTTGGTTGACAGATGCTGGTGTACAGGCTGGTAGCTAAAGCTCTGGCTTTGTGGACATTGGGACTGGTGTGAATGGTTTTGCTGCTGATGCTTCTGCTGGCTGAGAATTTGCAGCTGCAGGAAGAGCTGCTGCTGCTGCAGTAGCCGGGCGTAGGCTGAGTCCATTGGAGGAGGAGACTTTTCTGCTTTCTGGTCTGGCGGAATGTACTGGTGGTACTTCAGCTTTTTCACTTTCGGCTTAACATCTTTGGGCTTCTTATTGCGATTTTTGTCTGTTGTTTTCGACTAGTTCATGGTCAAAGAGGGCAAATGAAATATAGTGAGGTTTGTGGTTATTATAATTATGGTATCATTACATTTGTGTTTATAGGCATTAAATAATGACTATATTGAATAATTGTATATATACACTAATTACTGATATAGCAGTTTTACTGGTATAATTGTTTGGCAGTAAAATGTAAACAATATTTTTTATTAATTATACAATGATGTATTTGCAGACAATATTTGGAGGAAAGGTTTGCCCTACCTTAATTATTGCAGGGACTGGAATGGGTGGAGCTGTCTGGTTGTTTGCCACAGGTAGACCTTCTTCTTGGTTTTGAACAGTTGACTCTCTGGTTTGTGACCCCTTAACAGCAAAGCTTGAGAACTTAGCAAGAGAACTGACAGTAATTAAAACATGTAAAAGCCATTACATTTATTAAATTGCCACAGAGGGCAGATTTCTTAATGTTATTTCAGACACTTAAGCTGCATTGTGTGAAATCCTGGTGATTTGCAGTCTTATCCTAATAGTTTAATCAGTGTAGTGTGTATTATAGTATGTAAGTGTAATTTATCACCTGTGTAGGGCCTGTGGTCAGTGAGGGGGATGGAATACCACTGCTGGCCTTGCTCTCTGCCAAAGGCCCGGCTGAGCTCTGGGACTCGTCACTTAGGGGCTGTTCAGGAGACAGGCTCTCGCTGTTGCTGTCCTCCTCAAATGCATACGAGTCCTCCTGCTTCGGAAACTTCCCATGATTCACTAGAAACATAACACATGGACAAAACTGTACCAAAACACTGCAACTCATAAGAAGCAATAGAAAACGCTGAACTCAGGCCCACAAAATAAAAGCTAATTAAAGACAGAAAAACGAGCAAATAATTCTTAGATTGAAGTTATGACTGATATACTGTAAATCAAAACAAACGTTACTAAGAGGACTCTAAAGCATGTGTCTGTGTGAATATTTGGGATATTGTCTTTTTTTCCATGTTTGGACCCAAAATCCTACTGTGCCTCATTTTTGTTCAATCATTGCTCAATAGTGCTATTTGTTTTTAATTTGCACCTAGTCAAAGCATTTGGCTGCCATGGTGCCATGATGTAGATGGAGCAGTTGGAGAGGACCACTTCATCCTAAAGGGGTACCTTGATAGTACTGAGCATCTCTTTCGTATCAAGAGAGGTCAGCCTTGGGGCTATGAGAGGGACAGTGTGTAATGCCAGGGTGCTCTGAGATGGGTAATGGTGTGTGTGTGTGTGTGTGTGTGTGTGTGTGTGTGTGTGTGTGTGTGTGCTGACGCTTGTGACTCGTTCAGTATCTAAGCATGTGACCTGCCAAGAGTGTGGGCCCTGGTTTCAATCATGACAGACACTCTGCCTGCAGTGTGCTGGGTGCAAACACTTTGTACCCTCCCCCAAGACTAACTGCTGTCCAGCAACCGAAGTGTAAGTGTTTTTTTCCTTTCACCTGTTGATGTTAGACCTGACTGGACATTGCAAATAGAGACGGCTGACCTCTACCTGTCTGCTTTGACCAAAGTGTTCAAAGTATTCTGCCCCATCTGATAAAAAAAAAATATACGAGGGGATAAATGTACCAAATGTTGCTCCAAGAAATAGATAAATTGCACCAGAGTGTGTATATATACAAATACTGGAGACTTTTCAGATTACAGAGAGCTTGGATTTACCCTACGGGGGAACATTGTAAAATCTCAGCGCTCCTTTGCTTATTTAAAAGCCTGCAGGTCTAATAATCAAACCCGGAGAGTAGGTCACGGGAGTGTTACAGGATGGGGGTCTCAGTACTGTGGACAGCTGCAGAGCGGCACAGTCCCCCCCTTAGACACCTTTGTAGGTGGCTTGGTGGAGCCACATAAATCATGATGAGTCAAAACAGTGCAGTGAAAGGCCACGTTCATTTGATCTTTAGAGAAAAGGGTGGGTCCAAATACAGCTGCTGTTTGTCTCAATAAAACATGCTCAACTATCCTGGAGAGGTAATGTAAACTAAAGGTCCTCTGCCTTATGGTCAGCTTATGCAATACATTTACAGACAAGTCAGAGAAGAAAACAGAGTGTTTACTTCTGGGTATGTCTAAAAACACTGGCTGTAGCAGAGTCTGAACGGACAAAGTGCGGTTACGCTGCATAGTAAACACAACACCGAGTTAATGCTCGTGCGTTGGAGCCGATGGCCTCCTAAATCAAGTAGTGTTTGGTGAGGATTGTCAGGAATCTTGCTAAATATTGCTCGGTGGGAGTATTTTTTTTGGGGTCAGTGAGTCATCGCCAGAGCATGAAAATGGCTTGAAAATATTTTCCTTCACATTTCCTTTAGATTTCAGATAGAACGTGTGAACTGAAAGCAAGGACTAGTTTGTAATATCCGCTAGTGTCAACCTAACACTTTTTGGTACCTTTTAAAGCTGCCTCTTTAACTGTTGAATCGACGGGTATTATGTTCTTCTCGACCAATTCCAATGGACCTGGTCTCAGGGCGATTTTCTCGTTAAGGTTGTCAGCCAGTCGGGCACGCTTAAGTTTGCTCTGCGAGTCTTGAGCAGGACTTTCGCTGGCCATGTCTGCATGGTAACACAGCAATCATAAGCAGCGTTAATCCCGATACAAACCTTCCACTTGCATGCATACACCATGTAGCAAATGGTAGCGTTTTCTAGATAAACAGTTATTGTCTGGCCGTCCAAGACACGCCTCACCCATGATACTGATCAGTCATTGTGGATCAAGCAGCCGAAAAAGCATTGTTGTAGGAAGAGGACTGCCTATACAAACCATTGTGTTGTTTTTAAATAGTGTAAATAAGAATGGGGTAAACAATAAAGGTCCTACCTTGTAGAATGTGCATGTTAACCAGCTCTGACTTCTCCGGTCTACTTCGGATTTTATGCTTTAAATAATCTCCAGTCTGCGAAATAATCAACAATTAGTGCGTGAAGGACAACAGAACTGATGCCATTATTTATTTAATTTGTGCACAATACCAGGCAATTTCTCTATAATCCTTATTTGTTTTTCAAATAGCATAGGAGTCTCCTCCTGGCAGACATGGCACGTGCCAAGGAGTAATGTTTAATTTTGCTTCCGAAAGATAAAGTAGCATTTTTTTTCCTGACCTTGGAGCGTTCAAGACTTTTCCTCTGTTCATGGAATGCAGCTGGACTCTTCAGGGCTGGAAAAATAAATGAGAAAGAACTAAATAAATGAGTAGGAACTAGCCGTCTATGTCAGCAAGCCTGCCTGTGTCCTTGTTGTCAATAAATCTTAGATAAATAAGCTCTGTTTCCTCATCTGTCTACCTTTTGGACAAATTCATCGCCCTCAGTTACAGTGTTGATTGAAATGGCTTGCCTGATCAACACTATTGAACAAATTATTGTAAATAGACTGATTCGTTCTTGCTTAAATGCTCAGGCAAAGCAATATGATGTCAGAAGGATTTCCAGCCATATACAGTTGGAGAAGATACACCACAGGTATACTCCCAATGTTAACATATTGTTTCCCACCCATGTTATCTAATAGACGGACTCTCTGGAGAAGATAACTGCAATGTGGTTAAAGTGTTTAAACCTATTGTTAGAGCCCTGCCTGATTATGTAGCACTAACGATGCTGATTAGATTAGAATTGTTAGATTTCTGCTAAGCCTCACTCTAAGAGATCATCCAGACTTCTTGGCTTCTTTGGTTTCTAAAGAATGAGGTCATAAAATGATCTTGTGAAATGCCAGTTATACAAAGTGGATTAATACTGGTTGAAGCTTGGTAGGCTTGGATATATTTAGACCAGTTCCATATAGCCAGGTAATATGTTTATTTATTTATTTGTTTGTTTGTTACTAGTATTAATGACTAATTATTCGTGGTTTATTTATTTATTTATTAATTTTTTTACACATAATCAAGTTAGTATATTAAGGGGTCCAAGCACCAAAATCAGCTCTAACCTAATGTGATTATTTTTGTATTTAATTTACTGTTAAAGAGGTCCATGGCTAAAAAACAAGTACAATTGTGATTTTCTTTTGTATGTGCTTTTAACCATAGGCAAAAAATGTTTCTCTGTTAAATTTGGTACAGCTGCAAATGCTTAGTTAAGCTCTAAAGTCAATACACTGTTAATATTGTATTTAATCTGTTAGATATAATGATGATAATTTACCAGTAATCCTTCTACCAGTAGAAAAAAAGCCACAATGATGCCATTTTAATGAAAGTTGATCATTTAAATGCATAATCAGGACCATTACTCTTGTCTTGTATTTTCTGGTTTGGAATGGCACTTTATTTCCAAATTGTACTCACTATATCAAAATATGTATTTTGCAAAGTTGCCCATAGAAAAACTGCAGTTCATCTGAAATTGTTCATTGCCTTGGCCCTAAACTGTAGACAGTTATATGTTTATTTTTCCTCCTCTCTCAGTGTGAAGGGGGGGTTAAGAAAAGCGAGGCCTTTAAATTAATCTGCTAAGATTTCCGCTGAATGTAAAGCCATATTCCTGAACAGTTAGTTAAGATAGGGTGAAATAAGACTCATAAAAAGGCCGCAAGCTCCTCCCGGCCACACGCCAAACAGCCTCGAGAGGCCTGACTGCTGCTTTCAAGTGCCTAATAAACACCAGATGTTCACGGGGGGATATATATATATATATATATATATATATATATATATATATATATATATATATATATATATATATGGTCAGTATGTGTGTGTATGGGGTGTGCATACACACACATACTGACCATCCTTCCAGACAACCAAAGAGTGTCTGAAATATTCTGTCCATAAAAGAATGTAGCAGATTTAGTCATTTCAGCCTCACGTATGCTCTGTGAAACATTAAGGTGCACTTTGGCAAGCTGGAACACACATGTGGAAAATTGTAATGCGGAGAGGTTGTAAAGAGGAACCAACCTGGAAGAACGCTGACATTCTACAGTCAGATACTTATGATAAGAGTCGTCTATAGCTATATTGTTTAGCTACATTATTAATTGTAATTATATATATTTATAGATAGATAGATAGATAGATAGATAGATAGATAGATAGATAGATAGATAGATAGATAGATAGATAGATAGATAGATGCCCATTTCAGCTGGTTGCCTTGTTGATAGCAGCTGTGGTAAATGTCCAGCTACATTCACTTCTGGCCCGTAATCAATTGATAAACAGACGCTGAAAATTCTTTTTAAAGGACTGCAGGCTGGCCAATTGTGATTTTGGGGGCATTTATCTTTGGCAGTCGCCCAGAGATTGATAGGGCTGGGCAGGCCTCTGGATTCCTTTCCTGTGCGCACTTACGCCAGTTATCTTCCCACTGGAGCCTTTCTGCCTGCTATACCATTCAGCAACATGTCTCTGTATATCAACATCAAGAGCAAAATACACTGCGAGTAAGCCGGGACTCCAGACTCTAACTGCGCTGCACGTGCCTGTATGTGTTTGCAGGTTATAAGAGTGTGACTAAGTAGTATAATAAAGGCATAGAGTTGACACATGAGGGGCAAATTTTTTGCCTTTTTGAGATTTACTTCATATCATTATTCTGATATACAAATAACCTGTACCTAATGCTTGAAGGACGTCTAAACAGAGTGTAAATGTCAGCAAGCTCACTGACGCTTTACTGATATACATATTAAAGTACGATGAATCTGATGAGCACGGGTGGCAAAACCGAGGCATGATTTCCACGTAGCTGGTACACTCGTCCTGCTCGTGGCCCCAGTGCTTCTTGAGCAAAGAGCATTCCACCGAAGTCAGCCTGTACCACAGAACGTGCACAAAGAAATATGATTTATTTATTATAGCACTAAGATGTTTATCACTTGCACAGGCTGTAACTTTTTTATTCTTCCCTGGAAGACCTGGATGCCAAACATTGCTCTACATCCTCTGAAAAGACTGACACTTCTGGCCAGGTGCACTCTTAACATCTGAGCTGTTTTTGATTCTCCAAATTTATGGGATAATCTTCCACTTTTTCCTTTCTTTCTCTTTTTTGTTTTTAACCACTTCTCTGTTTGCTTCCCAGTTAGAATGACGCATCTCAGGAATGGCACTTGGAAGAATGGAGTAGACGGGGGGGGTTGTGGCTTAGTGATGAGTGTGAAAAAAGAGGTGTTACTCACGAGGCATGATGCCCTGGTCTGCTAACTGCTCTCGCGTCCTCCTCTGCTGGAGCCTCAACTGCAGAACTGCGAGTAGAGGTAGGGTGGGAAAAACAAGAGAAGAGGCAGATAGAAAAAGAGAGGCAGAGAGAGAAAGAGAGAGAGAGAGATTGAACGTTTGACTAACCATGAAGCAAAACTAAAGAATGAACTGTAAATCTGTGTCTGGCCAAGGGAACACATCATTCCCTGCAGGCATGCAGAGATAGTGGAGTGTCTTTCCTCTGTCCCGCTCAAAGACCGGCATCACACACATACACAAAGCAGCAAACGAGCTAAGCGAGCAGTTCATACGTTTACGACCCTCCTCTTCACTGGCCATCACGCCCACGAGGACCACACACTGTAGTGAGAGTTGTTTAAAAGCCAGGAGCCGTGTTTATCATAGACCTACATCCTGTTTTTAGAAATATTTGTGGCTCTGTTGCTTTCTTTGTTTTGGGTGGCGTGTCTCACATCGGGATAGCGGATTGTCAGCGTGTCAGCTCCGGGTCACTACACAAGAAGTCAGTATGAGATTATCGGTCGAGAAATATCAGTATATTACTGTACAAAAAGGAATTTTTGCACTCATGGATCACACGGTTGGCATCTTTTCATATTTGATTGTGGAGGACATGCTAAAACCACAGACACACTCACACACTCACACACATGAAAACAGTCTCCGTGCAGCACATCTGCTTCTCTTCTGAACACATTTTGGGCAAGATGAAACTAAGGCCCACTGCCAAGCACAGAAGAGTGGACTGTTAATGGGCAAAGAGGTGGACAGTGCAGGCTAAGCCTGGCTGATTTTTGGCACCAGAAATGATCCTCTCTCACCCAGAACAGCACTGGCAGTTCTCACAAGTCCAATACCTAGAAGCAGTTTTGGACAGCTTTTTTTTTTTTTGTTACAAGCTTGTTTTGGAAGTCGTTTGAATGAATCTGGGTCATGAAATAAACATTTACGTTACAATCCACAACTCTCTTTTCCGAGGTCTGAAAAAAATTGAGGCAGCCTTACAATGAGTGCAACAGGTGAATTATATAAATATATAAATATACTGTGTATATATATATATATATATATATATATATATATATATATATATATATATGCAGAGGTAGAAATATAGCTTTGAGCCTGCATCTGAGATTGCTTCCTGGCAGCATCAGGATTATTTGGCGATCTTTGTGTTTTGGGATTAGGGGTGGAGGAGAGGCTTGATGAAGAATGCCAAACCCCTTGATTGCCCTAAATAATTAAACTCTCCTCTATAAGAACCATCACAGGTTCACAGACACTCTGGATCGAATAACCTCAGCAATAAGAACCATATGAGCTGACTTAATGGCCGAAAATAGCTGCACCAGTTGTCTTGAGGGCATATATCTAAAATAAAAAAATAAAGATAAAGCTCATTCCTAACTAACAGTTTTGCATACGCATCTGCTGTTGAATTAATCATGTCCTGAAATCTTTTCCTGGTTTGTTACATGTTGTAGAATAATAAAAGTTTTTCCCAGTGCTGGGAAACACGGTGCAGTTCATCTGAGGAAGAATAAACAAATCCCGAGGCCTTTGATGTGAAACGCTCTTTTGGTAAATAGCAATAAGTTAGTAATCTTGACATGATGCAGATGGCTTGAAGATATTTGTATCCATATGATCAGCGTGCTTCTGTTGTGGATGACGTATCCCAGCCGTATAGTTCATGACACCGGTAACAACATACTTGGCTATGGGCAAGCCCAGCTGTTTGGCTTTTTGCATCAAGTCACGGTTGTCTTGTGGGCCGCTGGCATCTTGTTCGCGCTCGCTCTGTAGATCGAGAGCATATCTATACAGTAGACTCGAGGTCAAATCAAGACCTAACCCCAGATAAGAGACTCAAGGTAAATGCAGTAGCTTGCAATAATCATGTTATTTATGCAAGTTAGGGGGGAAAAAGATCAGGGTGGGAGGATATGATAAACTCGCTTTGACTCACCAGAAGGCTCACGGAGTTATTAAGCTGTCAGTAATTTGAGAATACCACACACATGGCCAAGCACACAACCAACACATGCAGTTGAGCACAGTTTAACCCGGTGAAGGCTTTTTGTGGTCTTAATACTTAGTCTAATCCAAGTAGCGTAATTAGTAATGGCAGTGCTTGTTTACTAGGAGCTGAAACCACACTGGAAACTATCTATGGTCTACCTGATAAGTTTGCTTTCAATCAAATACCCAATATTTTCGATCGTAGATACAATGTCTACTGGAATCTATATAAAAATGCTGTCTCAAAGAAGTCGAGCCAGTTAAAGAAGTCCACCGGTTAAAGGGACGCATGTATACTATCAGCTGATACGGACGATTAAACACCTTGAGAACCTACAAAAGAACCTAGTCACATGACTGCACCCGGAGAGTTCTCAGCTGGCCACCAATTCCTGCACCATTCACCTTTCAATCTCTCAGCATTTGGTACAGCACAGTAAATGTAATGGACAGTTATGTAATTAGACAATTCCGCCCATCCCGTACAGCCACTAATGAAGTTCCTCAAAGGGGACCTCATTTGGACCACAAGGGACTCACTGGTCGATCTCTATCTACCCTGCTTTCTCTCACGCACACACACTCGTGCAAAACTAATGGCAGCCAATGTGCATTTTGGAAGCAAAGAGCAAAACCTATATCTTCTTGTAAACAGTGCAACATCTGTATAGCATTATAGCACTAATACAAGCTGGTCAAAATAAGCCTTTTTTTTTGCCACTCTGTAAACCCAAGATCTACTCTACTCTTCCTCTGGACTCAAGGGTCATTTCCTTTGTGTCACTGCTTTAAACAACAGGAGGGAAACGCTCAATTTTGCCTGTAATTTTGGGTGAGCAAAAAATGTAAAGCAGGCTGTTGAAAAAATAAAAAAACAAAACAATAAAAAGCCTCAGAAAGCGAAGTGCAATTGACCCTTCAGTCGCTTTTGTCAACAAGTTGTCTATGTAGCGTCTTTAAATATTTGTCACAGACAAAACTATGCCTGTGTCAGTAACATTGATGTCAGAGAGGTGGCAGTATTGTTCACAACAGATGCGTTTTCTAGACCAGATTCCAGGATTCTTCCGAGAGAAGTGCTGCAAGCCGACTACTATATAAACACGAGTGCAAAAGAGAAACTTCTTAGTTCTTGAAAAGAATGACAAGGGAGGCAGATATAAATGGAATACCGAGTAAAAAACAATACAAAAATTTAGTCTGCATTTTCAGCAGCACTTCAACCAGCCCTTGAGACATGGTAAGGTCATGTCAAACTGCCATCTTTGTCATTTGGATAACCTTTGACCCCGGTCTCACATCACTTCATACTACTGGAAGGCAACCATCACCATCAACTACAATCTGCAGTACAAAAAACTACAGACATAAAACGCATAATTACGAAAAAAAAAAACCAAAATAAATCTTTTATGTTTTACAAATTCATAGCTTTTAATATATTTTTTAAAAGAATTCCATTCTCAAATGTTATCAATATTTAATGTGTATAAATTTAATAAACAACAAGTAGGTGAGAAAGCAACGGGCTTGAAATGTCTTACCTGATCTAAATTTGCTGCGAATCAGTACGGAGTGTTCAGATCCCAGCAGGGTCATTCTGGTCACAGTAAGATTCCAGTGTCAGCGCATTAACCGAGCAGTTAGCTTACTTCTGTCCAGTTGGAGAGAGTGTCATTAACGGTGTGCCCCCCCCCTTTCCCGACAGACCGAGCAAGCAGAGAAGTGTCAAACTTGTAACACGTGTAAAAGCTGAGCGCAAGATGACCGCAGAGTGTCAGCCAGGCTGCTTGACTCTTCAGAGTGGCTACGGTTCCATGTAGCAGTGGGGGCTCCACTCAATGAGAGAGGAACTGATAGGACTGTGCTGCTGGGAGGGTCTTAAACCAGAGGAGAGTGCACTGAGCCCTCCTCCAGCTCCACTACTGAGTTCTTCCTCGGCACGGACAGGGCTGCCCCTACTGTTCGTCAGCATGCGAGCCCACCACACACACATAAACATACACACATCAAAACACATACACCCACAGGGATCAGCAGGTGTCGATGCTGAGAATTAAGATGTTCCTCAGTAAAACCGCCTTCTTTTTTTCAAATCGGCTGTGAAATGCGCGCCATCCGGCCGTCTGGGATTCGTTTGAAATTGATGTCATAATACATTTTCTCCTCAGAAAATCATCACAACCAATACAAAAATATAAACCCTGTGTCTGGCGCTGAAACCCGAGGCAGTCGGTGTGTATTATATGTTTTATCTAAAGCCTCTGCACTCTGACAGCCTTTCCTCCAGCTCCCACGATCCACAACAAATGTCAGGCTCTCCTGGAGTCCGACTTTTACTTGTCCCGGTAGACCTGACGTTTCACTCCAAGCAAAGCGCATGAAAGCAATGGGAGACGGCTACAATTAGAGCCTTGTGCATTAAATATATATTGAGTAAACGCTTGCAAACCCAAGCAGCTGATCGTTTACTGATTGCTTACACCTTGTAGGAATCCTCATCATGGATAAGAATTTAGAAAAAAATCAGTACTGTAGTGATGTCATTGCACAGCGTCGCTCCCACTTCTGTGTTCCTCACATCTCTTTTTCAAAGCTTTTGTTTCTTTTTTTCCCTCCCTCAGACGAGGCACTTGGCCCGCCGTTTTAAAGCACTTTAGATTTTAAATGAATCCAAAGGGCTTAAACTCGCTAATGGCACCCAAACAATCTGTCCACTCCCTTCGCCACGCGTAACGCTCTGCAGTCCAATATACAAGCGCAGTCAAATATTTACATTAGTACATCTTGAGTTGTAAGCGGCTGGTTTTTTTTGTTTTGTTTTTTTTCTTTTTGGTAGGGGGATGGTGTGGGGGCGTCTGGCCGCACACAGTTCCCCTTGACTGGAGCTTGGAAGGCTTAATTAGCAGGTGAAAGTGCTTAAAGGGAGGTTGTGGCAGCGGCCGAGTCTGAGCATCCTTGTGAAATTCCTCAGAGGGTCACTGAGTCCTGTCCTAATCCCTCCCTTTAATTGGGCCTTGTGTCTCTTGAGGAGACATGTTTCATTTGAGCAGGCTCCTCGATTGTGCCTCAGTGTGACACTTCATGACTCACACAGACACGAATCACAGCTCTGTGTTTATGATAAATGGATGTTTACAATCATATAGAATCTTCCTGAGCAGACACACACATATACACACACACACATGTTCCACAGCATAGAATCTGACTCCAGGCTATGTTATGGCTGTGCAGTAATATAGCTTTATGACCTCTGGAGTTGTAAGTGCTTCTTGGAAAACCTGCGCTTAACACCATATTGAATTCATCAGTAATATTACCATCGTCCGAGATGTGTTTATTGGCAGCCTGAAAGGAGGTCTTTATTAAAAACCTTTGCTTCGAGAGTATCGTTAACATTTGCGTTCGAGTTTTATTAGCACCAATATGGTGCACTTTGTATAATTCGGTGTGTTCATAAATCGCAAATAGCATTTATCAGTTTTGCACTGGGAAAACAGGAACTTAAAATTGAAGGATCCTTCAATCCCATATTTGTTTTCCGGTTACTGTGGTATAATGACTGACAATGTTTCTACAACATTCACGCCACTGCCTAAAGACAGAAGACCTGAATTTATTCAGGATTGCAAACAGACGCCCACCTGTTTCATGTTCTGTGATCAATGACTTTGTGTTGTACGTCGTGCAGTAATGTACACGGCTCGGCTCAATGTAATGTAAGTATATCTGTCACTACTGATTCAGACAGTCTAAAGGCAGAGGCGAAAAAAAAACAAAAAAAAACGGGGGAACGGAGGAGTGGAGCTTGTCATGCTCTTGGCTGTATCTCAGAACACATCAGACAGACAGCGTCTCGCACACGCAGACGGTCAGGGGAGGAGCCGCAGCCTGCCGAGTTTTGAGTGGAGCCAGCAGGACTGAAGAGTGAAAAGACAGAGAGACATAGGGAGAGAGATGAAATACATCGAAGGGACAGAATGAGTGAGTTAGAATAGAGAGTTAGGGTTAAGACGGAGTTGGAGTATAAAAAATAACGCGGGCAAGTGAAGGCAGAGAAAGAGTCGGCTGAAAAAAAACCCGCAGCAGCACACACAGCTGGCTCTTATCTGTCCAAAACTCACTGGTCTCCTTTTCAACATTGCTTTAATGACAATTCTCTGCTTACTGTCGCTGCTGCCTTTGCCTTAGAGCGATGACTACGGCCGCAGGTAAACACTCCCAAATGGGACGCCCAGAGAGTCCGTCTCCTGAGAAACAGCCAAAAGATCGTGCAGATTTGTCCACTTTCGGGAATGTGCAAGAGCCCTTTATTTCATTTGTTTAGATCCCTCGACATTCTTCTGGGTTATGATTATCCTTTGTGCTCGTAGTTTTTCAAAGAGTACAGCCAGTTTTCCTCAGATCCACTTTTTTAAAACATAGATCACAATGAAATAGAACAGAACAGAAGATCCAGGTGTGAACAAATGTCTTTTTGCATTTTATACACACAGCCTTGATTTTAAGGGTTAAATGGGGAGAAGAAAAGCCTATCGAGAGCGGTCCAATAAGCCCGTTCTGGGATCGTATTAGATAGGTAAACGCGAAAGAAGAGCTAGGGCCAAAGCCTACTGAATCTGAGAAGACGTGAGAAGTATTTTCTTTGGTGTCAATGAATAAGGGATCAGCAGTGTTGGCAAGAGACGACGTACCTGGAAAAAAGAAAAGATTATGCTGGACCTGAGCTCTGAGCATCAGCACTTAATCTGGACCGCGTTTTGTTCAGAGCTCTTTCTAATGAATTCGGTGAGAAAAAAAAGAAAATGTGCATGAATGATTGCAGAGCGAGGGCACGTGGAGCTCGCGCATCGTTTCGGATTAATGCTAACTCCCTGTTATTAGTTCGATTGAGAGCAACCTCTAAGCAAGTATGGACCTGACTGCGCTTCTGAAATCCAGTTCGACTTTCTCTAAGTTAGATTTTTTGCTTAATCGAAAAGCCATGACGAACACCATGTTAAGAGCACGTATCAAAAATAACATTTGAAAGATTTTTCTTTGCTCTGAAAGAACAGAACGGATTGGTTTCTGTCAGGTAAACTAGGATCTGTTTTCCTAGTTTGATTTATGCGTGGAACGGAATGTTTGCGTATGTTTTGATCAAATGTCTCTGAACTACACGTAACACTCATCACTGTTTAGTCTAAGGACTACTGTGTATGTTGAAGAGCATGTTGGGTGTATAAGTCATTGTCATTGTAGTCTCGTGAGCCTAAAGTAAAGCATTTTGGCCCAGTTTTACAGTGTGGAGTGCGCACCATTCGCAAGGCCGTGTATTGTGAAAATGTCAAAAAGACGCTGAACAGTGAAACAGCAGGATTTTCAGCTGCTCAGAAATTAAATATCAATAGGTATAGCCGGGGTTCGGGTATCAGCCGATAAAGTACATGCTGTGTGTGAGACTTTAGATTGCGATCGGATTGGAAAAATTGGAATATTTAAGAAATATTTTTAAATAATATGATGTGGGTGGCCACACTGGAAACCATTTGGTCTTGCTGCTGAGGATGGGTCCAAATAACCAGCCTAAAAATACATGAGAATACTGTGAATGGTTCCACTACAGAACAAGAATGTAAATGTCTTAGGGCCACAATTAACCATCGGTGAGTAATTCATAACAACAACAATGATGAAATTACAATGAAAAGATATCTGATATTACCCAGATGAAGATGGATTCCCTTTTGAGACTTCTTTCTCTCAATGGTTCTTTTTGGTATCATTTCAGGGTTTTTTCCTCACCATCTTTACCATTGGCTTGTTCATTACAGATAAAAGATATTTATAAATATCAGTGTCTATTGTTGAAAGTGCTATACAAATAAAATGGAACTGAATTGAATTCAAGATGGTGACTCAGATGCTTCAAAGATGAGCCTATTACACCAATAAACCTTGATCCAGTTTTCCAGTTTAAGTTTTTCCAGTTTAAGTTTAACAGGTTGTTTCCATGGGCTATCTATCTATCTATCTATCTATCTATCTATCTATCTATCTATCTATCTATCTATCTATCTATCTATCTATCTATCTATCTATCTATCTATCTATCTATCTATCTATACTATAATATACTGTACTCTTCTATACTTCTATACTCTTATATACAGCACTGTTTTCTCACAGTAAGTTGGCCAGCTACATCAACCTGAACCTGCATGTCTAACTTTCAGTCTCCTGCCATGTCTATGACCTACCAGTCATTAAAATCTACCCCCCCAGCCTGCTACCAATGCACCAAAAAGGGTATCTCATGACGTGTGCTAATATTTGTCTTGACGTGTTGAACCACTGAACCAAATACTTTCATGCTGGTTGGCTGAAACATGCTGTCAGAGAGCACATTTCCCTTCCAGATGGGGAAAGCCGAAAGTCCGTGTTTTTGTTGGTGTAAGCCAGTTGATGTTAGACCACACATCATAATCGGCCTCGTGTTGGCTTAATGAAGATGAAATGTATTTGATCAGGGTCTTCTCTGGATAACACACATTTATCTCTAGTACTTTTTCCCACTTTTTTCCCCACAAGTGTTTATTAGAAATCATAGCACGATAGTACTTTTCTCCGTTCAACCTAAACACCACACACGGCATCAACGTAGAAATGTTGTAAAACCAAGGCCTCGTCACTCTGCAGGGCGGCTGTGCTACACTGCGTTTGCAGTATTTCTGTTGCGACTGGTGATTTGTTACAGAAAGATGTGCTTTCTTTACCGAATGAAAAGTTAGAAAAACACTTCGAGGCAAATGCTTGATTTTTAGCACATATGAGAAAATTCATACGAGGCACATCCAACAAGCACTGCTAAATAATTTACTCACATTGGCAGCTGTTTAGCGAAAGAAAAAGGGGAGAGTAAGCGGTTGGTCATGATTGAGCAAGGCCTTTATCTTTTCAAGTGCTCTTTTTTCCGGTTACTATAGTATAATGGCTGACTATGTCAGTGTAAGAGGTAGAGATTCCTGTCACTATCAATCATGTTGGACTGGGAGAAACGATACATGATGTAGTAGTAAAAATCAGGATAATGGTATATGTAACACTGGAGCGTTTCATAGATGATATACATCTACATCTGTTTCTGAATTCTACTCAATCTACGACTGGGGAAATTATCCAAAAAAAAGTTAAACAAATGGAATCGACATGGCATGCTGGATTTTTGCAGACTATAAATCTCAACTCTAGATAATCTGAACTGTAGATTATCCTGCACCACAAGTCTCAGACATAGGCATTGATTTTTAAATCCAGTTGTTACAAAACAAATTATCTTTATTTGCAGATCCTCTTATCTGATGCAGTTGAAATTGACTTGCTATAAACATCATGAAAGTCCTAGCCAGTATGGAAATGGGATTTATTCTTTCATACTGTTCATTATCCATTCCTTCAAAACCTTTACATCAGTTTATGTAGGACAGATCTGTCTTACCTCTGTTTCATATGTGACTATTATATACACTAAATTTCCAAAAGTATTGGGTCACCTGGTGATTTTTGAGCATTGCATTCCACATTTAGTCCCAATTTGCTCTTATATTTCGCTCCACTTTTCTAGGAAGATGTTCCACTAGATTTTGGAGTGTGCCTATGGATATTTGTGTTATTCAGCCACAAGCGTATTATGAAAGGTAGGTATTGATGTAGGTGAGGAGTCCTGGGATGCAGTCAGCGTTCCAATTCATCCCAAAGGTGTTCAGTAGGGATGAGATCAGAGCTCTATAGCAGGCCACTGGAGATCTTCCTGTCCAAAGCATGTAAACCATATCTTCAAGGAGCTCATTTTGAGCACACCTAAATACATCCTATACAATTGAGTGCCTCCAGCTTTGTGGTAACAGTTTGGAAAAGAGCCACATACAGCAGGAACGGGCAGGTGACCCAATTCTTTTGATTTGAACTTTCAATTCCCTCATGAAATATCAAAGATTTCTTGATGTTATTGACTTTTTTTATTTGATTTCCACTGGTGAACCTAAAATCCATTGAAATAGACATAGAGAGAGAAATTTGTGAATCTTACTGCCACATTTTCTACTGCTCAATATTGGAGGGTGAGTATGCGGTATGCTGTAAAACCCTGTGCGGTGACAAACTAATTAAATGTGAAACACACATAAACATACAATAATGATCATGTTTTTTGTCTTTATTAAGTCAGGAGCCTAACACGTCCTTTCTGTCTCTTAGTTACTCATCATGGTTGCTATCTCAGGACGTTTTACTTTTGTTCTGTGGGCCATGGAAGTCTATTGCTCAGTAAACTTTACTGTTGGACATAGAATATATAAAAATCTAAAATCATGTAGCATGAACACAAGGTCACGCTATGGAACATACTTTACACAATTGTGGATATGAAACATGATGATCAGATTACTGCCATCCAGTATATATTATATTTACTCTATCTATCTATCTATCTATCTATCTATCTATCTATCTATCTATCTATCTATCTATCTATCTATCTATCTATCTATCTATCTATCTATCTATCTATCTATCTATCTATCTATCTATGTGCACTTAAAATAAGTTGTATAGTACTACAAATCTCTACAAACTCTCAAACCAAAATACTTAATATCAAATGTAATCTTGGCTTTGTTATAAAGTAGCAAAGTCTTGGGCAGTGACTGAAAAAAAGACTGGTTTGGTTTGTGGTTTGCAAGGAATACAAGACTTGGCTTAGCTTTTGGGTCAATTACCACAATGCAGTCATACTTATCGTAACTTCCACACAAGAGCACAAATCATATTCAAGGCATCCTGGCTGGAATGTTCTGAAAGGAGATGTTTTTTGGCAGGCAGTGCAGCTCCAATGTTTGGCCTCATGTGTTCTTGGGTTAGTCAGGTAGCCAGAAGACCATGAATTCCAAAAGTACCAAAACATTGCTGGGTCACAGCTATTTTTAAGGTACTCAAGGTTGGTAAATTGAAAAGCAATTCCACAAATCATGCTCACTAAGATCTGCGATCTGAGTCTTTTTTAAATGCACCTCGTGTTAGTAATTGAAGACACGGTCTGTGTACGTTGCAAACCCTTTCGGGAGCGCCGCACGTTCTCAGATAGGCTTGGCGAAGGTGGTCACTGTGGTGAAATTTCAATATTAAGAGGTATTACGTTGTTTGTGTTTGAGCTGATTCCCAGAGCTGCTGGTATGTCAGCTGAAACCTTTAAAAAAATATGACCCCATCCTTCAGTGTTTTACTTGGCCTTTGGGAACGACAGCATTCAAAAGAAATTTTGAGCACCATTTGATTGATTCCCCAGCATTACACTTTAATGAATACCACATCCCAGTACAGAGAGTGCAGCTTCCTGCTTATCTTATGACTTTTATCACTATTTGAGTTGATAGAAATTGCTCGCTGATTAGCTCTGCCTTATGTCGACAAATAGGTTGACAGATATGACATACATAGCAACATGATATACAGCATGGAGGCTTAGGAGTTAGAAGAGCTTCCTGAACTGTGTGATGGCACCCGTGGTTAGTTTTTGCTGTTGTATCTTTTTAAATGATGACTAAGAGGAACAATTTTAGAAATGACAAGAAATCACTAAGATTAATGCTATATCACTAAGTGCCTCCACATAGTAGAGTTAGCTAATGAGCTGTCATTCATCTCACCTCATACCACACTATCAGCAATGTCAGATTTTAAATTTTGTACATGATTGGAGGCCAATAGCCAGAAACCTCACCTGGGCATTGTCTTTTTCCAAACTGCCAAAATGTTCTTTAAAGCACATTTATTAGATAATGACAGGCACTGTTGTAATTAACTAAATGGAGCTCTATCAAAACATTCACCAAGGTAACATTATGTTCTGCCAGGTATGTGTGATGCCAAATGAGCATATAAATATAGCACAAAAAACTTTGCCCACAATTCTGGAAACTTCCATGGAGACTATATTGACCATAATACTATTACTCCAGTTTCCAAAAAAAATATACACTCACTGTCCACTTGCCTGAAACAAAAATTTACCTCACACAAATATCCATATCTAAGATATACTTTATGCAAATTGGCCAGACAGAAGCGCAATGCAAATTCATGAAAATACTGGTGAAGGACTTCAGATAATGTTCAAGTTCAACTTGTTTGAGCTGACAGGCAGGCTAAGTTACCTCAGAAAACCACTCTTTACAATTGGACTAAGTAGAACAGCATCTCAGAAGGCACCAAAAACAACTATCTGAGGCAGAAAGGTTAGAGTAGAAAACCATGCCAGGTTCTATTCATGTCAACCCTAAATTGAAATAGAGTCTGAGGTAACAGCGGGATATAGTTAATCATGGAAAAAATGAATAAGACAATACTTTAATTTTCTTATTCGGTTATTTCATTATTGTATTACAAAATTAGGATAAAAGTATTGAGTAAATATGAAAAATAAGTTCAATCTGTGTTACACATCTAAAAGTCAACAGTGTTTAATTTTAATTTCATTTGCTATTATTTAAAAAGACTACCTTACATCTACTGATTTTCCATTTTACTTGTTAATGCCCTAAAATGTAACCCAAATCACAGGTCAAATGTGTGTTATTAACCCATGTGTTTGCTGAAACAAACAAAAAAAATAACATTTTAGACAATCTTTAGACATAGAATCAACAACCTGAGGACAAAATAAAGAGTAGACAATATTACTTTTATAGGCTAGAGTTACAGGATGTTAGAAAATATATATAGTTATCATGCTAGCCAATGTCATCAAATCTGGAATTTTATGTAAGTTTGTGTTTGGGTGTTTGTGTGTTTGTGTGCATTTTAAATGGTTCAAATCCCTGACCCTAATGACATGCTCTCACACAACAAAATTGGTAAGAAATGCTGAAAAAGACAGCAGTGGGCTCCTTCCAACCAAGTAATTAGACACATAATTCCAGTTCGAGAACCTTAGGAATCCTCTACACTGATTGTGGAATTACTTTAATGTGCAAATGTTGGATTGAAAAAGTCTTGCCAATTATGCAAACTGCATAGTGTATCTGTAAGCTACATCCAAACAAACCTATTTTAAGTGTTGTTTAGACACATAGTATACTGACAAAAGTATTGGAACATTTTTCTGGCTATACAGTATGTGGTTCCTCCCCAAATGTTGGGGGCACACAAATGTATGTTTATATGTTTAATTTCAATCACTTAAACTTAATCACTTGTCCCAGCCTGCAGTGGTGGACAGTAACGAAGTAAAAATAATTAGTTACTGTAATTAAGTAGTTTTTTCGCGTATCTGTATTTTAAGTATTTCCATTCGAGGAGACTTTTACTTTAACTTCACTACATTTCAAAGTCAAATATTTTATTTTTTACTACATTTGGTAAAATCAGTAGTTCCTTTTTATTTATGAGTGGATAAAAACTTAACTGCAAGTCACCAATCAGGGAAGAGCACGTGCTCTGTTTGGAACTTGTTTTGATTGCTGCTTGGCAGAGGTGGATTTAATGCTGTGTGTAATGTACTTTTCTAGAAAAAATTTATTATTTAATAATTACAATTTTAGGTCACCCAGATAAGGAATGGTTCCCTTTTGTGTCTCTTTCCTCTCAAGGTTTCCTGTTTATCCAATTAAATTTTATTTGTATATGTTTAATTGTATTTGTGTATGTTTAAATTTTTTTTTTTTTTAATTTGTGATGCTTTTCTGTTTAACACAGGATTAAATTAGAAACCTGGAAAATACTAGGATTTTTTAAATAAATAAATGTTTTATAAACGCATTAAATACAGCACAGTATTTATTTTTATTAATACATTAAAATAAATGTTTATTTGAATAGCTTAATTTAATGTAAATATATAGTATTTTCGATTAAATTTTTCCAATTATTTTTAATTGAGTAATTAAATTTGGTATATATACCAGGGGTCACCAACCTTTTTGAAACTGAGTGCTACTTCTTGGGTACTGATTAATGTGAAGGGCTACCAGTTTGATACACACAGTTTTCAGTTTGATCTGAAATAACAAATTTGCACAATTTACCTTTTATTATATGTTATTATTGATAATTAATGATATTCATCTATGTGAAGACACTGATCATGTTAATGATTTCTCACAATAATTATCAACAATGATTTAACAAAGTAGAAAACAGCTATTTTTAGTAAAAGGCCCGTGGGCTACGTTGGTGACGCCTGATATATACTGTGTAATATATAGTATATAGTGTAATTGTTCATCTTGGTGACTGAAATGGACAAAGGATTTATCAGAATCAGAATCAATATACTTTATTGATCCCATAGGGAAATTGTTTGGTTGCAGTTGCACACAGTAAATAAAAAAAAACCCATGTAATAATTAAAGTAATAATAAAAATAAGAAATATGAATAAATATACATATTAAGGTATATGATAAGACATATGAAATGTGTAGCAGCATGAAATGGAAAGCCTGGATGACTAAAGCACTGCATTACTAGATGTCTCACCTGACCCCAGAAAAGCAGTCCTGGTAATACAAAAAAATGTCTAATTAACAATGTTGGAAATAGAAAAGGAAAAAAAAACAATAGACATTAAGTTCTACCTATCACAGTTAATTTCAGTGAGAAGACACACATCACCTTTGCATCATAGGAATTCATAAATACTTACATCATCAAGCTGGTTCACTAGACATACCGTCCATTAGCCAGTCCAAACTATGTCATGACATACCGAATGCATTACAGGCAGTGGGTATTTATAGCGCTGATTTAAGTGTTCTGTTTATCAGGAGTGTTCTGTGATAGGGTTTCAGGGCTTGTGTAAGAGAGAGCTTCAAATGAAGCGTCGAGCCATTTTTCTTTTATTAAAACTAGAACCTTTGGCTCGAAGAAGTGAAAACATCTCTGGCTGTTACTACTGGACTTAATTAATCAAAAACATGGCTTCAGGGTAGAAATAAAATGATCCAGGCAGGTAAAATAAAGATGACATTTGCTTGTTTTTTGTTGTGCAGGAAAAAAAAAAAAGGAAAAAAAAAATTATATTGTTCTTTTATTGAATAATAAAGTTGGACATAGTTTGGAGAATGTGAGCTGGCAGGGAGATGAATTAGGATGTTGAGTAAAACAACTCTGCAAGTGTTGCACCGAAAGCATATGGTATTATGACGTGAACCTGTTCTGTATTAATGTTCCGAGTTGTTGTTTTTTGCTTTAAACAAGTATGTTTTTCTACCTTGCTCACCATGTTTGGGCGCATTCCTGTCGTCAATGTTAAGCGAGCCTCTAATCACAGCCAGGTGCTTTCTACTGAAATTAACATGTGGTTCTAACTTACCTCCTCTGCACAATGACACATACCTGAGTTGCTAGCGCGAATAACTTCAAATGAATTCGCTGCTGCTTTTTTTTTTACATTTTATTTCCCAAAACATGCAAAAGGTCAGAGAAGGTCAGAAAGCAAATGTTAAGTAATATCACTGACAATGGTATCCTTCAGCTGAGGTGAGAAAAGTGAAAGCAGTCGTTTCCCACTGGTTTTAACGTCTTCACTGTGTTTTTTTTTTCCTCAAGGAACTTGTTTGCTATTATTAACAAAGCTTGATACTAGACTGAAATGGCACTTGCTTGATGAATGATGCACATTCTGACGCTTTCATCTCTAGTCGGCAGATCCAGACTTCCTTTTTCTTTCAGTAAGTACATCCCTGCCTTATTAGTTTTAATAGAGACATTTGGTAGTTTAAAAAAATATGCTTGGAAATTAACTACGAAATAACTGAGGCTCTAACACAGAGTTCCCAAACTTTTTTTGGCCAAAATTACTCCAAACGGACATAATACATTTTCTGTGACTTTAATCTTTGGCATTTAGAATTCTCCTCCTTATTTACCATCACGCTTCTGAGTCCATATTTAGTCAGTCTTCTTGCATTCATTTTCTTGACTTCTGTTTTTCCACTGAGTCACTTGATGTTGTCAATGTTTCGAGGAACTAGAATAATTAGATAAAGATCTAATTATATAAAAAAAAAAGGTTTAGGAAGAAGATTAAGAAATGAGTCCAGCATTTTTAAATTGATGAACTCCTCTGTTAATGCAGTGTGTTGTATAATAAGCAATGGGCTTAAATGATCAAAGATAATAGTGTACAGCCCCAATTTCTAAAAAGTTGAGACACTGTGCAAAATGTAAATAAAAACAAAATGCAATGATGTCATGCTAATCTGATGAGTCCATATACTATTCACAATAAATAAAGTATATATACCATTTGATGGCTGTAACAGGTCTCAAAAAAGTTGTAAGATGGCCATGTTTACCACTGTTTAGTGTCCGTATACATCTGGGAACTGATGGCACCAGTCGCTGAAGTTTTTGGAGAGAAATGTTGTCCCATACTGCATGTGTCTGAATAAGGATTCTAGCTGCACCATTCTGGGTGTCATTTGTTGTATTTTTTGTTTCATGATGCACCAAATGTTTTCAAAAGGTGAAAGGTCTAGACTGCAGGCAGGCAAGTTCAGTACCTGGACTCTTTTACTATGAAGTCATGCTACTGTGATAGATTCACTATGCAGTTAGCATACATTCTGGATGTTAGCATTTATTTACCGTTCAACATTAATGGAGCCTTCCCAAATGTGTAAGCTGCCTATTCCACAGTCTGATAAGAAGCCAGATATTCCCTCTCCCGTTTAGTCCAGAGGTCATGGTGTCAGTGGCTTTTGTTTTATTAATTAGCCCATGCAGTAATTTCCATTACAGGATCAGGACTGTTTTAAATGCAGCACCGCCGGATGTCTTGAAGATCACCTGCATCCAATATTTATTTTCCTCCTGCTCCCTTGCGCACAGAGATTTTTCCAGATTGTTTGAAACTTTCGATGAAATGTACTGTAAATAATTAGATATTAAAATGTTTGGCAATTTAATGTTTAGGAAGTTAATTTTGAAATTGTTCCACAATTTGTAGACACAGTCTTTCACTGATTGGTGAAGCTCTGCCCATCTTTTCTTCTAAAAGACTGCCCCTCTAAGATACTGTCACGCATAGACCAGGTGTCGGGAACCGGGAGTAAAACAAGGTGTCGTTTATTGATCTTAAATAGGCAAAACACAAGAGAGTAAGAAACGGCAACGCAGGAAACGATAAACTTGACTGAAACTGCACTTCAAGTGTAGCCAGGAGCGTAGGCAACTATAGTATGATAGTATGTTAACTGTAGATCGGACGGCGAGTGAAGGGGAAGGCGGACCTTATAAAGGAGATGAGTAAATGGCGGACAGGTGTAGGTGATTAGTAGGAGGGGGAGGCTAAGAGATTGTTGAGCATTGGAGGGAGGCGTGTCTGGTGGCTCTCTGACAGGTACACTATTTATACACAATCATCTTACTGACCTGTTGTCAATTAACCTAATGTTTCTCCAAATGTTTAACATAATAACACTTACTTTTTCCAGACTTTTGTTGCTGCATCCCAATGTGTTTAAAACGTGTTGGTGCAGTCATCAAATTCAAAATTACCTTATTTATTTTTTTTCCATAAAATAGAATTATTAAAATTATTAAATTAAATTGATTAAAAATTCCTTAGTTTTTTTTATATTAGGTTAAACATTTATGTTTTCTCTGACCATCCAATCAAAGGACGTGAAAATGCCTATGGATTCTATGTGGCCTCAGTGACTCCAGCTTGCAATCTTCTTGCTTAAAACAGCAGCTCTAAGCAACTTGGATTTTGAAGGATGACAGATTTTGATGCGTGATGTGACGAATGAAATATGAAAGTATAGAAACTCATCTATAAACAGACACTACAGAAAGCAGCGCAAGACAGAGAAACACTATAAAGAGAATAGACTACTGGGAATAATTTATTATGTATTCATGGAAAATAATTATTAAATGTAAGTCAGAATCAAATAGATTTTAGGCCAGCTGAGAAGGGCTTGCTGGCCCTAATGGCCTGCCAGTGGATGGATGTTGGAATTACGCTTTAAGGTTGAAATTTTCAAAATGACTTTTCGAAGTAGAATTGCTCAGCACTTTTTCTTTTTCTTCAGCTGTACTGGATCAGGCCGCTATATTGTGTTTCTGCTTTCATTTCCAAAGCAAGGATTTCTCGCTTGGTAAAATTCAAGGACCAAATCTTTTGTATACACAGTACAACACCTGGAAAAAGAATGCTTTCATTAATCTTTGCTCCTCAGGCACATGCATCACCGATCTCGACTCCACGACACGACTCTTCTGTTGTTTCAGAAAAACTGTGTGGGCTGCTTTTCAGGTCACTGTGGCCGAGTGCTTTCTTAATTGACTCTCTGTACACTTTTGTTTAATACGCAGCCGTTAAATCGAGTGCTATAAATAGAGCGCTGCATGTAATGAGCTCATGGTTTCACTCCTGAGAGTCCCGGCAGGATGTTTCATAGCCGATGCGCCTTATCATGCTCTGTTTTGAGTGATAAATGAATTAAGATAGGCTATGTCTTTACAGTTTAGTGTGGATGTCACCGATATAAAGTAAATATTGTTACTCAGATGGTTCGAGTCACACTGGTACACGTAGAGTACAAAGCATTTGAAGTAAAGTGAGCCTGGTGCTCGTCCAAATGCGCAATAAGTGTAGCATGTGTCATTTTATTTACCCTCTTATATACTAATATACACTGGCTGTCAATGTTTTAGACACATTAGATTACACAATTAAATATACTGTATAGGTTTCATTGTCTTATAGTTTGAAGACAAATATAAATAGTGAAGTTAATGGCCATGTACATGTGGATTTCTGTACGAATTTATTTATAATTAAATTATATTTCCAAGTTTCTTTACTTTTAATGTTTTGGAATATATGGAAAAAGTATTTGGACATATTTTCCAGTCATATGCAGTTCGTCCCCAATCCGTTACCATAAAGTTGGAGGCACACAATCGTACAGGACGTCTTTGGATGCGATAACATTAAATCTTTCCTTTACTTGAACTAGGAGACCAAACCTGTTCCAGCATGACAATATCCTCGTGCACAAAGCCAGCTCCATTAAGATAGGGGTTGGATTGGAAGATCTTGATTGGCTTGCTATAGAGCTCTGACCTCACCCATTTTATCAGCTTTGGGATAAATTGGAATGCCGACTGCACCCCAGGGTTCCAAGATATTACACATGTTAGCGTTCATATGAATTATGCTTTAACATGCTATAACAATGAATAAATACAATGAATTTGAGTTCAATTTCATATTCATATGGATATTGTCACAAAGCAGCTTTACAGAAATAAATAGATTAAGAATATACATTTTAAATTCATAAACCTGCCCCTTAAGAAGTTTTAGGTGACAGTGGTGAGAAAAAACTCCCTGATATGATCTTAAAAGCAACCCTGAGAACAAGCAGACTGAAAAGGAAACCCATCTGCCATTTAATTGTATTTCTATCATTAGTGATGTTATTAGCTGTTTACTGAAGGGCACTTGAGAGCAAAACTGTCCTAAGCCACTGTCATTCATTTTATTTTATTTTTTATTGTATAGCACTTTAAACGATATACACTGACTCAAAGTACAGAGATAAAGCGGTAATAAATGTATAAAAAATACGTACGTTTATTGCCTATAAGTTTGTTCCTTATAATTGTACGTTTATCCCTAATGAGCGAGTCAGTGGCAACTGTGGCAAGAAAAAACTCTCTGAGATGGCATGAGGAGGAAACCGTGAGAGGAACCAGACTCAAAAGGAAACATTTGAGTGTCACCAAATGTCCATTCAATACTGCAACAAACTATTTATATTAATTACAACCCAAATCCTTTTTTTTATCCTTCCTACGTTCTATAGACTTATAGCAAAGCACTGCACAACTTTATAGTGTAAAAGCAAATTGTTTCTATCAACTGTGAACCTATTTCAACTGTAAATTCCTACTAGGTGAACAGCTCCTTGGCCATGGAAATGAATATTTTGGAGCTTACCACGAAATCACCTATCAATGTTCAGTCAACAGAACATATGCCATATGCGCTGCAACGAAAGTAATGATGCCTTATTTATGCTTTTGAGCTCATAACTTTGCAATTTTAAATAACATTCTACCATAACACAGCCCAATATGAGACCAATTATAATGTTCCCAGGAGGCAGCAGAAATGTGGCCTTCAACATTTTTCACTCACTTTTAAAATTCAGAGTTTGTTTGTTTTCTCCCCCCCCCCCCACCGTCTTCGTTTCATTTCATTTCCCAATGTTCTGGGCCATAAATACCTATTTATATTTACAGACCTGAGGGTTAGGTACCGATACCCCGAATACACGATCCATCAACTAATCCTCATTACCAGCTCGCTTCAAAGCCTCGAATCAGAACATTGGATGTACATGTGAGTAATTTCATGGATGAACTGAAACTGCAGAACAACAGCAAGCATAATACATTACTGCACATTCCACCTGTTGCTTAATGAGAAAACCCTGGACTTGAGATTTTGTTTTGATTTTTGTTCTGCTGATTGTATCTACAGTGTGCTTTGGCAAAGTATCGTTCCCTCTTTCTTTCTTTCGCCTTTTCCTTTTTTTTTTTTTTTATCTTTTCTTTTCCATAGCTGATAAATGATGCGAGACTTTTTCGGCGTAAACAAAGGCGATTTTGGAACGTCAACTAGATTCAATGCGCATATATCAGGTATCAACTCCAAACATTTATAAATGTTAGAAAATGGGATCAAAAGGAACCACGCGAGGATTTTCACCTGCGGTCCACCGATGACGTTTGCCGAGCTTGAACGAGAACTTAAAAAGATCTCGTCGTCCCAAACAGCTCATTGAAATTTATACCAATGACTTTATCTCCCGTCTTGGTTTCAACAGCTTGTATCACACATACTCCATTCAGACTAGATGTAGTTTTGTTTTTCCATAACCCTGGAGATCAAGTGATCCTTTTTTTTGCCTGCCTCACTAAACAATTTTAAACACATGGGTGCAATCTCTCACCCAGAGTCACCGAAAAAACCAGCATGGACTTCACACGAAAGGAGCCCAGAGCAGAATCGGCCTTTGCCAGGCAGTAAAGGGTTTTCATGGCAGGTGTTGGTTTGAATGGACGAGCCAAAGATTGTTTTGTCACAGCCTCCTTTTGTTAGCACTATTTCCATTTTCACGATAGGATCAGGTAACAATTTAGTTTGAAATGGCAATAAAACAAAGTGGGGAAAAAAAAAAAAGGCAAATAATATTAGTTCCATGTGGGAGCCTTATCACAGTTAAAATATAAATATTCAAGATCTTTTGAGGTCTACCCAGCTGTATTGTCTGCATGTTCATTGGTGAACATTACTGCATAATGGAATTAATCAAATCCGGCCGTTTTTTTTTCCAAACCAGTGTTCACAATCTTGAAAAATAAAATTAAATATGACACTGCCTCCAAAAAGAAAGACCTCAAAATACACTGACTATAATGGGCAAAGGTTTGTGGACACCTGATCATCAGATTCATATCCTTAATCCATGAGCCATATATTTTTTTCTGTTCTAAGAAGGATTTCCACCAGATTTTGTAATGTGACTATTAGATTGTGTGATACAAGAGCACAAGGAGGTGGTTTTCATAACATTGGATTTTGCCTCATAAGTTTTTAATTGTGAATTTAAATCCCAGCATTACCAAGCTCCACTGCTGGGCCATTTAAACCCCTCAATTTTAATTTCTTTGAATTATATCATCCATTTAAACAATGGCTGTAAAGTATTGTTGAGATGAGAAGGTTCTGATGTTGAGAATTCTGAGTGTGCTACACTGACTACACTGACAACATCATTTAGCTGTAATAAATAGACATTCGGTGCCACCCAGCTGAGGATGGGTTACCTCTTGAGTCTGGTTCCTCTCGAGGTTTCTTCCTTATGCAATCTCAAGGAGTTTTTCCTCACCACAGTTGCTCAATAGGGACAAACCTGCACTTATTAAAAAATAAACAAAAAAACAATCTTATTCATTCTTTCTTTTCTTTTCTTTTCTTTTCTTGAGCTATTTAATGAGTTGCTCAGTAGCTCCTGGTTCCACAACATCAACCGATTGCATAAGACTGTAAAAAGGACAATACTCATAATTACATACACTCCAGTACTCATGGAAGTTCTCACTCTCCAGTTTTTGTATTGTTTGAAGATTTATAATCACACCCTTGATATCCAAATGATGATGGGTTTCCTTTTTGAGTTTGGTTCCTCTCAAGGTTTTTTCCTCATTTATCTAGGAACTTTTTCCTTGCTACAGTCAAGCCAGTCACCCCAGGCTACTCATCAGGGATAAATACACAAATAAAAACGAATGAATTGAATGAAATTTATCCCAAAAATTTTCACAGGATCAGTTTCTATAAAGAGAAAGCTTAATGTTACAACATACGAAGATAACCTATATAATTACGTGCTTTCAATGATGATGTGATGGTCCACCTTCTAGTGTCGGTTTGATGGTCCTACGTTTAGTGTAGGTGATGGCAGCAGAGTTCCTGCAGCAGACAGAAACCATCTATTTAAGCTCATTGTTCTTATCCAGAGCAATGAACGTGCCCTTTATCATTCTGTACATTCAGAATCCCCACCTTGGTTTACAGTTGCTTAACAACATCATCTCACTGACGATAATGCGAACAAATAATTGAGCTCTGCAGGTCTGAAATCTGCTTGGAAAAACTGCAACTCACTCGAAAGTCAGGGGCATTTAGTTCTGATCTGAAACACATGTTTGCTGTGCGATGAACTGAATCGGAATCGAAACAGAATTTGAATCAGATGAAAGGGCTAAAACGAAATGCCATGCGCGTGGAATCAATCAAAAAATTATCTCATTTTACAGGCAGGTGCATGTTTGCAGCAAAAAATGACACAATGTCACACAAATGCAGCCATGAATGAATGGTGGTCTCTGTTGTGTGAATGATGCCATCATGTGGACTCTTTAAACACATCAGGTAACAAATACTTCTCACGCTTAGTTTAGCACTTCTAAAATCACAACAAATCACTAATTTACCTCAGATCACTAGGCTGGGGTTTGTATGGACTGTCACAATATAACCCTATTGAGAGCACTGTCGAATTCTCGATTCTGATTGGTCGAAAGGTGTTGATAAAAACAGCAGCCCTTTCAATAGTTTTGTCCATAAGGCAAATCATAGATTTGCATTCATTTGAATACCAATTTGGTAAAATGCTCATCATAAACAGTGGATTTCATTTTGGAATTGTCAGTGTGGTACAGTTTTCAGTGAGGATTGGTTCATATTGAAGTTTCGGAAGGCGTCTCCAGTGTCAGGTAACAGTCAGAGGTGAAGCTGTTTTTCGACATGGGGGAAATCTTTCTGAGGGGCGTTGTGGGTCAATCAGAACTTAAAGATTTTCATCGTTTACATTCTCATGAGTCCCTGGTTCAACTGCATGGCCACAAACAAGGTAAATAAATATATCATAAATGAAGGCCTTTAAATTCACTCCTGGTTTTACTGAGAATGTACAGATTTTCAAGTCAAGTCAAGAAGCTTTTATTGTCATTTCTACCGTATATTGGTGACCCAGTACACAGTGAAATGAGACATTGTTCTTCCAGAACCCTGGTGCTACATTTAACAACATAGAGCTACATCCCACAACATAAAGCTACATAACAGAACACTGAGCAAGGACTAAAGTAAATCAAATTTTCTATCATTTCTATTGATTCTAGATTATAAAGGATTTTCTGAACTTTTAGACCATTTGTAATGTCTTTTACTCCTATTGTTTTATTTTTTCAAACTATATCAACACACCAATTCAAAGTCAAATTGTGTATGTAGGCCAGTAGGACGAGAGCCGAGCCACTTTTCTTCACAATACAAGAAAAGAAGTTCCTTCAATTACCAGACAGTTTACATAACATGAACCGAGCAAGACTGTGACTGCGAAGGGCCTTATCTTCAATTTACGTTGAGGCTTTAGAGTTTTGGCAACAGCACAAACTACATGGTCAAAGTCTTGACCGATTAGGCTCATTTGCAGAGATAAAAATAATATATAAAAAAAAAAACCTGAATGAAAAGAACATTGAGGCTTGTATTCATTCTTCTCCTTGTTCCTTTCACCCAAGCACCACACATGACATCATGGAAAACTGAGGCAGCTTTTAAAGTGAAGTGGGAAATGTTGTATTTCTCACAGTGTTAGGTCGAGAGTCAGGAGAGCCTTCACTCTAGAAGTACAATTCGCATCACCGGATTCCACAAATACCTTCAACCTCATAAAAACCTTGTGATTTGAGTGGCATTTAGGTGGGGTCGACTCTAAATTCATGATAGACTGAGACTTTAGCATGGATTACTTTATCAGATGGTTCTAATAAAATACCTTTAAAACCATTTTTTTATTTGGCCTACTCACCTAGTTTGTATGTCTGGAAAATATAGTGCATTTAAAAAAAATAAATAAATAAAAATAAGAGTACTTGTAGTCTGCTACAGAAAAACAATCGCAAGATTTTAATCATCTGAATACAGACTAAAGCTCGAAATCTCATCTCTTTGGAACACTATTTATTCTTAAAGGAAAGCAAGTATTACCAGTCATTGCCCTTACATGTGTGTAAAACAGCTTTTATAAGCTACTGGTTTTCTAGTGAACTATTAAAACAACGCTAAGTGCTTTTAGTTATTCTTGCTAATTCTTGCTACCTCCAGCCAAATATCCACTAAAAGAATCCAATTCCTTGCTGCTATTCAAAGCCATTCGTCCAAACCTCACTCCGAAACACTTTTCTCCCGAATCCCGACCCTAAAGACATGCTCACACACAACAAATTGGTAAGAAACGATGGAAAAACAGCAGCAGTGGGCTCGTTCCAACCAAGTTATTAGACGCATAATTCCAGATTGAGAACCTTAGCAGTCCTCTACACTGATTGTGGAAATTAGTTCAGTGTGCAGCTGCTTGGTTGGAAAAATCTGGCTAATTATGCAAACTGTATAGTGTATTTATGGGCTATATTTCAAGCAAACCAATTTTAAGTGTTGTTTACGAACAAAAGTATTAGGACACCTGACTTTTCCAGACAGATGTGGTTCAACCCTCAACCCTACTGAACAACTTTGGGATGAATGGAACGCACCCCAGGCCTCCTCACCTCACTACATTAATACCTGACTTCACAAACACCCTTGTTGCTGAATGAGCAACCGTCTCCACAAGCGCACCCCAAAATCTAGTGAAACATCGAACGATGTTATCAAAGGTACAGCTTTCGTGCGTTCATCTTTAGACCTTTATTAAAACGAATTCAAATGCTGTAAATGCTAAGAAAAAATACAACATACTCCTTCCCAGGTGCAACTTACATTACTTAAGGTACCAAAATTGATAGTACATTGATCGTACTACCCGAGCAATGAGGGAAAGTTAAACCTTAAGTTTTACCCTTATTTCTGTACAATTTTTTCCTGTAGGGATTTATCTATCAGCAGAAGCACTGTAGAAAACTAATAGAAATCTGTCCTGCATTGAAATTGAAAAAGATGAGCTTTTTTCATTCTGTTGAGAGATACTAGCGCCTCTACTCACCATTGTTGTTCTGAGCTTGAACCGACGCTTTGGGCCCGACCTGCCTGGTGGAATTACCCACGCTTGTTGAGCTCTTCTCTGCACTGGGGTTGGGATTCAAAATGCTCTTGGACCCTTGTTCAGCACCAGAGTTTTGGCTTCCTGTGTTCCTTGAACCCCTCTCAGTATTAGTGTTGCAGTTGCTGCCCATGTGCTTGGATCCCCTTTGAGCACTGCTGTTTGACTTGCCCATGAGCCTAGAGCTGGGATTGGTGCTGTTGTTGGGGTTTAATGTGCTCCTGGAGCTTGAAGTACTGGTTTTGCAGTTGGAAGTGTTCCTGGAGCCACACTGGGTATTGGCAATTGGGTTTCCAATGTTCCTGAAACCAGGCTCAGTGCTGGAACGGCTCTGTCCGAGCCTCGGCTCAGTGCTCTTCACGGCATTCATTGCCTTAGTCCCGTGCTCCTCTTCTCTTCAGATCACCCACAGCTTGTCCCCCTGCCAAAACACACTTGTCAGGATATACCAGCATAGTCGCAAAGGCAGCAGTGTGTCATTTTACATTTGCTTGATGACAGCATGACAGTAAATCATACCTGATGTACAGTATTTTCCACTGAATCAACATTAAATCGATGTCAGATTAAGGCTAAACCTTAAAACTCTTGTACACAGACCTTCATTTCCAAGCGCATCGGAGAACATGGCTTAGCTATAGGCGAGCGCTTTGTTGATTTTGATTAAAATCCACTTAAGCCGGAAGACATTCAGCAGCAACTAGATTGTCTCTGTTTATTTATGAAGCATAAGCTCACTTCGAGTCCACAAACGTTTCGCCCCACTAGTGCACCAGCCAATTTATTAATTTACAAAATGTACAGAGTACAGACCTTGCTAAAGGCCTCCTCTTTTGGATAGAACCCCCTTACACACACACACACACACACACACAAACACAGGATTCAGTAGCTTTGAGAGCCCCCTCAATGTGTCCCGGTGAAAAACGAGGCCCTCTCTCTGTCTCTCTTGGTCTTTCTCTTCCACAAGCCAAGAACTCTGCATGTATAGTAGATCATCTACAGAATCGAACAGCACGAGGCATTACAAACAAACGCCTCTGTTTTCTTTAATATGCTGTATTTTGGAAGCCATTTACATGACTGAAAATCATTCATTCACCCTGACAAAAATGGCGCAGACTGTAAATATTTTCATGCAAGCAAAGTGAATTTATGGCACATCCGGGAAGTTCAATTCACTTCAATTCATTTTTATTTGTGTAGCGCTTTTAACAATGAACATAATCTCAAAGCAGCTTTACACAGATAATGTGGTGATAAAAATGACTAAGATGTTCTTTATAAGTGTAAGTTTGTCTCTGATAAGCAAACCGGTGGTGACTGTGGCAAGGAAAAATTCCCCGAAGCTCAATAACCTAATGATAATGTAGGAGATAGGGATTCTGGTGAATAATGGAAGAATCAAACTAGAAACTAATTTCAATGAATGTATGTATCCGCATAAGCAGCGTTCTTTCACCATCCAGTATGTTTTCCATCTAAGTCGATAATTTCGGATTATTACCACAGGAACAATTGAAATAAGTACTATATGTATGCTAAGTGTATACTTTAATTACACTTAAATTAAGATAAATATAAACACTAAGCCGTGGAGATATGTTCAATCTGGCAATAGTGCAATAAGGACAAGACAAAGGCACACCTTTGGTATGAATTTGAATGTTGATTACACCTCACCCTACATCAGTATCTGACTTTACAAACACCCTGGTTGTTAGAAGAGCACAAATCACAACAAGCACTTATTAGATTAGATTAGATTAGATTGCATTAGATTCAACTTTATTGTGATTGTGCAAAGTGCGTGTACAGAGGCAATGAAATGCAGTTAGCAACTAACCAGAAGTGCATAAATGGCTTGTTTACAATAAATAGCAATATGGTAAATGAGGGTATGGGTCTATATATACAAAGGCGAGAGTAATTAATGTACAGAAGGTGCGGTAAATAATAAGATATGGCCAGTGGTCGACGAAGCAATTTTGAGACACAAGTTAAAATATTAGTTTGGTGAAAGAGCTTTCTTTGCACTTTCACTTGAGTAAAAGTACAAAACTTTTTGCGGTGAAATTGACTTAATTATTCAAAGTAATATGATTTTTTATGGCTATAATGGTCTTATTATTATTTTTGTCTACAAAGACTCTAATGTTACTCTCAGCACACCAATCTATTACTAGAATGATATTAATGAGCCAAACACTGATTGCTATTTATTCAAACTATCATGAGCCCTAAACTTTCTTTTCAACTATTTAAAAAATTATTGCGTAAATTAAGCCACTGTGTTGTTGTGACGAGTTCGAGTCAGGAGTTTCTTCCATCATTTATTCCTCCCTAAATCTTCTGCTTGCTGTGGAACTGATGCCGAACTGTATGCTAATGCTAATTAGATGCCACAGAGTGGCAGGTTTTGAACTTGTTTTGATTAAAATTTGGATTGGCAGCATGCTAAGTGCTTGACCAGTTAGGTATTTATACACTCATAAATGAAAACGAAATCGACTGATTTTACTAAATGTATTGGCTAAAAAGATAAAGAGATATTTGACTTTGAAATGTAGTGAAGTTAAAGTAAAAGTCTCTCCCAATGTAAATACTTGAGTAAAGCACAGATTGGGGCTGTAGAGATTCCTCAAATAACTTCAGTAATTCGAGTTAAAAACATTTATTTGTCTCGATTCTTCATTTAGCCAAATAAATTGTGTTTCCCACAGACCATTATTACTGAGGATTTTCTCTCTCTTATTTAGTATTGCTCTTTAATAAAGAAAAAAACAAATGACATTTGCTTTGTCAAGATGTCAAGAAGATAACATGCCCAAATAACATTATATATGTTTATAAAATATCTCAGAAAAGTAAGTACACCTCTCACATTTCAGCAACCGTTTTAGTTTTTCTTCTCAAGGGACAACACTATAAAAATTGAAACTTGGATATATTTTAGAGTATTCAATGTGCAGCGGACCTCCACTTCTGCAATGTTTATCTGTCTGTTTTTTTTAAGTTGAGCTTCTGTACTTGACACACAGCACGAGAACTTCTTTGATGGACCCTTGCGAGGCCTGTTCTGAGGGAACCTGTCTTGAAAAACCTCTGTATAACCCTGGCCACTGTACTGTAACTCAGTTTCAGGGTGTTACCAATCTTCATATAGCCTCTGCATCTTTGTGTGGGGAAAACATTTTTAATTCTCAAATCCTCAGAGAGGATGTTATACATCCAGTGGTCAGTATGAGAGAATTGTCCTCAAAGCACCACATTTTAACTGCTTTAATACAACATACACAATTTTGTATGGTCCTTTGAAACAGACAAAAACATAAACATGATGAATAGGACATGTGGCTTTGAATGGTTACATGGCATACAGCTGTTATCACTGAGGGTGTACTCACTTTCGACTACTCTAAAAGTTCCATTTCTATAGTATTGTCCCTTCAGAAGATATACTACAATAGTTGCTGAAATGTGAGGGGTGTACTCACTTTTGGGCGATCCTGTATATGAATGTCTGTATGAATTGATTAGATTAGATTCAGCTTTATTGTGCAATGCCTTGAATAAAATTAAATGATAGTATACTATATATTATACAGTATATACAAAATAAATATGGGTTGAATATACAGTACTGCAATGATAAACATAACTAATGGTTGGTGCCAAGATGCATAGTGGATGAAGCAGTGCAATATAGACAGAAAGTGACAGTACAGTACAGCTGTTCAGCTGTTCAGTGCAGTAACAGCCACAGGATAAAAGCTATTTTTAAGATCTGTTTGTGCAGGCTTTGAGGCACCTGAAGGTCTCCCCAATGGGAAAAGGGTGAATAGTCCATAATTGGGGTGCGAGGTAGCACTGATAATGCCTCTTGCCCTTTGCAGACAGCATCTCATCCACTGATCATTCCACTGATCACAGACCAGTAATAAAACAACCCAGTATAGATACAGTAAACTAATTTTTGTTCCATGGAGGCCCCTGCCACTATAGAGACCAACAAGATTAGAATCAGATGACAAACCTTGTCTTTTTGTTTCTGGAACGAGTCTTTAATGAGGTCTTAACTGATGGGCAGGACTTGAAAAAAAAAAAACCTTTCTCAGATGGAATCCTGGCAATTTATATTCTAGCAACAAGTTAGGACTTTGTCGATTAAGCGTACCAGATGAATGGCAAAGCGTGGAACATGTCAGATCTGTGGGCTAAGACACGATGCCATTCCGATTACTTGCAGCAGAGGAGGCATCTTCAAAGCCTGAGATAGATAACATCAATATAATATGCGCTCGTGCACATAATTTGCGATTTAGGATGGAACGGTTCAATGGAATTCATGAGTAAGCTTATTACAGTATCCATAATGTCATCACTGTAGATTGTGGTCGGGAAAAAAAAAACAACGCAGATCTCAACTTGTGGCTTTTGTATGAGCGAGCAACTGATTTAATCACTCTTCAACTTTCCAGGGTGGTCTGCTCCAGAACGGAATAGTAAAAAGTAATTAGGTTTACAACAAAGCCGCTCCAAGCGGTCGTTGTCAGCAGGAGGCCGCTTTCATTGATAAATTATTTCGGTGGGCAGGCTCATGTGCTGTGTTTTCTTTCCTCCTGTCAGTTTTAATCATCTTTCCTTTCTCTCACTTTGCACATTTTTTTCCTTTTCTCCCCTCTTGGTCTTGCTGACCACCAGTTGAGTTGAGCCATGGCCAAAGTTATGGGAGGTTTTCATTGCTTTCCTTATTTATGTTGGGGTTATTCCAGGACTTCCAGGATAACTTACACTACTAACAAGGAATTAACACCAGGAACTTTTCACCAATTATTACAAAGCCATCCTGAACTGCCACCCACAGCAGCAACAATTTTTTATATGGTCATGGTGCATACAAAAAAAAAATGATGCCATGTCTTAAACATGAAGAACATTTAGTTTGAAAGAAACGTCTCCGGGAAAAAAACAAAGGAGCGGGTTGAACCGAGCTCGACGACAGGTGATAATCAAGTGGAATGTAAACGTGAAAATTTGCTCCGCGACGTCTTTAACAAATGAGGTGCAAATGCACTAATCAAAGGTTTTTACGAAGAGCAGAGGTGAAATGTAAAAGCACGCCGGCGATGGTTTGTGCGATAAGTTCCAACAGTCATGCATCACCGCGTTTTAGCATCTAACGTACAGTAAATAGACCCCCGCGTGAGCAAAAAAGGTGCCGGCAGTACAAAACAGCGCATGTCACGCCACGACAAGCTGTTATTCAAATGACATTTATTTAAATCGAAAAATAGGATTTGGCAAGATTTAAAGCTTTTGCCATTCTATAATAAACAATGGCATGGCTATATTGAAAATATTTACTTAATTCTCTAAAGTGACTTATGGCAACATTGGCTACTAAACAGAATGTCATGAGTGTTATGGCGTCAGGTGCCATAGACTGTATAAATATTCCCTGTACACTTGTTTATAAGAAAACCCCATCTGGTTTTGGCGAGCAGAGGCAGACATAGCGGTGACCCCAGGTTTTTCTAATGGAAAATATAACACAAGTGTTTGCTAAGCTGGGGCTAAGCCGAGAGAACTACAGCAGTCAACTGTCAAGTGACAGACAAGACAACGTTGTAAAAGACTACAGGCTTCAGATTTAAAGGTCAGCATTTTTTTTTCATGCCTTGTAAATAGCATGTTGATACCTGCAACTTTTTAACTATGGTTCCTTGCATAACCGAGCTGGACTTGATGCACCTGATATCCATGGCTGTATCTACGATTGGGGTATGTTTGGAAAAAAAAAAGGAATAAAATAAAAAAGTTTATTTTTAAAACCAATTTTATTTATTTTTTTTCAGGAAAAAATAATTGAGGGAAAATTTTGTATATATAATACGTTTGTTGACAGCGGAACATCCCATTCAACTTTTCAGGGGAAGACGTTCCACTAGATTTTGAAGAGTCATAGAGATTTGTGCTCATTCAGCCATGGGGTGCAGTCAGCGTTCCACTTCGTCCCAAATGTGTTCAGTTGGGTTGAGTTCGGAGCTCAATAGCAGGCCACTTAAGATCTACCACACACTTCCAACCCATAATATGTATATGTAACATTATATGGACAAAAGTATTAGGACACCTGAATTTTCCAGCCATATTTAATTATATGTAGGCTATAAGAAGTTCAGTAACACCCTGAAACTCAGTTACAGTACAGTGGCCAGGGTCATACAGAGGTTTTCCAGGACGGTTCCATTTGGAACAGGCCTCACAAGGGTCGATCAAAGAGTCATGAGTGCTGCCTGCCTTGCTTTAAAGGTTGCAAAAGGAGAAGGTCTGCTTGTCAGTGCTCAGACCATATGCCACACTGCAAGAAGTCAGATTGCATATCCATCATCCCAAAAGGAAGCCTTGTTTTAAGCTGGCTCACAAGAAATCTGGCTCAGATGGTGTCCAGCTTGTGTGGTGACACCCTGGTGAGAAGGCCAAGTATGTCTCGAGATCAAAACCCTATTGCGCACCTATGGGGTATCCTCAAGGGGAAGGTGGAGAAGTGTCATGTGCTTAACATCCAGCAGCTCTATGATGTAATTATGGAGAAGTGGAAGAGTATCCCAGCAACAACCTGTGCAGCTCTGGTGAATTCCATACTGAGAAGGCAGTGCTGGATAAACAGTGGTGCTCACACAAAATATTGTCAATTTGGACACAGTTTTGACATGTTTACTAAGGGCATACTCACTTTTGTTGCCAGCTATTTTAAAAATAATGGCTGTATGTTGAATTATTTTTAAAAGAGAGTCAAGTCAAGTCAAGTCAAGTCAAGTTTATTTGTATAGCGCTTTTCACAACAGACATTGTCTCAAAGCAGCTTTACAGAAAACAACAGTGAAGGTGAATGGTGTGCGTTTGTCCCTGATGAGCAGCGGCAAGGAAAGACTCCCTTAGATGATATGAGGAAGAAACCTTGAGAGGAACCAGACTCAAAGGGGAACCCATCCTCAGTAAACCTGTACTGCTGTACAAACTGCACATCACGCTTACAATCTAATCTAACTTTAATATACAGACATATTTTTACTATTGGCAACACCATCTGCTATTCGAAATCTCATCACTTTACCCAATACCATCATCTGTCATACTTCTGACCTTCTGCACCACACGCAGACGCTTTTTTTTAGGACATGTACCCTATTTATAACTAATATGACTTCGTTTGCTGAGCTTCTATCAGCCGTGGATGACGAATGCAGACAGATTAAAGCTGATGTGTGGAAGATTAGTTATGTAAACGGATGTCTAATAGATGATTGGATATGCGTCTAAACAAATACAAAGAAAAAGGCAGGGAGGGTGTTCCATGTTCATGAATTTGTTTAATAACTTTTGATGATTGTTTGATTTTTGGACTTACAGCCTTTTGTTTAATCACACTTTCAAAGTTTGGGCTGAAAAAGCATAAGGCATTCTTCATTTCTTGACACCCTGATAAACCCCAAACAAATGAAACACCAAACTAAAGCAAACCAAAGCAAAGTGCATCCAACCAAAACAACCCACACCACATCAAACCACATTACACCAACCTAAACAATGCCAAACCAAACTCTCCAGAGTCCCATTATAAAATTAATTATTCAGCAGTGCAAGCAGCCATTCACCAAAACTGAGGTGATTGTAAAGGATGGGTGACTTGATCCTATTTTATGAATTCTTTTAATACTAGTGTTGTATTAAGAGGATCAGAAGTTAAATAGGCTAAAGAGCCTTAAACCTAGTTAACATAAATAGGAACTATTTTCTCTTTAGCTTTTCTGCTATTCATTGTACAAACAAAACAGCGTTCTCTCTCTCAGTCATATATCTTGGGTCGATCAGTCAAAAAGTTAAACAAGCTCAAGGGAAAAAATGTCAACATTCACTTGTTTCTTTAGAAAAACCTAGGAAGGTTAAAACATGAGGTAACTGTTGAAGTACAGTTTATATGACAAAATATATTTTGTCACAAACGTCCAGCCTATTTTAACCTATTCAATATTAAGTATGATGGCTTTCTTTCAAAAATACTGGTACCAGTATTGGACAAAAGTTGTTTTCTCGTGATCACGAATTCATTTTCTCATGATTTTGACACGTTTTCTTGACATAACAAAAGTTGATTTCTCGCTATTACAACTTAATTTTCCCGTCATCTCGACTTAAACATTGTTTTGTTCTGATCAGTGCTTATTTTTTCAGTGTATTCGACATATGAGAATGTATTAGAGCAGGGTTCATCAACATGGTGCCCGCAAGGACCACATGAGTATCCCACGGGCCTTTTCTAAAAATAGCTGTTTCCTACTTTGTTAAATCATTGTTGATAATTATTGTGAGAAATCATTAACATTTTCAGTGTCTTCACATAGATGAATATCATTAGTTATTAATAATAACATATAATAAAAGGTAATCCCTTACGAGGGAAATATCAAGGTCCGTGACGTCGGAGTGACGTGGGGCCGCCTTCCCGTGGGCTCACCACCTGCAGGAGGGACCATAAGGGACGGTGCTGTGAGGATTGGGCAGCAGTCGAAGGCGGGGGCCTGCTTAGACTGCTGCCCCCACGACCCGAATTACGGATAAGCGGGAGAAAATGAATGAATGCATGAATAAAAGGTAAATTGAGCAAATTTGTTATTTCAGATCAAACTGACAACTTGTGTATCAAACTGGTAGCCCTTCACATTAATCGGTACCCAAAAAGTAGCTTTCAGTTTCAAAAAGGTTGGTGACCCCTGTTCTAGAGGCATCATTACAGCATCATGGATGACCGAATTCGCTTTTACTTTGATCAGGGACTCGCACTAACTAGAGATAAAGTCCAAATTTGCTGCAGGAAATTATTAACTTTCCCATAGAGTTTTAGACATCAACCTGTTTTCCATGATATCCACCAAAAACATTTACAAGGCGCAAGATTCTCTTGACGGGTTTTTACGTTGTGATCACGAGAAAACTAAGTCGTGATAATGAGAAAACATCTGTAATGCCAAGGTCACAAGAAAACTAAGTCATAATAATAAAAAAACAAATCTTATAGCAAGTAAATTATGATCGTGACTACAAAAAAAAATAAAATTACAATGCATGGCCTCTTAGGACTTCCGTAATATTGTTATAACCAACTACTAAAAGTACTTGATTAGAAAATATGTGATATCAGCGGTCCCTAGTAATACCAAGGTTATATTTTATAGGTTAAAATCTCCTTTCCTTTTTTAATACCAGATACATAATGCATACAAAATGCATTGAGAACACACCTTGATTTTAATTCTCTATTAAATACAGTAACTATATAAATCCATTCAAAGTGAACTGACCTGACTGTAAGCATCATAAACTGCCAAGCGTTCCAGTTTTCTTCTTTGATTGACGTCATGCGGACATTACAGTCCTCTTTAGCCAACACACATTTAAAAACACAGCTGAACTACTTGTGCAGGAGGAAAATATTTAACACTATTTAATAATCAGCACCCACATCCTTTGGAAAGAGTCATTGAACTTGGACACTTCCTCGATTCTTGGTTCGGAAAGAAAGAAAAAAAGAATGAAGAAAATTTTGAGTCTACTTGTGCTTACTTTCAACAGAAAAATAGCTCCAGTTCCCCAGATTTGAAAGAAAAAAAAAAAACAGCAGAGCAGAGATGCCAAGAAAGATTTGAATATTAGCTGAAAGAAGAATCAGGGAGTCTCAAGCAGCTCACCAGATCCAGGGGTCCAAATCCAAAAAGGCATCAAGTTTGAATGCTCTGTGCTGTAGCCAGTCTGTAGATATTAATGTTGGTGATTCACAAAGGATGGATTGATGGTAAGTGAGCCAGCAGGTCTGCCTTTTGAAAATATATGAAGAGGTCAATACAAGGTTTCATTTTCAGCATTGGATTATTTGATCTTAATAAATGTATGAATGCAGGGTATTTGGGGATTTTTGTGGACCCTGGTGGCTCAGTGCCTCCAATGGATGTCTGATAAACAGTAATGGCAGGTAATGAAGTACAAACACTTTTATTACTGTACTGTAGATTTTTCTGGTATCGGTATTTTATTTCCCTTTTTTTTTTACTTTCTTTTCACTTTCGCTGATAAATTTTTTTTACACAAATATCTGTATTTTCTACTTCTTACATTTGAAAAAACAGCCTCGTTACTTTAGTTTTAATCTTTTTGTTGAGATGATCAATATTTTTTCTTCTCATTGAACGCGGTTTTCAGCCCATCAACCTGTTTCCTGTCAATATGTGGCTTTTTCAACCGACCACTTGTAGATCATTTCCTGGATTTCACACACCACAGACGTTCTGATCACCTGATCATCATCTCTGCTTGTGTTCCATATGGTGGATGTTCAGCCTGGATAAATTCATTGGGTAAAAAAATTTGCGATTCTTTTGCATTAAAATATTATTACAATGTGAGGTCCAGTTACCAGCGTAAAACTAAAACAGGTTGTAGTAAAGGCTACTTTTAACTTAAGATATGTCAGACCCAAACTTCTTTACTTTAACTTGAGTGAAAAGTCAGTTTTTTCTAGAGTCTTTTAAAACATGAGTGAAGGATGTGTGCACAATCTCTGCTAATAAATACATTTACGGCATTTCGGCAGATGCCCTTATTCAGAGCAACTCACGTTTATCTCATTCATACAACAGAGCAAATATGGGGTTAAGGGCCTTGCAGAGGGGTCTTGAAGGGGCAGCTTGGTGTAGCTGGGATTTGAACTCATGACATTCAGGTCCAAAGTCCAATGTCTTGACCGCTAAGCTACCATCTCCTTGTAATAAACAGCAAGGTATGGAGAATTGAGATTTTTCACATGCATGAATACAGAGCTAGCATAACAAGCTTAACTAGCTTGAGTTGTGTGCAATAGTTTGCCCTGCATCATTCTTATTACATCATCAGTAAGATTGTATAATATAACATATTGCTCAACTCGAATCGTTTAATTACCAAACTATTTAGGGATATCAGATTTTCCGATTCCTATCCGATATCACCAGCATTCATCACTGGACGCAATGGAATGTCGAAGCGTTCCTCATTAATCAATAAAGACTTCACTGCTAGTATAAATAGATGTAAGGACACCGAGGTCTGGACCTCAGTAGTTTTTGGAAGGTTTTGGATTTTTTTGGCACATACACTGTATACAGCGTGACCACTTTCAGGAAATAAACTGCCGCTTGTCTGTTTTAGTTAAAGCGTAGACACTAAAACAGTTTATATGCACACGTTCTTATTAATTACTGTATGTAACACTTTTCTTTTTTCCCTGGAATAGAATGTTTGTTTGCTTGACAAAAAACATGATCTCAGTTCAATAATATATTAACATTTTGAAACTGGATAAAATAGATAAGTTGTTGATGGTAAGATGTTTTTCATGGTGTTTATTTTGGAAAAATGTGCAAGGTTAAAATAAGAACTAGCCTACTTTATATGGACAAAAGTATCGGGACACCTGACTTTTCCAGCCATATGTGGTTCTTTCTAAAAACTGATACCACAAAGTTGAAGGCCCACAATTGTAGAAGATGTCTTTGGATGCTTTAGCATGAAATGTTATGTTCACTTGTGATGGAAGACTCAAATTTGTTCCAGCATCGCAATGGTTTGCATAGGTTGGAATTGCAGGAAATTCTTGAGTGGCCTGCTATAGAGTTCTGACCTCAACCCCATTATACAACTGTGGGATGAAATGAAAAGATGATTGCAGCCCACCCTTTGTCTCCCCACCCTATATCAATGTTTACCAATGCCCTTGTAGCTGAATAAGCCCAAATCTCCACAAGAACACCCTGAAAATGTAGTGGAAGATCTTTCCAGAACTGTAGAGGTCATTAAAACAGTAAATGTGAACTAAATATGGAATAAGATGTTCACAAAGCAAACAAATGTTATTGTCAGGTGTACACAATACACAGTGGGGCAAAAAACTATTTAGTCAGCCACCAATTGTGCAAGTTCTCCCACTTAAAAAGATGAGAGAGGCCTGTAATTTTCATCATAGGTACACTTCAACTATAAGAGACAAAATGCACATTGTCTGATTTTTAAAGAATTTATTTTCAAATTATGGTGGAAAATAAGTATTTGGTCATCTACAAAAAAGATTTCTGGCGCTCACAGACCTGTAACTCCTTCTTTAAGAGGCTCCTCTGTCCTCCACTTGTTACCTGTATTAATGGCACCTGTTTGAACTCATTATCAGTATCAAAGACACCTGTCCACAACCTCAAACAGTCAGACTCCAAATGCCACTATGGCCAAGACCAAAGAGTGGTCAAAGGACACCAGAAACAAAATTGTAGGCCTGCACCAGGCTGGGAAGACTGAATCTGCAATAGGTAAGCAGCTTGGTGTGAAGAAGCAACTGTGGGAGCTTATTAGAAAATGGAAGACATACAAGACCACTGATAATCTCCCTCGATTTGGGTGTGATTTTCTGGATTTGTTTTTTCTCATTTTGTCTCTCATAGTTGAAGTGTACCTATGATGAAAATTACAGGCCTCTCTCATCGTTTTAAGTGGGAGAACTTGCACAATTAGTAGCTGACTAAATACTTTTTTGCCCCACTGTATGTATGTAAGTTTATGGAGGAAATTAATTATACCATACTGGGGATGAAAAATGAGCTGGATGTGCCAGATATGAGGGGTAAAGCACGATCATTTTGTAGTAGTACGTAGGCATTTCTAATGAATCTGGACTTCACAAACTCTACATTAGTTAACTCAAGTAAGCCCGGAAATCTGTGAGTCTAACATTACTAACAGTACTTCTATTTGGTTTATAAAGCAGGTTTTGTACACTTTAGCAGTGAAATCAGTAAGCTGCCCGAGAGTGCTGCCATTGTGTACATTTTGTTCTTTAGCATTTCCAGTTTCCATTTTAATCCTGAGGAAATGTCTCTCAGCACTTTACCTAAGCAGCGGGAAAAACGCAAGTGCTGAGTGTCAATTAATTCGAGCACTCAGTTCAACAAGGTTCTAAAGGCCATGCCAGCAAGCGCATCAAGCCTGGAATGTTTGTCCTCAATCTGTGCCAGTCCAATCAGTTATGCTTTTTTTTTTTTTTTTTAAAACAACACTGGGAGGTGTGCTCAGTCCCTCACACTGTGTGGTGAGATCAACATGAAATTGTGCTTGTGACCATGGCCTCAGCAACCTTGTGCTTCACATCGTGTATTGAACACGTTCACATGCATCGCTGCAGATTTCCGAAATTTCAGGATGATACTAACTCTTTCACAGCTCACCACTTTGTTTTCTTCTTTTTAGTGAAATACTGTGTTCAATGTACAGTTTGATAAAGATGGAAATATAGTTAATAGGTTTTGGGATGCCATCCAGATGAGGATAAGGCTCCCTTTTCAGTCTGGTTCTTTCAAGATTTCTTCCTAATATCATCTCAGCATGTTTTTTCCACCATTCTGACTGACCTGCTCATTGGGGATGATGCACAGTATATTCATTGAGAAATATACTTCAATATACCGTCTCGATTTGTCCCATAAGAAATGTAAATGTCACACTACAGTGTTTTGTCCCGTTTTAACCCCGAAGTGGCACAGCCTTCGTCAAACGCTACCTCTGAATGCCTACCAATCATCCTGGTACACTACAGGTTCCCCTCCTTGGCCATGAATAATACTGTGTGTGTTTAACTTGGAAAATAAAGAGAAGGCTGTGTAATCTAAATACATAAGGTAATATAAATACAAAGAAACCATATAATCTCCAGCGAGGCTGGTGAGCAGCATGCGAGCGGGTGCGCGTATGTGCTTGACATTTTTCGCTGAAGCTCCCTGGTCCAGCTCTAGCTCTCCGGGCTGGCACAGGCAGTGTTTAAAAAGCTCCTGGAAAGTTTATAGTGGGTGTACTTCTCTTCAGGTTTGTGTGACAACCTTTAACGCACCATACCCGTCACAAGCAAAACACAGGGGACCTCCCTGGAATCTTTCGCATGAATTTCCATTCATGCATTTCCACACGTTTGCTAGGCTTCCGTTCCTTTCCTCTCGACACGTCGTTCATCGATTGTTTTTTTTAGTTTTTAAGTGCAAATCCTCTTGTAAAAACTGTATTTGCATGTTGTGTATCATTTGATAAACTTTGATTTTTCAGCAGCAGTTAAGCCACAGTCCACTGATGACCCCCTGACTTAGAGATTCAACTCATTTTTTTTATGATTATTATTTGGAGCAATACAATCAACACAAAGCTAAAAAATACACGAGTATGCATTTTTGTACAAATTTTTATTTACGGCTATGTGCCTTGTTTTATTACAGGAAGTACTCAGGGCTGCCTCAATCTCCGCGTTAGACCGGGATTTTTGACAGAGCACACCTGCGGAGGCTTGGACAAATCCAAACACCTGCCTAAAACATTTAGACCATTTTTTTATTTTTTATTTTTTTTGAGGAAGGGCTGATGGTAAGAGTTTAGACGTTGTCGGAGCCAAAGAATTACGTTTTGCTAGGTTTAGAGACAGCTTGATCCTTTAGATATAGTTAGTGTTCTCTAGTTTCATTCAGCCTCCTCATTTATCTCCGGTAGCTGCTTAATACTGGTCAAGGTTGCAGTGAATCCGGAGCCTATTTTATGAATAAGGATTGTGCTTGTAAAGCAAGAATACCCTCTGTATAACACACCAGTCCAATGCAGAATACTAGAGAGGCTTAGCCTATGTAATGGGAGGCTTGGTGGAAATCTTTATTTACAGAATTTGGCAGAAGCCATTATCTCTACTTACTATTATCTTATTTTTACTTTAATGAGCAGATAATGGTTAAGGGCCTTGCTCAAGAGCCCAAAAATGCGACGAGTTCCATCCTGATAGTGTAAAAGTGTAAATGGCTGGAACACTTTTTTTTTTTTTTTTTTTTTTTTTTTGGGGGTCAGATGTTAAACAGTTTCCATTCCAGATAGTGATAAATATGCAAACCATGTACTTGAGTCAATGTAGAGATACACTGGGCAAAATATTACTCCAGTAAAAGTGCTTTCTTTAAACTTTCACTTGAGTAAAAGTACAAAAGTATTTGCTTTCAAAGTTCTAGAATTTATGAATATAATGTTCCTAGTATCACTTTTGCCACAAGACACTCTGCTTAATCAACTCAGTATGTTACTCTCAGCACACTGTTGAAAGAATGACATTAATGAGTAAAATAAAGATCAATATCTATTACAATTATCATGACCCTCAAAACATTTCAACTACTTCATAAAAATAGTGCAAATAAGGCCACCGTGTTGTAAGTTAAAGTCAGGAGTTCCATCATCTCATTGCTTATAAATTCTGCTTGTTGTTGAACTGATGCTGAACTGTATGTTCGTACAAAGTAGATACCACCAAGCAGGAACTTAAAAACTTCAAAACTTTAGGGGTCGCCACAGCGGATCATCCGTCTCCATACTGCCCTGTCCTGTACATCTGCCTTTTTCAACTACCTGCATGTCTTTCCTCACCACATCCATAAACCTCCTCCTTGGCCTTTCTCTTTTCTGGTGGCTCCATCCTTAGCATGCTCCTACCGAAATACAAACTTGTTTCTAAACCTGTCCATCCTCGTTACTCCCAATGAAAATCTCATTTCAGCTTTGCTACCTTCAGCTCTGCCTCCTATCTTTTAGTCGATGCCACTGTCTCTAAACCATACATCACAGTTCTCACCACAATTCTATAAACTTTCCCTTTTACTCTTGCAGGTACCCTTCTATCACAAATCACTCCTGTCACTCTTCTCTAACCACTCCACCCTGCCTGTACTCTTTTCTTTATTTCTCGAACACACTCTCCATTACTTTGCACTGTTTGACCCCAGGTACCTGAACTCCTCCACCTTCTCCACCTCTTCTCCCTGCAACCGCACCACTCCACTGCCCTCCCTCTCATTCACACACATGTACTTTGTCTTACTCCTACTAACTTTTATTCCCCTTCTTTCCAGCTTGTACCTCCACCTCTCCAGGCTCTTCTCAACCTGCTCCCCACTCTCTCAAATCACAATATCACCCGCAAACATCATAGTCCACGGAGACTCCTGTCTGACCTCATCAGTCAAACTGTCCATCACCACTGCAAACAGGATAGGGCTCAGAGGTGATCCTTGATGCAATCCAACCTCCACCTTAAACCAGTCTGTTGTTCCTACTGCACACTTCACTGCTGTCACACTGTCCTCATACATTTCCTGCACCCCCCTCACATACTTCTCTGACACACCTGACTTCCTCATACAATACCACAACTCCTCACCCTGTTGTACGCTTTCTCTAACTCCCTGATTGGTGGCTTCCTGTGTTCTTGACCTGTTAAGTTTTTAATCCACTCATAAATTGAAAGGAACAACTGATTTTGATAGTTGAGTAACAATGAAGATTTTTGACTTTAAAATGTCAGTAAAGTACAGATACGTAAAAAAGTACAGTAACGAATTACATTTACTGCTGGTAAATCGGCTCTTAATGACACATCTGTAGAAACCAGTGAGGATGGAAGGGGTCATACTGTCTCTCTTCATCCTCATGAAAGCAGTGTTTAGTGACCATGTCAGGCCATTGGAGATGTGCAGGCTGAGGAATTTAAAGTTCTGTATTTTAACATCTGCTGCATCAGAAATGTGTCTTGACATTTAATAAGGGATCAGTATCTACAAAGATATATTTTTTTAATACCACTGTTTGAGATGGAAATGTGATTGTGCATCATAGCTTTCGTGCTAAGCTATAGTTTCATAGCCTTAGAACTCAAACATCGCTGAAAGCTTATGAAGGGAACCCGGTATCCTTATGTTTACTTGCCTGTATTAGCTTTGGCTTATTTACAGTAGGAGCTCAAGAAGGGAGTTACGCTAGTAAATTTGGACAGCCTCGCTGGTCGTGGCTGCAAGCCTGTCGAACTGACCTTTTATTGAAGATAATATTTTATCCTCTTTGTAAGGCAAATGATAAATATTACGCTACAAAAGCGCCTGTAAGTGCATGACTCATGTGCGTCCGCCGTCTTGTGAGTCACCGAGCCCTCAGCCTTGCGTCTCTTGCCTGATGAACTAATCTACCTTCGCTTCTAATGTAGTTGGAATCAGTGGAGTGGAACGGTTTAAGGAAATGGCAGCAGCGTGATCGTAATGGCAAGCGGCACCGAGTACATTCCCTGTCCTTAAAGGCTCACTTCTCCTGTGTATCTGACGTCGCTCCAAGCCTTCCTGCATGACCTCAGCTTGAAACTGGTTACTAAACTCGGGGTCGTTCTAGAAAAGTGACTGTAACAAGCCTTGAATAAGCTAAGCACAAAATATCCCTGATGCTAATCGGTTCATTCATTCAACATCGATTTCTGGAGGGGGTTGGAACATGCGTGGATTTACTAGCGTAAGGAGAGGGAAAGGTTGGAAGTGAGAAGAGAATTTTCTAAAAATTATACAGCATTGGGAACCTATGTTTGACAGACACTAAAACAGTTAATTAAAACTTTTTATTAGAGCGTAGAACTTGGCTGCATTGTGTGTGTGTGTGCGGAGAGAGAGAAAGATAGACCGTGTGTGTGTGTGCCCGTGTGTGATTAAGTTGTATACACAAACACTTTCCATGAGCAAGGTAATTAGCCAGATGAAGCATCAGTGAGAAATAGCACACTTCAGATGACCTTTCGCAAGCGGCAAAAATGGAAAAGCACAGGCGATGCGCTGATGCACAGCAGCGCATTCCAGCAGACAAACATTTATATGACACAATACAGGAGTGCATTTCTGAAGACTTTAGCTAGGCCTGTGACAAGGACCATGACTGGAAACATCAGTGTAATTTCACTATCGGCTTCCCCATGTAAATAACAATAGCCGGAGTAAAGAATCACGAACCTGAGACCAAAGACGCCGCTGACCTTTGAAGACTCTCGAATTCTGGCGTCTTTTGTCAGTTCTGAAGGCCGCTGCGAAATGTGACTTGTGCATGCTTATCTTAGAAAAAGATTCATTAGATGTGTTTGTTTATAACACCCTGCTTCTACACACACACCGTATGGACGTGGCTGTCTGGAAAACTTTTCACATGGTCCAGATTTGATATTTTGTTCTGTCGGTTCTTGTTTCTGAACTGAAATGCATTTCTCTTGTTCATGCAATTCAACCACAAAAAAAACTCTCATATTTCGAAGTCTGGTTCCTCTGAAGGGGAAAAAATAAAAAATTTAAGATTGAAACTGAAAGAACAAATTACATGATCAATTAGTTGGGCTGCTTAATTTGCAAGTTAGCACAAGATGGCAGCAGGAAAAAGTGTTTCCTAAGTCATCGTGGCATGAGAGCATTTTATATTTAACGCAACAAAGAAAACTGTACCTGCAAGTTATGCAACGTGGAGCTTGTGTGGGATGGAAGTACCACAGTGATGCACAAGCATGTGAAAAGCAAACACGCTGGTGTCACGGATGAAAGCGAAACATCAGTATGGTGAGCAAAAACTGTATAATCCCCATCATGTGAAAATGGTAACGTTTAATGAAATGCTAGTTTTTTTTTTTGTTTTTTTTTTCTTCACACGTTAGCTTGCTTTGTTTCTCTGTTCCATTCTCTTTATATAGTATTTGTCTACTACAACAGTAACTTCTGTTTTCAAACGCGATTTACTTTAAGTTTAAATGCTTGTTTTAATGTGTGTATATTTAATGTATGCATATATCATTTAATTATTCTACAAAATGACAATTATATCTATTCTAGATGCTTAAATATTTAAAATGAACCAAAATGTCAATTTCTTTAAACAAAAATTGTCAAAGGAATGTGGTATTATATTTTAGATAACTTTTTTTTTTAAGCATAATTGTCCACTTGCCATCTGCACAATACAATAAAAATAATAATAAAAACCTTTTTATATTCAAATGATTGATTTTTTTTATTTTTTTATTTTTTCCCCCCCAAAAGGAACAAACGAGCATGAGGGTATTGTTCAAGGAGAAATCCTTTATGCACTTCACAACAAGCAGCCACTATAAGCTTTATGTCTAGATGAAAGATGATTGAACTCACTTTTGCATTTTTTTAAATATGCTTTTATACATAAAAACCCTAAATTATAGTTTAATATAATTATAATAGGTAAAACCGCTAATTAAAAAAAATCTTAATCAATATCCGACAAAGAAAATAATTGTCTGATTAATTTGATTATTAAAAAAATCATTAACTGCAGCCCTACACTATATGGACACAAGTATTAGGCCACCTGACTTTTCCAGCCATTTGGTTCTTCTCCAAACTGTTACCACACATTGGAGGCACACAATAGTGTAGGGTGTCTTTGGATTCTTTCGCACTCAATTTTGCTGTTCCAGCATGACAATGCCCCTGTGCAGAAAGCCAGCTCCATGAAGATTTACTATACATAGGTTGGGGTAAAAGCTCTAGAGTGAGCTGCTATAGATCGGTCAACGTTTAATGGAAAAGAGAACTTTTTTACACATCATCCACATCAGACCCTGTTTCATTTCATTTCATCTTATAATTGTCCTGCCATCCTTTTTATTTCTTATTCAACACATGGTTGAAGGGAACCTATGCCATGGGATTTAAGCACTGCAATAACCATCACGCATCATTTTACGGGAATGCCAATCAGCCTGCATTGCAAATCTTCGAGGAAGAAACCAGAGTTTCCGGAGGAAACCCCAGAAGCACTGGAACATAACCGTAAGTAATTTCTCTTTTCTTTTGTCTATTTAAACACCTTGTAAAAGACTGTGTAAAAGATTTTCAGAATTTTATTAATAAGGGCACAATATATAAAATTAGATATTTAAAACAGAGACCATTAGAACTAGACCAAATCGGGCCTTTTGTTCGAATGGGTTCCTTTTGTTGGTAGATGTCAATGCAAGTTTCTAAGGTGGCTTTTGAATTTTGTTTTTTTTTTTGTTTTTAAAAGAAAAAAGTGTGCTGAAATTCTTTTTTTCATCACCTCTAGTCAGATCGACCACCTAATTCCAAATCTGAGCATAATCATATCATATATCAGAGGTCTCTGTAAGTAGTTTTTTTCCTGAAATGCATGCAAACAAATTTGAAACGTAATCCAAATGTGAAAGTCCAATGAGTTAAACAACACCAAGTTTCCAATCAGGAAAACAACGTATTCCGGGGAATCGAGAGACAAGAAGCAATGAACAACGCCAAAAATATAGATGCAAACTCAAAAACAAGGCTGTGTGTGTGTTTTGGGAAATGTACAGTAGTCCATGGTAGCTGTGTCTGTAGGCTGTGTGGGTTGCTGGGAGTCCTCCATAGATGTCTCACTTAAGCTCAGCAATAGTTTAAACAAAAACAAAACACAACTTTAAAAATAAGCATTTTACTTGACCAGGTCCTGACAAAGTAGATCACAATGTTTTTTCCTGTAAAGCCAGAACAATTTGGTCTTAACTAGTCACAAAAACAAATAAAAACACACACACAAATTCACAAAATGGTCTTAGTTACCTCCTGAGGACCTCTTATTAACATAGCAGTTAATTTAAAAATTCATTTTATTTATTTATTATTAATGCACATATAAAGCAAAATGTCCCCTCTATTATAGTGAGGAATTTTGCTCCCCGTTATTGTATAAAAACACGTCCCACCACACACAATTTTCAACTGTGACCCTTATATCTGGGTTTGTTTAGAATTCTTCACCATTGTACACATTAAAAGTTTCGGCCCAAGTCTGTAATGCTCGATTTTTCACAGAACTCTTTGTTTGCATGTTAAATATTCTTCATTCATTATATACCTCATTTTCGCTGATTGTTGGTTGAATGTTTTGCTTGTGTGCTGATAGACTTCGCTGAAGTTTGAAGGGTCGTGATAATTCGAGCGTGTTGTTCCAAGCATATCGTACTGCCCGAATGGAGCAATTTCAAAAAATATATATATAAATATATATCAGTGGGACTAAATATCCCACTGATATGGTCGGTTTGTTTTGTTCAAATTGGCAAAAAGGTTGTGATTAGTAAACAGTAAAAAATTAAACGAAAGAACTAAAAAAAAAATCCGAAGATCATTGTTGTCTTTATTTTGTTTAAACGCTGAGGTAAAAGTGCCTTTAAACTCGATTATTCCACGTTTGATAGCAAGCAGGCTAGTTCCACAACAACACTCGTGAAAATGTGCACTTCCTTATAAGCATAAAGCCTTATAGATTTACGTAAGTTCCAAAACGCTTATCGTTTCAGTCAAGTCAAACAAATAGAGAACACTGAGTACAAGCGTGACCCAGGAACACAACTTAGATTGTATTTTGTGGATGTGTGGAGTTATAGACACACAGACCTCAGGAAAGAGGTTGTCACACATGGTTCAGCGTCTCGGTGTGGAAATGAAAAGAACATTCTGACGTGTGTAGAGTCATCTTATCTGCCCTGGTCTTCTTGCTTGATTTGTGCTCAACCTCCAACACAAGCAAAACTCTCGCCAGTGGAATTCGGTTGGACTCCGAGCCTCGTGGGGATTTAGCACCCTAGAACCTTTTGCAGCTTTGAGAAGCTGGAGTTCTGCATGTCAGACTGAGGACAAAGTGCTCTGCAAAACAACAAAACACAGCAGGGCCTTTGGCAAACCTAACGCTCTGACTAGCATGTGCTTTACAAGTTAGCCTGACTTTATTGTGGTAAAGCTAAGAACCCATAAGAACTGTTTGACTGGTAGTTAATTTACACGATATAAACAGAAATTTGTGAACCCTGACCATAAGATTTGTGCTTTTTGAGTTAGTGTTTGTAGTCTAAATAACTTCATTTCTTCTAGGAAGATGCTCCACTAGATTTAGCCACAAGGGTGTCAGGTACTTATGTACTGGGTAAGGAGACCTTGAGTGTAGTCAGTGTTACAATTCATCCCAAGTGTTTAAACCATTCCAAATCTTCCACACCAACCAATGTAAACTACAGTGTATCTTCATTGAGCTTTGTGCACAGGGGCATTGTCATGCTGGAACAGGTTTGGGTCTTAAAGTTCATGTAAAGTGAAATTTTAATGATATCATATCCAAAGACATCCTGTACAATTGTGTCTCCAACTTTGTGGTAACAGTTTGGGGAAGAACCACATATTGCTGGAAAAATTGAGTGTTCCAAAACTTTTTCCATATAGTATGTATTTTCTTAGACAAAATGGTTTGAAAAAGTGTCTAAATCTAAAATACATTTGTATACAAAAGTTTAGGAACCCCCTGACAATGTCCATGATTTTCTTTTTTAAATATTTGGCTGTTTGGATCAGCAATTTCTTTTTGATCTATCAAATAACTGAAGGACACAGTAATATTTCAGTAGTGAAATGAGGTTTATTGGATTAACAGAAAATGCGCAATATGCACCAAAAGGAAATTAGACCGGTGTGTAAATTTGGCCACCCTTGTCATTTTGTTGATTTGAATACCTGTAACTACTTAGCACTGATTAATTGAAACACACAATTGGTTTGGTGAGGTCATTATGCCTTGAACTTCAGACAGGTAAATCCCATCATGAGAAAAGGTATTTGAGGTGGCCAACTGCAAGTTGTTGTTCTCTTTGACTCTCCTCTGAAGATTGGCAACATGGGGGTCTCAAAACAACTCTCAAATGACCTGGAAACAAAGATTGTTCAACATTATAGTTTAGGGGAAGGCTACAAAAAGTTAGTGCAGAGATATAAGCTGTCAGTGTCCACTGTGAGGAACAAAGTGAGGAAATGGAAGACCACAGGCACAGTTCTTGTTAAGGCCAGAAGTAGCAGGCCACATAAAATATGTGAGAATGGTCAAGATGGTGAGAGTGGTCAAAAACAGCCCACAGACCTCCTCTAAACGGAGTCGCTGGAGGTATGCAAACACACATTTGGACAATCCAGCTTCATTTTAGAATAAGGTGCTGTGGACTGATGAAACAAAGATTGAGTTATTTGATCATAACAAGGGGCGTTACGCATGGCGGCAAAAGAACACAGCGTTCCAAGAAAAACACTTTTACCCACAGTAAAATTTTGGTGAGGTTCCATCATGCTGTGGGGCTGTGTGGCCAGTGCCGGTACTGGGAATCTGGTTAAAGTTAAGGGGCGCATGAATTCCACTCAATATCAGCAGATTCTTGAGAATAACATTGAGCAATCAGTCACAAAGTGGAAGTTACGCCAGTAACCCAAAACACTGCTCGAAATCTACTCGAGGATTTATGCAGAGGAACAAGTACAATGTTCTGGAATAGCCATCCCAGTCCCCAGACCTGAATGTCATTGAACATCTGTGGGGTGATTTGAGACGGGCTGTCCATGCTCGCCAACCATCAAGGTGGAATGGTCCCAAATGCATTCATCCAGAATCCCGACACTCATTACATGCTATAGGAAGCATCTATAGGCTTATTTTTAGGTTATTTTTGCTAAAGGAGGCTCTACTAAATTTTGATATGATTTTTCTGTTGGGGTGCCCAAATTTATGCACCTGTCTAATTTCATTTTGATGCATAATCCTCATTTTCTGTTAATCCAATAAACCTCATTTCACTACTAAAATATTACTGTGTCCTTCAATTATTTAATAGTTAAAAATGAAATTGCTGATCCAAACAGCCAAATATTTCTAAATGAAAATCATAGACATTGTCAGGGGTTCCTAAACTTTTGCATAAAACTGTAATTGTGGTTTGTTTTAAACTACTCCATATAAGTGTTTTCTGAGTTTATACGTACAGTATTGACACGATGCAAATTGACAATGTTTGCCAAGTAGTATGTTTCTGCAGGACAGTGTGGAACATCATTGTGACAGTGAGAAATATACTTCTGTCATGTTTTGATATGTATGTAAATAAGAAATTTTTATATGTGATCTATTTAGATTGATATATATTTCTAATTTGTGTTAAGCAATGCAATGAGGAAAAGCAATATTGTTAACCCAGTTACCACACCTAAATCTTGGTGAACTGCTCTGGGATGAACTGGAGATCACAAGGAGATCACAACCTTTGGCATGGCATTGCCGATGAACATTTGGAGAAATAAACTGTCCAGAGGCAAAGTGTGTGTAAAGCTGTTTTTATTTTTTTTTTTTTCAATAAAAATAAAGTTCTACATTTATGGAAATGTTAACATTTTTTGGTCGAAGTAGATTTTTATACTAGTAAATTACCTAGTTTGTGGCATTAAAAACAAAAGTTACATACTAGCTGTTTCCAAACTTTTGACAGACACTGTACCTAATGAAAAATGGTATCATAGAAATGTGAGAAACGTTTCCCAAAAAATGTATGAAGTCTGTTTAAATTGTTTATTACATTTACATTTGTAGTGTTTTGGTAGGCACACTTATCTGGAATGACTTATAGAAGTACTCTCTCTAGCAATAAATACATCTTGACACTAGGTCACAGACTAGGAATACTATCAGTTTAAAAAATCTGTTGAGGAGGTAATATAGTTAAAAAAGCAAAGACAATTGTTCTCATCTTAAATTTGCAATGTGTAAAAACAAAAGCAGGATGTCTGGTATAAAATAATCTGTACAGTGATTATATTAGAATTGGCCCTATTTTCAGGTCTTCTCTGTGTAGTTGGTGGCCTTGTTACATAAACCAACCTGGTGCACGTTAAAGTACTTGAAAAAAAAACCCCGCTTTAATTGCTTTTAACTGCTTTACACAAATGTTTTGGTATACTGTGCCAGATTTGCAGTGGTAGATCAGGTCAGAGAATTCCCACTCACGTTACATATGCTGCAATGTAGGTATTAGACGTACTGCCTGAGGTTCGTTATTATAAAAAGCAGGTGTGTGTGTGTGCAGCCAGAGCCGCTGATCCATATCACATCATATCGGAACAGAAACATGAGATGCTGTACACAGTGTTTCCACCAACCAAACAAATATAGCTTCGACCAAATCACTGTGGCTTTAGCAAACAGTGACATTTATGGCAATACCAACATAATAAATACTGCAGGATCTTGAAGGTTGCAGTCTGATTGGCTCTTGGCCTTTCTAGTGTATGTGCACTTCCAGGTACAACCCTAATTTCAAAAAGTTGGGATGCTATGTAAAATGCTATTAAAAGCAGAATGCAAGGATTTGCAAATCTCGTATACCCATATATTATTCAAAATAGTTTAAAGAAAACATAAGAAATGTTGGATTCATCAGGAAACTAGCGGATGATACGGCATCGAAAACCACCATCAGAACGTTTCCCAACTAGAAGCCGTGGGTGGATAAAACCATCCACGACGCTCTGAGATCCCGCTCCGCTGCCTACAACACGGGGCTCGCCATCGGGAACATGGACGATTACAAGGCTGCGTCTTCCAGTGTTCGCAGAGCGGTGAAGGATGCAAAGCAGCGCTACGGGAGGAAACTAGAGTCACAGTTCCAGGCTTTAGGAGCCTGTGGCATGGACTAAGAACAATCACGGACTACAGAACACCATCTTCAAGAATGGGGAATGCGGACGCTTTTCTGGCAGACAAGCTAAACATCTTTTATGCTCACTTCGAGGCTGCAGCTAACCACGCTAGCGGCGCTAGCGACACAAACAGCATGCACGTCGGAAGAGGTAAACACGTTCACCATCTCGGAGCATGACGTGAGGAGGGCATTTAAGAGAGTGAATATCAGGAAGTACTCTGGACTAAAGAGGAGAGGGACCATCTGAAAAGTCCAGGTGCTAAACTGGCTTGCCTGCAGTCTAGACCTTTCACCATTTGAAAACATTTGATGCATCATGAAAAGAGAATACAACAAAGGCCGCCCAGAACTGTTGAGCAACATATAATTATTATGCAGACACATGGGACAACATTCCTCTCCCAAAACTTTAGCAACTGCTCTCCTCAGCTCCCAGATGTATATGGTCAGAAGACGCGATGCTACACAGTTGTAAACAATGCCCTGTTCCATTTTTTTTAAAAACCTGTTGTAGACCTTAAATTCGAAATTACCTTCTTTCCTTAAAATAGTATATATTCTTATTTTAAACATTTTGTTTTATTGTGAATAAAATATGGTATTATGAAATTTGCAAACCATTGCATACTTTTTTTTTTTTTACACTTTTCTTTTTATTATACTTTTTTGGAACTGGGTTGCAATCTTCTGAACATTGTTTAAAAACTTTACAATCTAACTTTCCTGAAGGGTAATAGTGCATATTGTCTAAAGCAATTAACATCACAAAACTCCAATTTTGTCTATAAGAAAAGTGTTTGGTTGTAATTTAACATGTGGCTTTTAACTGTAAAAGTAGGCACTTCTTGTCTGCATTTAGTGCTGAAAAGTACCAGACACTCTGGTTTCTGTGACTCTAATGTGGATTCAAAGCTGAGCTAGTCTGCAGTTTGATGGCAAGCAGGCGGTTTTAGCAACATTTGTAAGACAACACTTCCTTATAAGCATAAGGCGTTATAGATTTCTGTATTCTTCTTATCTCAGAGAAGAACTGTGATCTCATTATTGACTCCTCTTCTGAAGAACTCCAGTGACAGATAAACATGTAAAAAATAGAGGCTAATCTAGTACAATGCACTGCTGTGTTAGAAAAAGCCTATGGTAGCTGATAAATGCAAAACACATGAACAGTAAATCCAAAATACATGACAGCAAAACGCAACATGAAAATTTAAAACGGTTATTACTGAACATCAGCTTGTTGCTGATTGGTTTAGAGGATCCGGGTGAGGAACTACGAGTCTACTTTCAGGCATTACATGACATTATAACATTATGATAGTCAGTTTTTTTTCACTTTACCAATCTCTTCATCATAGCAACTGTTAGTTGGTGAAATATATTAGGCATCAAGTGAATATTTTGTCCTCGAATTTGATGTGTTAGAAGCAGAAAAATGGGCAAGCGTAAGGACTTTTGTGATGGCTGAATGACTGGGTCAGAGCATCGCCAAAACTGCAGAACTCTTGTTGGGTGTTCCCGGTCTGTTCCCGGTGGTCAGTGTCTATCAAAAGTGGTCCAAGGTGCTCTCATAAAAGGTTCATGGTCGGCTAAGGAACATTGATGCACGTGGGGAGCAAAGGCTGGCCAGTGTGGTCCGATCCAACAGACGAGCAACTGTAGCTCAAATTTCTGAAGAAGTTAATGTTTTTCCAGGTCAAGATCTCCAGTTCAATATCTCTGAATAACTATTTGTGTCCTAGAGACTCAAAGCACTTTTGTTTGTCGTTTTGAACATGGGCGTTTCCTAAATACCACAAATGTAAATGTAATGCTTGATGGGTCAGAGGTGTTTTGGCAGCAAAAGGGGACCAACACAATATTAGGCAGGTGGTCATAATGTTATGTCTGGTTGGTGTACTACATTTACCAAAGTTTTTTTGTGCATATTTTTATTCAGGCCTTTCAAATGATCTTTTAAAGTATACAACAATCAGCAAATCAACTTTTTATATTGTGAAGGTGCCACAAAAACAGCTCTGACCCACGTACTCCACAAGACATCTTAAGGTTTACTGTGGTACCTTTAATCCTGTAAATTGGGAGGTAGGGCCTCCGTGAAACAAACTTTTTGTTCAAAACATTCCACAAAAGTGTGAACATAAAATGTTAGCATTTCTACAGAAAGAGTTTGCAAATTTGGATTATCTGGATTATCTGGATAATCTAGTTGGAGAACCAACTGACCAAGGATTGTGACAGTCGATATGACAATTGAATTGTCCCATTCTCTGTGAACTTTGACTCCTGCTGTTTTGTAGATGCTCTGACCCATTCTGTTTTGGTTTTCATCTCCAAGTGACTTCTGCTTATTCACAAAGAAACATCTAGAATTTAAATATTCAACTTCTAGGTCACTATACACTACCAGTTTTATCACTTCTACTAGAAGATATGTTGTTTTGAACAGAAGCATTTTCACTTGTGACCTAAAACTTTTAGTTTGACCATACTCATTTAATTTATACGTAATATTGCTAGTGTTGCTGAGGCTACACTAATCCGGATACATTTCAAAATGGTCCACACTATTGTTTCAAATCATTTCTCAAAAGTTGCTCAGCCACACTGAAACGTCTGAAAATGCTTATGTCCCTGTACTGCGCAAGAACAAAATGTAAGACGCTTAAAACTGGGTCATTTCCATCTGGCATTTACTTTCCGGCTCATTAAAACCGTGTTTTACAGCTTATTAGCCACGCTGACGCTATGCTACGATGCGAAGAATAGTGCATACTGAGCCGTTTCTCGAATGTTGTTCTTCGCCTGATTGTGCACCGACCGTGCTATAGTTTATGACAACCGTTTTTTTTTCTTTCCTTTGTGACTTATTGGACTTGTTTGCCTCATGCATTGCTTTCATTGTGTCCTGGAATATCGCATATAGTGTGTGACCATGATACCATGTAGCATAAGAAGCATATCACAGGTTCTTATTCACCTGTTATGTTTATTTGGTAATTGAAAAAAACAAAAAAAAAAAACAGTTATGAATTCCCTGTGGTCTGGAACAAAGGCCAGAATAAACACTATATACCCATTTACTGCTTTCAACACCAAGTTCTGTATTGACCTAACACCTTATACAGTACTCCACCAGATCTGCTCAAATCTACTAGAAAAGGAGCCAGTGGTTTTGTGTGGCCTAGCGTAGGTTTACACAGGGCACATAATTTAAACAAATGTAAGGCGCAGAAGGAAGGATCATTATTTTCATTCGGATCACTGCTGGCAAACTTGTAAAATGAGATGTGGTGGATTTTACGGGCTTTCCATACACGAGCTAAAAGGCCGGCTATAGACCACTCACGCGCTGATTTATTACGTTGTTCCACGTTCAACAAACAGAGGAGGTGACAGCTGACCTACGATGTCCTCCTGAAGCCTCCTATCAAAGTCTGTTTTCATTACAAGTTTCGTTTGTATACACCGTTTTGTGTCACGACTTTCACGGCTGAACTTTGCTGTGTAACCTGGCTATTAAAGTGATTTTATACCTCACCTTATGATTTACATAAAAAATAACACACTCGCGCACACACACACCAAAACAGCATTCTGGAAAGAGGTCTTGTTTTTTTATAAATATTCGTTTTGACATGTTTTCAATTGAATTTTGAGTCAATCGTGTGAGCTGCTGTGATTCGCTGGAACCTGTATAAAGCATTCTTTCATTGTAAGCCATATTGGTTTCCCTACTCTTTTGTGTTTGCTCCTAATTCATGTCGATTCTCGTGCTGGCTCACCAAATGCCTATACCGTTTATTACAGGATTCTTTCTCCTGTGGGCTAACGAATCCCCTAGGACCGCGTATTATCTGCTGAGAGTCTGTAGGCTGAAGGGATATGGGACACTGACTGCAAAACATAGTTATTTTTCCTTGGTAAATTCTTTGTCATTCATTTTCTTTGATTCGGCAGAACTGAACTAACACAATTACTATATTTTTGGCCCGAGAGAAACGTAAATCCAGAATAAAGATTAATCACAGCGCTGGCTCGGCTGCAGATGCGATAATGTGGTACATCTGTATTTGATCACAAAAGCGATCTGGAATATTCCAGAAGCTTTTTGAATGACTACATCATTGCTAAAAACCTAAACAATAGCTCTAAATACTACTTCAATTTTTGTTTTTGTTTTTACAAATTAAATCTTTGAAAATTGCTCTGATAAGACAATTATGATTAGATCGACTATAATAATGTGATTGAAATACAGAATATATATAAATAAATAAAATAAAATAAAACAGACTTTTTGGAGTTTCAGTACAAGTCAAGAAAATAGAAATGTTTCTATTGGAAACCAATAGACCAATTTCCAAAGCAACTAATAGTGCTTTTTTTGGGCAATCTCTGACAATGTGATCATTCACCGTACAGGACACGGTGTCTTCAAAACATATTTAAATACCACGTTCTAATTCTCCTCAATCAGTTAAAGCTGGAACATCCCACGAACTTGTAGTTTAATGTTTCTGGGTTGCAGAACTGCCAGAAAATAAGGACAGCACACCTTTACTCCCTTTTTTTTTATAATCCAACAAATCCTAGGGAAGACAACAGCACCGGTGAGGTCATGTATCATGAAGTCAGAGCTGTAAAAAAAAAATAAAAAAAAAAAAAAACATGACTCATCCTGCTTCTTTGGCGGCTCACGAGTGTCCACAGCAGAGACTTCTGACGCGGATGTTTTATTCTGTCACTCATGCTGGAAGTCCGGGACATGTCTCAAATCAGACCAGATGCCATGGTCTAGGCATATAAATCGTATTTGGAACCTTATGCACATATAGTACTGAATTCAGGAGAACTTTATTTCATGAATTCAACTGAAAAGTACTTGGCTGATGTCTTCAAAACTGTGTGGTCGAGCTGAATATTCTGTCGCTGATGCTGGAATTCCTGGACATTAGGACAGGAACAAGTCTAAAATCAGACTTTCTTTTGGCTTCTCCCACAGCGGACCATCCGCATGTTTGATTTGGCACATGTTTTTACGCTGGATGCCCTTCCTAACGCAACCCTAAGTCTAAACCTAAGTCTAAAATCAGATTATATGCATAAAACTAGCCCACCAAATCCTACCTTGAACCTAAACCACTTGTTGTACTGATTCTAGGAGAACTTTATTTCTTGAATTCAACAGCAAAGTATTCGGCTGATGTTTTTTTTTCTTCATACCTTTTGTGGTTCAAGCTAAATATTCTGTCACTTATGCTGTAATGACTAGACATAAGGACAATGAGATGTCGCTAATCAGACCAGATGCCATAGATTAGATATCTATATCACCATCTATAAGACCATATATAACACCAGAGTACTTGGATGAGGTTTTTTTTATAGCTTTGTGGTTTGAGCAAAATTGTTATTGGATTCCTTTCTCACACTGAAAGAGCTCATTTGATAGATGCTGTGGATCTGAAGCTTATCCCTGAACACTGGGTACAAGGAATAAAGTACATTCTGGGCATCACATGCACATTCTCACAACTCGGATAAATTTAGCAATAGCCAATTCACGGACATGAAGTGCGGCTGTAAGTGCTAGAGTGCTTGTTTAATGAATTATTCCAAATGTACTCTAAAACTAACTTCCAAATGGATAGGTGCAAACACCAGAAAAAGTAGGTAAAAGTGTGCTAGATATTTATAATATTTTACATTTATATAATTCCTGCATGTTTGAGCTTGATATCCATGGGCTATCAATAAAACACTTCTGGTGCTCATATCCACAATTTGTTTACAATGGCCACAGTTTGTCCTATTTCTGCACCACTGTGAAGTGTTCAAATTTCCCAGGAAAGACAATCTGTGGATTCAGAGCTATGATTCATGCAGTGATAGAAATGTCTATATCCTCAAAAATACATTTTATAGGATACTATAAAGCTGTAAACCAACACAACCTGCTGTATAACTGCAAAACTCCCAGTCAAAAGCATTCGATACTTGAAGTTAATGGTCTCTGGACCTGCCCCTTACTTTCTGATGCTCTTGTTGTATGATGATGGATTTGGACTATAACTCGTATGAACAGCTACAATGATTAGACCCACTGTTGCCAAGAACAGTTTCGGATTCAAGTGTTCATCAGTGATCACCTCAACAATTTTGGAATTATAATGAATGGACATTCGGTGTTAATGAGATGAGGATGGGTTCGCTTTTGAGTCTGGTTCTTCTCAAAGTTTCTTCCTCATACCATCTCAGAGTTTTTCCTCGCTACCTTCAGTCATTCGCGGTAAACATATATGGATGTATTAGTGAATTGAAAACATATATTCAACTATTTAATACCCTAAAAATGCTTAGGGACAATGTTCATGGTTAAAAGCACTATACAAATAAAACTTAACAAACTGAATGGAATTGAATTAAATACACAGATTTAAGGTTTACACTTTAACATAATGCTTTGCTGTATTTATACGTGATTAGGTTTAGTTTAGAATTGGAAGAAGCTACAAAAACAAATATCCAAGTAGTTCCCAGGCGCATAATGTTTTTTTATTTCAATGATGTTATGAATAAACAAAATGCGTTAATTTATTAATTTATTCATAGCTAGAGGCTGTTTATATACACGATATAGCCAAAGATTTGTGGACACCTTAGTTTAAGATTCCTATGTTGTTTTTGAACCTCCTATTTCACATTTAGTCTCCATTTGCTCTTATAATAACTTCTGCGCTTGTTGATGTTCCACTAGATTTTGAAATGGGATTGAAGAGATTTGTGCTCATTCAGCTGTGGTGTTCATGAAGTCAGGTACTAATGATCATCCCAAAGGTGTTCAATTGGGTTATGGTCAGAGCTCTATAACAGACCACTGAAGATCTTCCAAACCATATCTTAATGGAGCTGGCTTTGTAAACAGATGCATTGTAATGCTGGAATAGGTTTGGGTCTCCTAGGTCAAGTTCCGGGAGAATTTTAATCCAGCTCATCCAAAGACGTTCTCCAACTTTTGACAGTTTGGAAAAGACCCTGTTGTCCCAATACTTATGTCCAAAGAGTGTATATGCATCATTATTTCCTGATTTGCTGAAAATGGGTGGATGTACTAATTTATAATTAATTAATAATGCACTTATAGGTTGCTTATTTATCGATTCTAAAGTAAAGGGTTTTTAGAGAAAGGGATATACTAGGAATGACAGGTTGGAAAACAACTTCTTTAGGACCAAAAATGTTTGTCCCAGTCCAATTGATGACTCCTCCGATGGTTGCTGCCTCATAATCCTCAAAGTAGCTTCATTCACTGCAAGCTGCAGCTTTCTGAGGCCTTGACTAATAGCTTTCTTTTCAAATGACTGCTTTGGTACACTACTTCAGAGGGGAGGCCCAAGCATGAAATTCAATTATGAAGCACACGCTGGGCCAGAAGCTGAATTTGTTAATCCTCTCCATGCCTGCAGGATTTTCAACACTCACCTCAACGCCCCTCCGTCAACCCCACCCCCAAGTCCAAGTCCACCACCACCCCAATCGGAGGCCCAGAGGCCCAGAACAAGAGATGGGCAAACTGTTTTTGCACAAAAGGGCATGGATTAGATGTTTGTCTTTTTTTCTGGTGGAAAAACACACAATCTTAACAATAAAATGGCCTTAACTTTGTAGAGGTGAAAAGGACTTTAACAGTGGACCTCCTGGAGTTGTGTTGAATCGCAAAGCAAACACAGGTCTTTGGGGAATCTGTTCAGGACTACGTGGTTAATGATGCAAGGAAGATGTGCAGAAATGGTGCGGGGGTAATGAAATATAAACAAAAGCTTAAATGTCAAAAGGAGGTTACACTGTTAACAGGTTAATTATTAGGTCATTTTGTTTCTAACGTTTCTTTTATGGCACATTTGTTGAAATGTTTCTTTCATGGCAGAATATTTTCTAAGGAGGAGAAACTTCTAAAGTTTGGTGGGGAAGAACCACATATGGAGGAAATATTTAGTCCTAATACTTTTGTGATGACACACTTATACGTTGCTTTATATGGCTGGAAAATGCAGGTGTTCCAATACTTTTGCCCATACAATGCATCTTGTTAGCTTGCTATTTTAACTGATTTGATTAAACTTTGGAATCGAATGATGCAAAGTTCAACATGTTGTTACATCTTAGGTGTATCCAGCTTAGGTTATTTCTCCATTTTGTAAAATCACTTTTATTGTCATTTGTTTTGTCATTTTTTTTCCACTTAAGATGATTGTATTCATAGTGACAACAAAATTGGCCAAAGATTGGGGACTACTTCATTCCAGTGTGTTTTTTTTTTCAAAGCACTAAATGTGGATGCAAACAGGGCCTTGGGTGAGCATGGCTACTCATTCCTTTCTTTCAGGTATATGAGATGCTTTCAGGACATCTTGATCTTTCTATAATTTTATATTCTTTTTAAAAGTAGTTTAATGTCATTTTAAACTGCATTGCAAAAGACAATAGAATTTAGATGGTATCACATGCATTGGTCAAGACAATCCATTCAAACTAAATACTTTCCTTCTGTCCCTAAAACTATTATCTCAATGTTTGAGACGGACAATTGTTGATTGGAATGCTAACTGCACCTCAGGCCTCCTCACTATACCTCAGTATCTGACTTTACTAACACCCTTGTGACTGAATGAGCACAAATCTAAAGGAACATCTTCCCAGAAGAGCGGAGGTTATTATAACAGCAAATGGTGACTAAATGTGAAATTGAATGTGCAAAAAGCCCATAGGAATCTTATAGTCAGGTGTCTAAAAACATTTGTCCAATTACTGTACCTTTATAAATACTGTATAAGGCTAGGTGTTAACTTAGCTAGACAGCTGACTAGTCATTTTGCTGGCGATATCTCTTGGACACGAATAACTGTCAAGTTTTGAGGACAAGTTTAGCACATCACATGGCAATGTACAAAAATGAAAGACAGGTCCATCATTGTTAGACATTGAGAGGGTCTAAAAGACTAGTTAGTATAGACAATAAACAGAGTCAATAATAGCATAGGACAGGACCAGGGTGTATCCGAAAAACATAGTAGTAGCTAATCATATTTCTGTTTACATTACTAGCTAGAATAGCATTAGCAGTGTTTTATTGTTGACACTATTGTGACACAACATGAACATAAAAACATATGCAGGTTATAAAAAAAAAAAAAAAAGGTATTCACTTGTGTTAGCATAAAACCTGATGTTACATGATAGTTAGCTTGCTTGTTTATTGAAAGTTAGCTAGTAAAGGAGTGGAAGAGGTTAATTCTAATGTGTAACATTAGTCTAACATTTATGCTAAGTGAAAGTTTACAGGGTCTGAAATCTTTTTCTCCACATTTCTGTTGACTAGTTACCAAAGTCCAGCTTTATCTAAGACCCACATAATTTCTACAATCTGGCAAAAGTTAAGGAAGAATTCAAGCAACTGGACCAGATCAATGAAAAATGATAGCAAACTCATTTTGCTAATGTATAAGTCCAACTTGGTGGACCTCATTGTGTTAATGGAAAAAAAAAATTCCTGAGTCCCAAGAACAGTTTGGTATTGCTGGGATTTGAGCTCAAAACGTGTTTAGCTGAAGTTCAATGCTATCCACTAAGCTATCGCTCCCCCTTCATACTAGTCTGTAGTGCATTGGCATCTCTTGCAGCATAAGTTGAAACATTAAACAGATCGATTTTTACATTTGTTAACCAAAAGAGCCTTCTTTTTCTCGGCAGAAATAGAATCCGTTTTATATGAAATCAAAGCCTCGAGCTAATCAGTGCTTCTGCAACCTTTTTATGGATGAACACTGGCTACAATCCCTTTGCACTAGTAATTGGCCCACAGTGATTGCTGTTTTAGACAAACTGAGTGAAAACAGCATCCAGGTCAGTCCCTGCTGTCAGAGTCTGGCCATTTCTACTGCACTCCGAGGGTCAAAGCGAGACATGGGGCTGCATGGACCGCCAAGAAATGCAGGGGAGGTTTCCTTCCCCTGATCCTGAGTGGAAACACGCTCTCCTGCTTTCTTCCACAAATGAGGCTCAGAGACAAACGAGGCAAAGTTTTATATATTTTTTTCTTTCTTTTGTACCCACATGGACACAAACTGTTCAGGGGCCAAGCTGAATGTTGCATACAGATCCTGGGAGTCTGGCTTGTTGTCGAGCGCTGTGATTGTTATGACATGATGAGCCTTTGTTGGAGATTTATGTCACCATCTCTGTCACTAACATGTTTCCGAACTGCTTGTAGCCGTTCCCAGCTTTTCTGGGTGCAGAAGGAACATAATTTTTTGGTACGCCATACAAAGGCATCAGTCATTGGAGACAATTGGGGACAATGAGCATGCTTCTGAAATATATAGAAATACACCAGGAGGACTTATTGGCTTCCAAGTGGGCTTTTTTGTACGTATGGGAATTTTGATCATTGTGTTTCAATAGGGAGGAGAATTATTTGACATGGAGTTTGACAAATCACTGCTTACATATATATAAATTTGTAACAAATCTGATAATAAACGGACGCAAAGTTCATTTATAACTCCCGAACTGCGTGACTAGTCTTATTTTTTAATCGAAGCTTGGCTGAAAAACAAACAGCGAATGAAAGCTGGCTAGGATAGTCTTCAGGGGATTGGAGCAAGGGGGAAACCCCTTTAGGTTGCAAATAGCACTGGGTGGTAAAGGGCGGTAGACAGCACAGAACCTCCCCAGTGTCCGAGAGTAAAATGGCAGCTGGGAAACAAGCAGGGTCACTGTTCACTGGTGCTCCTGTGGGAGTTTAGAACCCAGATGTGCCTCTTCAGAGCAGAGAGTATCAGAGTGCCAGGGCCGGTGCATCAGATCGGCCCTGAGAGACAGAATGCCTGAGACAGTGCTGGCCAGCAGAACTATACGACTTTATCATTTCATCAGATGTAGCCAGTGTTAGCAGGACCCATAATTAGAGTGATGTTTACAGTCTCGCGGGAAAAATAAACCCCATTTCACACATCCATATTCTCAGGGAAATGCCAAACAAAGTTTCCAGTTCAGTGTACGCTCTTGTGTGATCTTTGGAACTGACCTAATATCAAATACTTTCAAAAATGAAAGTATTTGATCTTTTATATTTCTGTGAGAAGTCCATATGAGTCCATATAAACCCTTAAGAAGAACAGCCTACGAACTTCCTGACCTCTCTATAGTTTATAGGGAAAAGTTTAGGTTAGCTATCTGTCTTTTGCCATGGGTAAATGTTAACTTGATAAACAAACATGCAGCCTATCCCTGAGCTATAAGTTAGATACGAGTTCATTTGAAAAATGAAAACCCACTCATCTGAAAGTGAGGCAATGCAGATTAAAGCCCACGTCATGATAGTTTGTGTGGGAAAAACAAAAAGGGGCAGGGATTGTCACATGGGTCGCCCAGCTCCCAGAGGCTCTATCCACTCATTCACTCACCCAATCTATCTCTGCCTTTTTTCTGTATCTCTCCTTCTTTGTCTCAGTCTCCGGGATCATAACTGCATATTTAATACTATATACACAGAGGTTCAATAACCACAATTCTTTGTCTGACAGTTACATATTACAGTTGGGAATAGATATTTGATTTCCAGTGAATGATTTTGCAAACACTCTGAAACACCGAATCATTTTGGGTACAAACTATAGACAAAACAGACTCATTGCTACATACAGGTTTCAACATATTATAAATTTTAGCCCAAGCAAGACTGTTCAAGATGTGATTTCCCTGCAAATACACACATAAAAAAAAAAAAAAACACGTCTGTGCAAGGAACATTTTAATCAGCCTTCAATTACCAGCGAGAAATATTCAAAACAAAAGAAAAGGGAAAAAAAACAAAAAACATATTTTTAGCACCACTTGACCACAATGTCCCTTTGTAGGGAATCTATTTCCATGTGTGTTTATTTAATATGCTATTTTTAGCTCATTGTGCCTTTGCACCTGTTAATAAACAACTGGCAGTATTTTCAGTGTCAGAGGAACAAGTCCTGAAATAGCTTTCCCATGAGTTTAGTGTTTTAAAATAAATGACTGGCAGGACACGCCCAGACTGCTGGAATGGGCTCCGTCATGGGAACCTTTTCAAAACTGTCAAGTATGGCTTGAACTTTTAAAAGAAAATTGGGGGGCACGTGTAAATATCTATTTTGTCTGTGCTCGTTATAGCAACAGATCCCTTGTGGGAATACGATGTTTTATAGCATCGCAATAAAACATGCCTTAGGTATCCGAACTTTCAAGGTCCGAGCTATGAGTAGTCCAGACAGCATCATGATCGTTTTCCATAGATATAGATACTTTTTTTTTGCATAATGTTTTAATAAGGAAAATATGATCTCGGTAAGAAGAAAATGAAGAAATAATTCACTATATGGACAAAACATTTTTGACACCTGACCATAAGATCTGTATGTACTTTTTGAACAATCCATTCCACATTTAGTCCATTTGCTAATATAATATAATATAATTCCACTCTTCTGGGAAGATGTTTGTTGTGATTTGTGCTACTCATGATTCTTTCCAAAGTTTTTCAATAGGGTTGAGGTCAGAGCTTTAGTAGATCTGGCTTTGTGCAAAAGGGCATTGTCATGATGGAACAGGTTTTGGTGTCCTAGTTCAAATAAAGGGGAAAATTTCATGTATTGGCAACCAAAGACATTGCTTACAATTGTGTGGTAACAGTTTGTGGAAGAACCACATCTGTCCCAATAATTTCCTCCAAATAGTGTATGTAGTTTCAGAGAACAACATCAGAGCGACATTGCATCAGAAGCTAAGCAACAAATTTGATAAACATTAGGCACCGGTTCACCTTCTTGTGCGTTTGGAAAAGGGAAGCTGTTCAGCATGGAATGGGGCTGTATCAGTTGGCCACAAGTGCTTTTTTCCACTGCTGAGTTAGTCATTCATAATCGCCCAATAACTCATTGTTGTGCCTCGCGTTTGGAGTCTACAGCCCCAGGGGTTAAGATGTGAACGCTTTAGGTATCTGCAATAATAATAAGTTTCCAGGCTCGCTCTAAAAGGGAGTGTATTTACTTTTTGAGGTTGCGTAAGATATGAAGCGAGACAAGAGTCCCAGGTTGTCATTGCAAGCAAAGACAACTTGGGTGGGCAGGTCTTGCCCATATCCAAAGAGGCTGATAAGATTGGAGAGCAAAAAAAAGAAGAATTCATGACAGAATTTATGCCAAATCTTCTCTTTAATGGTCAGGCATGCTTTTAACCTTGCCGGGTCATGCCTTTATGTATTTTTTATGCAAGGTCAAAATTAAAACATGGAGATAATACGAGATATGATGAGAAACATTCAGGCAAATACCAAGAAAAACGCTTTCCAGTTCCAAAAGGGGTGACATTACAGAGAAGCTAAACCATAGCCCTTGTTGGAAGGCATGGAAACGCTTCAATTTTATTTCTCAGTCTTTTGTTCTTATCTACTTTAAGCTTTTGTGCAGGTAGCAGGATTTGTATTATATATATATTTTTTTTTATCTCCAAGTTGCTCATCCAACTTTCATCAGTGCTTCAATGGACTACAGGGTGTTTCTCCTTCCTTCTTGTCAGGCTCTTTCCCATGGATCTGAGCTACGGTTTTAACCCCCCCACCTTGTGCACCACCTGAAACCCATTACTCTTCTGCAGCACTTACTACTGAACACCTGAACTTTGTTTTTTTTTATGCAGTTCCATAATACGCTACGGGGCCGAGCACAGACATTCAGATTTAATCTGTTTTCATTGACACTATATATATATATATATTCCACCTGTCATTATGTTATTGCGCTATAGGTCTGCTCCGATTGGACTTTACAAGACACGCAGCGAAGCCGAATCTGGAATCTACACTTTCTTGCCATGAATCTTTTTTCCGAAAATGCGCCATGTGCATCAAAGAAGCAGAAAAGCTACAAATCACACTCCTGTTAAATCCAGTGCAGACATTACCTGACACGTCCAAAGACACTCTCCGTCTTCGGTTAAGCAGAGAGGAATGTTCCACCAGCTTATTCTGTTTCTCTTACTATAAACCACTGTGGAGGAATGGTTTTCTTCTCTGGACAACAAAGCTGAATATTGTACACTGTGTATGTGTGTTTAGATTACTGTCAGGCTCTTTATGATTACTGGAAAAGTTTGAGGAATCTAAACTTGTTTTTTTTTCTTTCCTCCCCCACCTCTCCGATTCGATCTTGTCTTTCCTACACTGTCGGCTTTTGTCATAAATAACAAGTGAGAAATGGAGATTTGTTCGTTGAAACACCATATTCATGATGTACTTTATTAAAAGTGATGCATAAAGAGTTGCACATATGATGCACTTTTTTAAATTTGTGTATTAGACAATCAGAAATAATTGATAAATATACCATAGCATCGCACGCTAATTTTTTAACCTTCAAACCCCAAGATGTTCAAATTGCACATATACATTTGCGTCATTTTGCGGACGCCCTTACAAAAGTGCTTTGAGTCTCTAGCAATGAATACATTTACACTGGTACGCTAGATAACAATTTAAGACAAACTACATTTAAATTTTTATAAATAATTATGATTTAAATACAATTTTAATTATTAATTTTTATTAAACATTTTTTTTTATTTTATTATATTTTAAACAGCAACTTTATTCAGTGAATAACGTATTAAATAACCAAGTAATATCCTAAAACTATATGGAGTATACACTATATGGATAAAAGTTCATGGACATTTACAAAAAAGATTGAGTACTTTTTGAAGAGGCCATTCCACATTTAATCCCATTTACAGTTATAATAACCTCCACTCTTCTGTGAAGATGTTCCACAAGATTTCTGAGTCAATTATTTGACTCAGAAATGATTGACTATTATTTGACTATTTGTGCTCATTTAACACAAGTTAAGTCAGAAACTGATGTAGGTGAGGTGAGGAAGCCTGGAGTGCAGTCAGCGTTCCAATTCATCCCAAAGGTGTTCAATTGGGTTAAGGTCAGTGCTCTAGCGCAGACTGCTCACTCATGTGTAACATATCTTCATGGAATTGGCTTTGTGCACAAGGGGCATGGTCAAGCTGGAACAGGTTCAAGTGAAGGGAAGATTTTATGCTACTGCATCCAAAGACATCCTGCACATGTGTCTTCAATTTTATGGTAACACTGTGAAAAGAACTACATATGGCTGGAGAAGTCAGGTGTCCCAATACTTTTGTTTAAATTAAAGTTTGAATTGTGTGTGCAGATGAACAGTCACCTATTCCCTTATTCCATGTGGTGTAACACTGCAATGTTCAGTGTTCTAACCAAACCAGTAGTTTCAGTTCTTGGAATCCAAAAGGTACAGTACTAAACCAAAACAGACCCCAGCCTGAGCGGAGAGTTTTAATCAGCGTTATGAAGCTGCTGATGCCGAGGAGGTTAAAAGCTTTCTGGAGCGCAGACATGGCCAAAGCCAACTCGCGCCTTGACGAGGAGCTGAGAGACGAACACAAGAGCCGAGAAAGTCGTACTGGAAAGCTGGAATGCGAGATGTCATTTTTCATATCTCCTGTTTTGACACGAAAAGCTTAAACATGGAAACACAATTGAAAAAAAGATCAGAAAACCTAAATATTAATTCAAGTTAAACGCGCGAGGCGCGAATTCGACTTTGTTTGTATAAATCCGGTTGCCATGTGCGTGCGCATATACAATGCGGTCGATGGAACAACAAATGTGTAAGGAATAAAGCACGACCTTGGATGCTGTTATGTGCAAATATATTCGGGTGCAGAATCAGGGTTCCTAATCAAATTAATTAGTTTAATCTTTTCCCATAAATGCACATCCTGGAGCTTTTTATTTTATTTTACTACGGAGTTTTACTAACAATTTACAAAAAAAAGAGAATTTATATAAAAAAAAATATTGTAATAAAATAAAATAGGAATAAATCAAAATAGAAATGCAGTATCAACTGAATAATTTATGCAATATTGTTATTTGCCGCAGTGGCATGTATAATATTTCTTTGGTTTTACTTTTGCCTTCTCTCTTCCTTCTTTCTTGCTATCTACAATTACAGGTATTGCTTTCCTTCATTAGTGCATTACCAAGAATTGTTGAACCAATCTAACGTCACCAGAGAGGCGGGACTTCCCACATTGTAGCGCAATACACATATAAACTTATATTTAGCAGCATTTGCATGCATGTGTTTCTGCAAATTAGATTTTTGCACAATAAAGTCACACAACAATTGCATTGCACGAGTCTCTGATTGGAATCACAGTTTCTGCTTCAGGAAATTAATGAGCATCATCTCGACCAATCGAAATCAAGAAGCCGAGGGCGCTCTGATATAATTACGAATAATATTGTGATTCTGATAATGCAGCGTGATTACAGAGTGTTCACACAACTCATTTCAGAGTCACGGGCCAAGAGAAACATTCAGCTCTTTGGTAAGCTGGAGGAGCCATCACCTCGGATTAGCGTTTTTCCAGGCGACTTATGCAGCACAAAGTCTTATTTTGACGCTGTGAAAGAGAAACATGTGAATAGTGAGTGGGAAACCATGCGTTTCGAAGCGGGTCACTTTCTACGACGATGATCCGAATTAGGGGTCACCGATTTTTGTGTATTTAACACTTGTTCTAGTGGTGCGGTTTCCACGCAGTGCGATTCAAAGCTTTGTTATGCTAAGAGGCTGATCGAAAGTTCTGTCATTGGCCATTTTGTTTTCTTCACCCGAGTGCTAACAGGAAAAAGAATTCTTGGCAAAGTCAAAAAAATGTTCGTAGTAGTTTAGTTTTCTTCTTCGAACGTCGCTTAGATCCACATTACATTCTTCTGTAGCGTAGAAGTGATGGTGCTGCCCTTTTTCGGACTGATGTCATCAGATAAGCACACTTGTTCCCATGTGATAAGAGGCTCTTTAAAACAGTTCTGGGGAAATTACTGCAAAGCAACACTGTTTGGCTACACTTTTCTTTAATTGCAGCATTTGTTTACTAAAGCCTCAGAATGTAACTAGGAGGGAGGAGGCAATAATACATCAATTTCACACAGCTTTCATTCGAATGTAATCCTAATCAGCTGTACCGAGACCTCAAACCCCCGTCGGTAACCTCGCACTTAATCAGTGTTTCTTCTTTTTCATATGAATCTTTACATATGAATTTCTCACAGATTTAAGTGTAACCATATAAAGAGATGCTACTGTTGATTCGGATTTTGGATTTGGGCTCGCAACTCATGATTTTCTGACCTCCGACTTCATCAATTGTACATAAGATAAAAATTCCCCAAGAATCCTGCAATGATTTCCTCGACCGTGAGTTCAGCAGGTGACGTCAAACCGACGTGTCGTGTAGTTAATAAACAAAGCACCACTTTAAAAACTTTTAAACGTGGCAGCTAAGTGCTTAAGTCTCTGGATTACTGATCAGAAGGTTGCCAGTTCAAGCGCCAGTTTACCCAAACTGCCACTTGCTGCCACAAGCTGAACCCATGCGACGAGTAAAACGTGTCTTTACTTTGAAATGATGCTAACCTTTTCAGCATTTGGTTTAGATCAGACCTGATATTAGACATTATGATTTTATGAATTTAGGATTGTTTTTCTTTATGATTAGATTATGATTTTAACATGAAAAAGCAAATCCATAAACATCCTGTCTTAGCAACTCATCAGTACATCTTTTGTTAGCAACTATTTTAGCTGTTCTTTAGAACTCATACTGGGTGGCTATCAGTCACTGTCTGCTTCATCTCTGCCACCCAGTTGGACCAGTGCTGACTTCAGAGCGCAGCACTTGGACCATCCTGCCCTTCCTCCAGGACTAGTACACATCCCGTGTCAGGAAAAGGGCTGGGAGGATCATAATGGACCCCTCACCCCAAAGCATACTGGGTGTTCTGTTCTGACTTCTTCCCTCTGGCAGCCAATACAGACTGATAAAAACAAGATCTATCAGACTCCAGAATAGATTTTTTTTCCAGCAACCACAAATAGTTTATACACCCCCTCCAAACTGTACTGGATTTCTACTACTCTCCATTTCTTGTACTATCTGCAATATCATACACATGTAATAGTTTTCTTGTACAGGCTAATGTACACTGTAATGAAGGCTTGGTTTTATGTTTGTATTAGTCTTGTATATGTCTTGTTCAGTTCAGTAGTGCTGCACTAAACCAGAAACAAATTCCTTGTATACCCAGGCATGCTTGGCCAATTAGGCTGATTCTACTGTCTTCTACAGTGAATGGCGAAAACGAAAAAGTAAAAATACCAAAATCACAGCTTCTAAAGTGTGACTTTTTTTTTGGAGACTATTTAAAAAATATATGAAGCATCAATTAAACAAGGGGTGTTCAAGTCGAACTGGGACTTTTGAGAAAGGTGGAAACTGCCTTTATTTTTCGACATGCTCCCCAGCTTTATTTATACACTTATCCCATCATTTAACTAATGCCTGGAAAGATTCAGCATAGAAACATTTGTCAGTAAGCCTGCTTCACTTCGTCACCTGGAAACTACCACGACTGGGATATTCACTGATAGGTGTTCCTTCAGTGCCTTCGTTCACAAGAAATTTCACCTCACTGTTCCACTAATACTGTTGTCCGCCATCTTGTTTAATTGTCTCTGGACTGGTCCATGACATATGCGCCCCCTATCAGTAATTGATAGTGCTCGAATTGAGGCAAGTCTTATGGGGGTCCCCTGTTGTTGTGTAATTCATAAATTTTTAACTAAAATAATTTTGGGGACCCCCCAAGTCTATTTTTTTACTTGTCATGGGGGAGTTGTCCCCCCAGTTCGAGCACTGGTAATAGAACATGTTAGCCACTCACTACTGCGTGTAGAATTTCCCCGGTAGCATCCAATTTTATACCTGCAACATTAAAAGTCCCGGTTTGACCTGAACGCCGCTCATGCATATTTTATCATGGAATTTTTCATAGCATTTCTCAAGTAGTATTTTTTCACTCTATATTACCTTTCTCAAATAGGTGTGTGCTTTGTATGCTGGTTCTTTTCACTTCTTCACTTCACTCCTGCCAAAGCAGACTTTTGATTTCACTGCATGTTTCAGGGACATTTTCATCTTTTGCTCTCGTCCTCGTTTCCTGTTAAATAAAATATCACTCACGAGACGGCGAGACAAACGATTAGCTTTCGCCGTCACGAGAAAATCTTGACCATTTAAAAGAGAAAAGAAGAGATTTGTTTGCATAACGATACGAAAGCACACTTTCTGGCCAAGAATGAACCGAGGGCTTTTTTTATACAATTCCGTTGGTTCTCCTGAAATGACCGTCTTGTGTATATAAATCGTTTTTTATTTCATATGCGGCTCATTTAATAGAGATGAAAATACACTGAAATCGAAGCCGACACTCGACGTCACAACATCATATTGGATCCGTCATGGTCTCATGTCAGATGCGATGTTTACAGACAGATTGCCAGAGCTGCTTTTTTTTTTTTTTTTGCCTTAAAACCAGACAGACTCTTTTTATTTTTTTTACAAGCTTGGAAGAAAAGCCATTTGGAAGACACACAGAGAGCTCGCAGGTGCATGGTTCGGATGTCTGAAATGCTTTGAAGCAGCTATACTGTGTGTGAAGCAGGGTATCATACAAGTATTGGCATTTCACAAAGGATGTCAATCAACAGGGGTTTACAACAGGAGCAATATCTCAGCTATATATATATATATATATATATATATATATATATATATATATATATATATATATATATATATATATATATATATATATATATATATTTTTTTTTTTTTTATTAGTGTATCAGCATAAGGTTTAAATAAATGTCAGGGTCAAAGTGCATAAAAAACATGAACATGAAAACTACAACCTGAGCAAGAAGCTGAAATCTGTGAAGGACATGAAGGACAAATGTTAAACAAACTGTATACTGCAAAATGAGACTTAAATGCACTATGTGGACAAATGTTTGTGGACATCTGTCCATAAGATTCATATGTGCTTTTTGAATGTTCCATTCTACATTTAGTCTCCATTTGCTGTTATAATAACCTTCACTCCTCTGGGATGCTTGTGGAGAGTTAAGTACTAATGTAGGTGAGTTGGGGAGGCCTGGGGTTCAGTCAGCAATCTAATTTTTCCCGAAGGTATTCAATAGGGATGAGGTCAGACCCCTACAGCAGGAGATCTTCCACTCCAACCCATGTAAACCATATCGTCATGTAGCTCACTTTGTGCACAGGGGCATTGTCATGCTGGAACAGGTTCTGGTCTCCTAGTTTGAGTCAAGGGAACATTATCTTTTACAGCATCCAGAGACATCCTATACAATTGTGTGCCTTTAACTTTCTGGTAACATTTTGGCAAAGAACCACATATGGCTGGAAATGTCAGGTGTCCCAATACTTTTTAATTGTTATAGTGTACAAATCAAGAGTAAGAAGATGTGACTTCCAGGGGCTTACTTGTAAAATAATCCTGATGTTTTATGAATAATCCTGGCAATAAGCATAAACAAAGACATTAAAACCACTAAGATTATAATAACACGCTTAGCTTGCAACATCTGTATGGCTAATTAAGGGGGGTGGGGGGGTCCATTTCAAATTACATTTTAAAAACTGATAGTCTTGTTAGAGTTGAGATTTTCTTCCTGTTGGGAATCGTGATTCGACATATTGCAAGCTGTTACTGTGTTTTTTCTATGGTATGTGAAGTTCTGAATGGCAGCGTTGTGCCAAGCCTGTTGGAAAAAGGATTGATCTTTTTTGGATTGTAAAAGATAGAGAAAAAGAGAAAGAAAAGGAAGGAACAGACTGAGACAAAAAAGACAAACAAAAGAGGTAAGACCTGGGCATTTTAGTGGTCTGGCAGCAGTTGATAAACAGTTAGCTAACAAAGACCTAAAGACAAGACATTGGAAGGGCATATCTTTAAATTGTGCAGTTGGATGTGCATCAATGAGCTGGAATGTAATACAATATATGGAGTTTGTGGACACGTGAGCTTCGGATTTGTGATTTTTTTTAACATCTTATTCCACATTTAGTCCCCATTTGCGAGTTATAATAACCTTCGCTCTTCTGGGAAGATGTTTCACTAGATTTTGGAGTGTGCTTGCGGAGCTTTGGGTAGTAATAATGTAATAAAGTAATAAACTAATGTAGGTAAGGTAAGGAGGTCTAGGGTGCAGAGTTCCAAAATTTAATCCAAAGGTGATCATAAAGGTTGAGATCAGAGCTCTATAGCAGGCCTCTCAAGATCTTCTATCATATCCAACCCATGTAAAGCATATCTTCATGGAGATGGCTTTGTGCACAGGGAGAGTATTGTCATGTTGAAACATATCTGGGTGTATAAATATATATTTGTCCATATCGTGTATCTAGTATATATATATAATAAATATTTGAGAAGTGGTAGTTTAGTGGTTGCGGTCTGGAGAAAGGGCCTTAACCTTCAACTGCTCAGTTTTATAAATGAGATAATTCTAAGGTGTTCTGGAAAAGGGTCCCTGCCAAATGCTTGATTATACAATTGGATGGACAGAATTGTAAGATGTTTTGTCAAAATGTACATTTTGCAGGACAATTTGTGATTTATTTTTAAACTTCAAGGAGGCCGATTGGTTTTTTTAACTATCGAGAACATTCCATCTTCATCCCTTGGTCCATTATGCGACCTGTTATTGTGGATTATAGCTTTGAACCAAACTCCTAATGAATTCATACAACTAAGCAGCTATGGGATTAGGGCCCAGGAGTGGCAGTTTGGCATGGCTTGGGATTTCATGAACTTGGCATCCAAACTCCAATGCCTTTACCGCTAAGCAACCACCTCCGACTCTTCATGGTCATGCCACTGGTGGACAAATAACACAAACCATGTTTTCCTGGTGTTAAAGTTGAGATACAGTAGGTTAAATATTACTCCAGTAAAAGTGCTCCCTTTAAACTATTTACTTCAGTGAAATTAGAAGAGTATTTGACTTAAAATGTACATAATTTTCAAAGTACTTTGATTTTTTTTATGGTTTTAATGCCATTTTGTCACAAGACTCTTTGCTTAATCAACTCAGTTTATGTGAAAAGACTCCAATGTAACTTTTAGCACAATTATCTAATAATATTATGATATTAATGAGTCAAATGCTGATGGATATCTATTGAAATTATCATGAGCCTAAACCTTCTTTTTTAACTTCTTCAAGAAAATCGCTCGAATAAGGCCACGGGTGTTGTGGCGAGTTCGAGTCAGGAGTTTCTTCCATCATTAATTCCTCTCTAAATACTATACTTGCTGTTGAACTGAGGCTGAACTGTATGTTGGTGATAAGTAGATACACCAAGTGGTAATCAAAACAAGTTCAAAACAAGCGAGCGCTTTACACTGATTGGTGGCTTCCTGGGTGCTTGACCTGTTAGGTTTTTATCCGCTCGAAAATAAAATAAAAAGAAACGACTGATTTCGCAAATTTGAAGTAAAAATTACGATATTTGACTTTGAAATGTAGTGAAGTTTAAGTAAAAATATACTCAAGTAAAATACAGATACGATAAAAAAAAAGCTACTTAAGCACAGTAACGAATTACATTTACATTGTTGATGTCCACCACTGGGTCATTGAAGTTTGCATTTAAAGTTCAATATCTTTTCCTGCATCCTCCATTGCTTCTATTACATGACAGTGATGAGCAGCATGAATTCGCTTTTCAGCTATCATCCTGCATTACTTCACTACCATTTAAAACGAAGTCACACAGAACAGGAAATACAAGCAATGAACCATGAGGTCATTTGTTGCCGCAACAGTTTATTAATCCGTCCGAGCGACCACTGAATGGACATTCCCCTTAAACAGAAGAATGATGGCCAAAACATTGTTTAAAAAAAAAATTAGAAAAAGGTTAAATGAGTCATAGACAGCAGAGGCGCCTGGGGCAATCAAAGTAGCACCTTTTTTTTATTTTTATGTAGCTGACATAAAAAAGATGCTGGGATGACTAATGCATGATCTCACCCCCCAGTGATGAAAGCTCTTATCTCTATGAACAACTCATTGCTATTTATATCTTAATACTAATAATGTTTTTACATGCAAATGTCAAATGCGGCTTTCTGTGTAGAACCGTGTCAAAGTGGACAAATGAACTGTGTTTAACTGATCTGGATGAGTGTACAGGCTTTTTTTTGTGCTAAATTTAGTTAATACGTTGGACTTGTGATTGAAAGGTTGTGAGTTCAAATCCCAAAAAAGAACAGCCAAAATTTCTCTGCAGGACCCTTAACACTCAACCACTCAGCTGTTTCAAAAACTTTACCAAATAGTATAAATGTAAAAAACTATGAGATTTCTTTTTTCAGTCAAGTCAGGCCATTTTCATTTAAATAGCATGTTTAAAAACGAACACATCCTGACTACACATACAAACAAAGCATTTGTATTATGACAGACAATTTAAATATTCATTCGCTTCATTAAAATGCTTGATTAAACACTCTTTTTGATTGAATGGATTAAGGCATACTTCACAACTCCAGTGTGTCAGTTTAGGTTTTCCTCAGGGTTCTCTGGTTTCCTCCAACTGCACATAAAACATGCAGGAAGGTACACAGGCTCTGGTGTGTGAAAGACGCATTGTAATGGCCTGGTGTCTTATCCAGGGTTTATTTGCAGCTTGATGTGTTCCTTGGGTAGGCTTTTGGATCTACCATAAACCTGATCATGACAAATAGTCGCTACTACAGATGAATGAATGAAGAAAGAACAAACAAACGTTAAATAGATTTTAAAATGTTCTTTATACATCTAGAGCTGAATATTGTAATCAAAATATTTCAACCAATGTGTTAATAGGTAGAGTACAAATAAACTCAATGGCTACTTATGATATCGTAATAGGAGTGAGATACAAGTGTGCCCAAACAACTTATTTTAAGTAATCACATTTATAAAGTATATCAAGTGTAACTATATTGACAGAAATGACCTGGATACCAGACCATCACACCCATCAGTAGTACAGGATGTTAAACTACAAGTTGCCTTCACTGAAACTAAAAGACTCAAACCAGACTCTTATGCTACCAATAAGATGATTTTTTTAAACAAAGTAAACAAGCAGTCATTACGTAAAAGCTTGTAATAAATGCAAAGCAACAGAACACAAAGTCCAAAGAAACAATAACATGATCATGTAGACCATGAAGCCGTACCATGATGAGAATGTACATTAAGTCAAGGAGAATGAAGACAAGGACCATGCAGACAAGTATCATTAAGACAAAAACCATGAAGGATCATGAAGACAAGTCCTGTGAATAGAAGGCTGATGTAGAGAAGGAAGATAAAGGCAAGGACTATAAAGACAAGTGTCATAAATACAAGGCTCATGAAGAAAAGACAAATGAAACAAGGCCCATGAAACCAAGAACCATGAAGACAAGTGTCAAGAATGCAAGGCTCATGAAGAGAAGACAAATTAAACAAGGCCAATGGAGACGAGGTCCATGCAAACAAGGCCCATAATTACAAGAACAATGAAGAAAAGTCCCGTGAATCCAAGGCCCATGAGCAGAAGGCTGGAAATTACATTGCCCATTAAGAGAAGGATCGAGAAGTAAACTCCTGTGAATACGAAGACCGAGCTGATGAAGGCAAAGCCAATGGATATAAGGCTCAAGAAAAGGAGGACCATGTAGACAAGGCTTGGGAACTGACACAAATATTTCAGAAGGGCTTAATCGCCTAACCTGCTGTTTTTCCCTTTTTCTTCTTCTTTTACTTTATAAGTTGTATTTGCTACATCTTATCAAGCTTGCAATAATTGTTTTGAAAGAGGGAGATGTAGAGGACAGGGGGGTATGGAGACGGATGATCCACTGTGGCGACCCAATGAATAATAGTCACTAATAGAAAAACTCTTTACCAATCAGAAAATGCTTGTAATGTCTGTTTTGGACCAAGCCATAAAGGAAACTTATCTGATTGCATGTGCCTACATTTTTGACAATCGGAGTTTGTTCATATGCACATATTCCAGACTATTTTTTTCTGGATGTTGATGGGGTACTAAACTTCCTGACAGTAATCAAGCCAAATATCAAGCTTGATAACAATGAACTTTCTTACAGGCATTACTGCTATAGGCAAACCAAATTCTGTAAAACTGCATTCTAGTGCCACTTTACGTACCAACTCGGTTAGTTTTCATCAGTATTTAAGAGTTCCGATAATGCTTCATTACTGTCGCTATCGTAACATCTACAAGTTACACGATTGCATACGCGTTTTCAGCTCGGCAACGACGGCAGCTAATTTTGTAACTATGTGAGGAGCGAGCCAACAGCACTACACATGTTTGTGCTCAGTGGCCACCGGATTGTAACTCACTAGGAAGGCTGTAGAAGCATGCATTTTAAATTGTAAAAAAAAAAACGAAAGGGTTATGTAAATGCAATTAGCTGACAAACACCTCTCACGGCAACTGCAGGAGATACAGAACATCTGCTTATGCGAAATAAATAGTATGCTGAAAAAAAGCAAAGCTTAGACATTTTGCTGATATATTTTTCCACTTTTCTAAATTTTTCATATATACATCTATACATATCTATCTATCTATCTATCTATCTATCTATCTATCTATCTATCTATCTATCTATCTATCTATCTATCTATCTATCTATCTATCTATCTATCTATCTATCTATCTATCTATCTATCTATCTATCTATCTATCTATCTTAACGACACAAATTTTATTCATGCACGATTAATGTAGCATGCATTTCTATTTGACCATTATTATTACAAATATAAATAAATAAATATAAAAAGCCTTCAATGCAACACACATTAATTCATGACGTCCTCTCTTTACTCAGACAAATCTTTGTATTTGTTTTACTGATGCACTTAGTCTCAACATAAGCACCAAATTTCTCCACGGTGCACACATCCGGCAATTAATACCGTCCGTGTGGAAACAAAGCCTGATGATTAACGTAATTTAGAACAATACAATTACTTCAAAACGTTTACAAAAAAAATTAATTTTACTTACTTAAACTTGAAAATGTATTAATTTAAGGTACATTTAGAACAGATAAAAATATGCATGTAAGTGTGTGTGTGTGTGTGTGTGTGTGTGTGTGTGTGTGTGTGTATGTGTATATATATATATACACATACACACACACAACCCCCACAACTGCCCAGGCATAACATTATAGCATTGTGACCATCATGACTGAATAACACTGATTATCTCTTCTTAATGGCAACTTAAATAAACATTTTTTCATCAAAGTTGATGTATAAGAAGCAGGAAAAATGGGCAAGTGTAAAGATTTGAGCGAGTTTAAAAAGATGGCTAGACTACTGGGTCAGAGCATCTCCAAAACTGCAGCTCTTGTGGGATGTTCCTGGGATGTTCCCGGTTTGCAGTGGTCAGTATCTATCAAAAGTGAAAGGAACAGTTGGGAACCAGGCAAAAAGGGTCATGGGCTAGATCTTTTCCCCTTTCTAACCCGGATGGACCCTTGCCTCTTTTTTTCATTCTGCCGGATCTGACATCCATAACAGAATTTCAAATTTCCATTCGTCTGACCCATTTTCCACTTTTCCACAGTCTATTTTAAATAAGCTTTAGCCCACAGAAGATGCCACCGCTTCTGGATCATGTTCACGCATGCCTTCTTCTTTGCATGATGAAGTTTAACCTGCATTTAAGGGGGACATGGCAAACTGTGTTCACAATGATTTCTGGACGTGTTTCTGAGCCCATGCAGTAATTTCCATTACAGAATGCAGTGCTGTTAATGCAGTGCTACGCAAGAGCCCGGATATAACAGGCATCCAATACTGATTTTTGTCTTGCACACAGAGATTTCTCCAGATTCTTTGAATCCGTTCATAATATTATGAACTGTAGTCGATGAGAGATTCAAAGTCTTCTTAATATTATGTCGAGGAATTTGTAGGTGTTTTTTTATAGATCAGTAAACCTCTGTCTGTCTTTACTTCTAAGAGACTCTGCCTCTCTAAGACATGTTACTGACCTGTTGCCAGGTAACCTAATTAGTTGCAAAATGTTCCTCCAGCTGTTTCTTTAGTAGCATATACTTTTCCAACCTTCCAGCCTTTTCATTGCAAAATCAAATACAAAATGACCTTATTTTTTCCTTTAAAATGGTACATTTACTCAGTTTTAACGTTACATTTGTTTTCTGATTTACTGTGAATAAAGTATGGATTTATACAATTTTCAAATCACAGCATTCAATTTAATTTACATTTGACATTTTTCCCAACTTTTTTGTAATTGTGGTTGCATTGAGAATTGTGTAGCATAAGTGAAAATAGTGAAATAGGTTTGAAAACTCTTCCTTGGTTGCATGTAACTCTGAATGAATAATAAAAAAAAAAAAACATGATTTAAAAAAGAAATAAAGGAAAATTGCTGAAAATTGTAACACAAAGAAATCTTAAATAAACTTATTTGCAGTCAACACATCCCCCAGTTTTGCTCATTTTTCTATAGCAGTCAACCAAATGGTGATGGATTTCTCTATTGAAAGCTCTTCATACATGAGGAATTTGTTGTAGCAACAGAATAAGATGAAATGTAGGTGATGTAGGTGTCATACCTGGGAAATTTCAGCAAAGCTTCTTGGCACAGCGGGTCATGGCTTAGACGGCTGCTCGGTATGTGTTGCTCTTCAGCTGAGAAGGAGAATGCAGTCTGGAGCTGATGTGTTTAGGCTTTTTTTTGCTTCTTCTTCTGCCAGTCTTTCAGTGTTCCTAAGAATCCCAGTTCTCCACAAATGACAAATTTCTTCACAAGCTTCAACTGTCTTAGTTCTACTGCCATGTCACAGCATCACAAAGTCTGCATTGTCAGGTCAAAAAGGTTGAACGGACAAAAAGACACGTTTCTGCAGAGACAGCAAAAAAAAACAAAACAAGATTTTAGGAGCTCTGGAAATGCATAATAGTGATGGATTCTTTAAAAAGTACTTTCAATAAAAAAAAACGATGATTATTTATCTGCACATGGGAATGCAGATGTTTTGCCAACGAGTCTGCATCATCGTCTGCGTAAGTGAAACCTGACTTCATCAACACGTCAAATTTGTCATTGTGTGAAATATGTCATAACCACAGACAGAAGCTTTTTGCAAAAAAACAAAAAGCACATTATTGCTGTGAAACTCTGAAATGGATAAATAAAGCAGAGCATAGCAACTTACGAAGCAAGAAAACGTCCACTGCATTGGTGCTTCCTTATCTCAGCTGGCCTGTTTGTGCGAGTGCGTGTGTGCGTGAATGTGTGTTGCATTTCGCGTGTATGATAAAGAGGAAATGTTTGACACTATGCAAGGGAAGTGGTAACAGCACGTTCATTGCTGTCAACTTACAAGACATCTCTGACTAAAGAATTAACAAACACTACATGACATTATAGGACTATTTATTCAGGACATTAGGATTTTTAGCTCAGTTGGGGCTTCCACCTGACGCAGAACTTTAACCTGTTTACTAATGATACTGTATCTATCAGAGGACATACTGTAGCATTGTCCAAAGTTTGAAAAAAAATCTTTAAACATTTTGCTATTCTTTTTTTTTAACACACAAAAACATTTTTTATAAACATTATTACAATAATACATTTATATTAATTTACTGTATATTTTTTATTTATCCATGCATTTATTTATTTATAACAATCTTATTCATTCATTCATTTTCTCCCACTTATCCGTAATTCGGGTCGCGGGGGCAGCAGTCTAAGCAGACCCCCGCCTTTGACTGCTGCCCAATCCTCACAGCACCGTCCCTTACGGTCCCTCCTGCAGGTGGTGAGCCCACGGAAAGGCGGCCCCACGTCACTCCGACATCATGGACCTTGATATTTCCCTCGTAAGGGACCCCCGGAGCATAGAGGGTTAAGGGCCTTGCTCAAGGGCCCAAGAGTGGCAGCTTGGCGATACCAGGGCTTGAACCCCAGACCTTCCGATCTGCAACCCAGCGCCTTAACCGCTGGAGCCACCACTCCCCCTCTAATCTTATATCAATCTATATAACAATCTTATATGTTAGAATTTACCTTTTCTAGTTTAATTTCTATTTTTCTATTTTTATAATACAAACACTACATGGACAAACGTATTTGGACCCCTGACTTTTCCAGCCATATGTGCTTTTGCCTCAACTTGTTTGGAGGCAGTTTGGGGCAGAATTGTACAGGCACACAACTGTACAGAATGTCTTTGGATGCTGTAGAATAAAATTTCTTTTCCCGTCACTTGAACTAGGAGACCCAAACCTGTTCCAACATGACAAAGCACCTGTGCACAAAGACGGCTCCATGAAAATATTTTGTGGACATGGATTAGACTGGAAGATCGAGCTTTGACATCAACCCTAATGAACACCTTTGGGATGAATTGAAACACTGACTGCACCCCAGACCTCCTCACTCTACATTAGTGTCTGACCTCACTAATGCCCTTAATTCTAAATAAGCACAAAAGGAAGCAAATGTTTTGAAATGAAAACCTTTTGAACACTTTTTTCCTAGATTTTTAAATACGGTCAGAATGTGTTGGTCTTTTACCTGTAAAACAGCTCTGACTGCAAAACACAAATCAGCAGGTTTATGTCAATTGAGCTCGCTCTAATACGCTCTTCTTTTTGGCGTGCGAGCTTTTTCACATGTATTTTTATGTGACAAATAATCGCTGACATTGTAAAGAATTTTGTTTGCCCTTGTAAATTTATGGTTTACAAGGGTTGGATATGGTAAAAGATCTTGAGAGGCCTGGTATAGAGCTCTGACCTCAACCCGATTGAACAGCTTTGGAAAACATTGGAATGCTGACTGCACCCCAGGTGTCCTCACCACACATTAGTGCATGATTTTTACTAATCTCCTTGTGGATGAATGAGCACAAATCTAAACAAGCACAGCTTTCTAGAGTGGAGGTTATTCTAATAGCAAATGAAGGCGTATTATTTAAAAAGCACATACCGTAAATTCCGTAATTTCCATATATAAGCCGCATCCACTGAATTTTACAAAGATTTTTATTTTGAACATAAATAAGCCGCACCTGTCTATAAGCCTACACTAATGTACTTTACACAGGCTTTAACGAAAGACACGTTACACACGGTGTAACGGGTGAAATATGTTGCAATTCCTTTGGGAGCATAGCGGTATTTTGGGAATAGCATGCCACTGCATTCTTTCGCTATTACTGCATGTGTGCAAGACTGAGGAATATGTCTTTATTATTTTCTGATGCTCATTTCTAAGTTTCTTTGACTAACCCGTAACGTTGTTGCCAAAAGAAATTAAAAAACACGAGTTTTGGAACCTGTCTGTGCTTATATGATTTCTGTTGCAACTGGAGTTACAACTCAAGCTCTCCCTTCACCCTTTACAACGGCTTGTATCTGAACAGTAGCCGACCAAGTAAGTCATTGTTCACTGTCTTCCTCCTTGCCTTCACAACTATTTCTCTCGGGAGTTTATCTTTTGGCATCGTCGTGCGTTTAAAAAAAACTTTTTTTCTCTCGATGCCGTGCAGCTCAGAAAAAAGTTGCTTTTTTCGTTTCCGTTCGGAAATTTCATTGGTCTAATGTTACGTCGCTCAGTTTTTTGGCTTGAAGTTTGTGAAACCGGGAAAAACCCAGGAAAAATTCATAAATTAGCCGCTTCGTTGTTTAAGCCGCGTGGTTCAAAACGTAGGAAAAAAGTAACGGCTTATAGTCCGAAAAATACGGTAGGTTTTTTTTTTTACATAATTGCTGCTAATACTTATGTACATGTGATGTTTCAGGTTTTATTTTTATTGAAAAAAAAGTGCAGACATTTCTAAAATTCCGTTTTCATTTTGTCATTATGGGGTTTGAGTGTAGATGAATTAGAAAACAAATCTGTGGTATGAGGCAGCAACATAAAAAAACGGAAAAGTGATGGGGGGTCTGCATGCTTTCCGAATGCACCCTATATTACTGAAAATGAATGAGCATTTGGCTCCAAACTCTTTGCTGACATCATCAGAGCTTCGTTTCTAATTGACCTGTCGGCTTATAAACATCCTCTCAGAGCAACCGAAGCAGGTCATTTAAGTTAAAAGTGAAGATGAGTCCTCCTCCTTTTTGTGGCCTAATGGATCAACATTAAACTGATACCCACCGTGGACTAAACCTCTCTGAGCCTTAATTCTGAGATTTTCACTGAAATCAGAGACAAAACATGATTGTTACTTCAACTCGTAGGAATTTATGGGCAATAACTCAACGACGCGGAGGACCCCGGAGGCTCGGCAAGGTCCATGGAGACTCTGCGAAACAGCGATAGAGCAACAAACAAGCTGAAGACTCGCACATATCCTGCTCTTCTGCTCTTTGAGTCAGCGCTAAAGTGACACTTGCATTCCTCAGGCTTTCTGTTTCACACACAGCACTCAAGTGTCGTGTATATGCATTTATATTATTAGCTCTGGAATGAACCTGATCTGATAACTTGACTCATTCCAGTAGCTTATTATGCATTTAACTTTGGCTCTGTATGGTTCATAGTGTCCATGTAATGTTCTGAGGAACGTTCTCGCCCTCATTCTCATTAAAGACGCATCATCAGGCATCAGCTTGGGAAAATATGTGAGTATGTTCAGAATAGGGAAGTGTTTCGTTATAAGGACGTTGTTCGTACTGAACCGATCATGTGTTTTATAAACAGTTATCATACAGATTAGGTGGAAATATAATTGGCTTTTTTTTTTGTTTCTGTCTTTGTTTCTTTCTTTCTTTTTAAATCTCCTGATTCTTATATTTTCTCTCTCGTTTTATTCATTTCTAACTTACACCCACTTTTCCTTTCTTTCCTTCCATTTAACTACCCACCTTTCATCCATGCATCCATTTATCTATCCTTTCTTCCTTCTTTTCTTTTCTTTTCTTTTCTTTCTTCCTCCTTTTAGATCCCCCTTTACTTTCTAATTCCCACCCACTTTTTTCCCTTCCTTTGATTTAACTGCCTACTTTTCTTTTATCCATACATCTATCCATCCATCCATACATCTATTCTGTCTCCCTCCACTTAGATCCCTCTTTCAGTTCCTTTCCCTTTCTTTTCATTCATTCCTTTATAACTTTCACCCACTTTTTTTTCCTTTCTTTTCATCTAACTTCCTACTTTACATCCATCCTTCCTTCCTTTCTTTCTTTATTCCTTCCTTTCTATCTTTCGTTTCCTTTTATTTTCTTTATTCATTCATTCCATCCCTCCTCCCCTCCGCCCTCCTTTTAAATACCATTTTCCTTCCCTTTTCTTCTTTCCTTCTTTTTACTTCTCTCCAAAGTTTAATATTAAATATTGCTGGCAGGTATTTAATATAATGACACAAGTTGCAGAAATATGATTGAAATACAGTAAAATGTCTCTCATGTGATGCAGCTAAGATTGTGGAAATGTCAGGAGCCCAAATTCAAGTCCAATAACATGTAATGTATTAGACTATATTGGCAAAAGTGTGTGGACACATGACAATTACATTTTATTTGTATAGCGCTTTTAACAATGGACCTACACATTTGTTCCTTATAATTCTACATTTATCCCTAATGAGAGAGTCTATGGCCAAAAAAACTCCCGGAGAAGGCATGAAATAGAGACCCTGAGAGGAATTCATTGATGGGTGTTTAAATGCAGAATTGTTCATGAAAACCATAATGTTCAAAGTTCATATGTACTTTTTGAACATCCCATTCCATATTTGGTCACCATTTGCTGTTAGAATAACCTCCATTTTCCTGGGAAGATGTTCCTCTAGAGTTTTGGAGATCTGTGCTCATACAGCCACACGGGAATTAGTAAATTCAAGTACTGAGGAAAGTGAGGTGAAGAATTCTGGGGTGTAGTCAACATTCACATTTATCCCAATGGTGTTCAATTTGCTTAAGGTCAGTGCTCTTTAGCGGGTCATTCAAACTGTACAATCATATCTCACCCATGTCCCAAGACATTAAATGTGTGATACCTTAATATTCAAGTGAATCACTTGTGCTTTCAAGTTTAATACTTTATTTTATTTTATTTTATTTGTATTCTTTATTTGTATTCACAAAGTTGGTACTTCAACTTTTACCAGAGTCTTTTAAAACATAATTATCAGTACTTCTACTTGAGTGAAGGATGTGTGTACTTTTGCCATCTCTGCTTGTGACTGATTTAATTACTTGGAATGTCATGTTGGGACAGTTTAAATAGAAGGAACATTTCATGCTACAGTACCATATCCAAAGACATTCTGTGGTAACAAATTTGAGAAGAGCCACATCCGACAGGAAAGCGCAGGTGTTTCCGATACTTTCGAAAGAACCCTTTGTAGTATCGATTGCGTTCGTGAAACGACCTCAAGGCAATAACCCGCTATTTAAAATCGACCCCTGCAATCCGCTTTGTGCTCGCAAGGAACAAAATGTCGGCAGAACACGTGTAACGTCATCACATACTTCCGATGAGTCATAAAAGCTGGAGTGAAGTTTAATACTTTATTTTATTTTATTTTATTTGTATTCTACATCTGTGGTGTGTTAGAGCCAGGAAATGATACACCAGTGGGAAATGGAAAAACCCACGCAATGACAAAAAATAGGTTGATGGGCTAAAAACAGCGTGCAATAAGAAAAAATATATACATTTTAGTTGTTTAAAAATTTTAATGAGTGAAAGTAAGAAGTTGTCTGAAAAATAAATTGTGAACTTTGTTACTGCACTTCTGCTATCAGTAAAATCTACTCAAGTCCAGTAACATTTATACCTTTTATACCACACAAAAACCGCACACGGGCACTTTACACCTCACCATACCGCACACGAGCACTTTACACCTCACCATACCGCACACGGGCACTTTACACCTCACCATACCGCACACGGGCACTTTACACCTAGCTAGCTAGCTATGTGAAGCATATATTCATGTAGCTGGATTTGTACACAGGGGCACTGTCATGCTGGAACAAGTGAAGAAGATTTCATGCTTTCACATCCAAAGACTTCCGATTCAATTGTGTGCCTCCAACTTTGTGTTAACAGTTTGGGGAAGAACCACATATGGTTGGAAAAGTCAAATATCCCAATATATTTTGCTATATAGTGTACATATAAGCAGGATCCTTGATAGGACATGATGTCGTATAGGACATAATAAAGTATCTTCTTGATACTTGTGAACAGAAGTGGGAAATAATGTAGTACAAATACTTTGTTACTGTACTTAAGTCGATTTTTCTGGTATCATTATTTTACTTCATTTTTAACTTTCATTCATTACATTTTTTTAACACAAATATCTGTATTTTCTACTTCTTATATTGTAAAACCAGCCACGTTACTTTAGTTTTAATCTATTTGGTGACATGACCAATATTTTTTCTTTTCATTCTGCACCGTGTTCAGCCCATCAACCTATTTCTCGTCAGTGAGCGGCTTTTTCAACCTACCACTTGTGTATCATTTCCTGGCTCTAACACACCCCAGATGTAGGCTAGACTACAAAGCTAACAACGAGGCTAGCGTGGATGAGATTTGTCAGCGATGTCAACATGACCGAGAACAGACAAATTCATGATCACCTGATCATCATTATCTTTTCTTTGCTTGTGTTCTATATGGTGGATGTTCAGCCTGGATACATTTATTAGATAACAACATTTTTTATTTATTTGTATATTAGTATAATGTAAGGTCCAGTTACCAGTGACAGTAAAACAGGTAGTAGTAATGGCTACTTTTTATTTAGGTACATGTCTGAGTAACTTCTTTTTTTTAACTTGAGTGAAAAAGTGTAGTCGGTACTTCAACTTTTACCAGAGTCTTTTAAAACATAATTATCAGTACTTCTACTTGAGTGAAGGATGTGTGTACTTTTGCCATCTCTGCTTGTGACTGATTTAATTACTTGGAATGTCATGTTGGGACAGTTTAAATAGAAGGAACATTTCATGCTACAGTACCATATCCAAAGACATTCTGTGGTAACAAATTTGAGAAGAGCCACATCCGACAGGAAAACGCAGGTGTTCCGATACTTTCGAAAGAACCCTTTGTAGTATCGATTGCGTTCGTAAAACGACCTCAAGGCAATAACCCGCTATTTAAAATCGACCCCTGCAATCCGCTTTGTGCTCGCAAGGAACAAAATGTCGGCAGAACACGTGTAACGTCATCACATACTTCCGATGAGTCATAAAAGCTGGAGTGAAAACACACGGTGTGACCTGATCATGTAGCAATTCAATACCGGTTTTTTTTTGTTTAGTTTTTTTTGTTTCCTTCTTTCTAAAAATAATTTGTGCGGCTGACCAAAAATAGTCCAAAACCTATTTTGACTGCTTGTTACGATTGGACGAATGCTCTGTACCCTGTGATGTGTGCATGTGAGTGAGGAATGTGTTTTGTGTTGGGTTTTTTTCCGCTTCTTCGCTCGTTCTCTGTTGCTTGATCGGTTATGACTCATTACCTCGGTATAGGTCTGACAGACTTCTGCGTAGTGCAGCCGTGCTTCTATTTTCCAAAATAGCAGGTTGAGTATACACGAGCTAATTTTAGCTTTAACAGACATCCTTATAAAAAAAACACATGAACTAATATATTCAATTTTTTTAAACAAATCAGACATTACAAGCAAATGCAGTCATGTGTAAGGTAACAGATATCATTAATATATTTAATTTAGTCATTCACAAGTACCAAGAAGATTAATGCTATACCCCTTCTGAAACAATTTAGCCCTCAGTGTAGTCCACATCATGTTCTATAAAGGATACTAAGGTGCTGCTTTTTCATACAATCTGAGGTTATTTTTCACTAAGTTGGAGGTACACAATAGTACAGTAAATAATGCCTTTACTGTAGCCTTACATTTTCTTCACTTGAACTAGACTAAAAACCTGTTCTGGCATGGCAATGCCCCTGTGCACAAAGCCAGCTCCATGAAGATATGCTTTTGGATATGCTGGAAGATCTTGAGTAGCCTGCTATAAAGCTCTGATCTCAACCCTATTGAACACCTTTAGAATGAAATGAATTGCTGACTACACTCCAGGCCTCCACACCTCACCATAATCACACTTAAAAATCGATTGGAACATCTTCCCAGAATAGTGGAGGCTACTAGAGCAGCAAACAGGGATCATATCCAAAAAAGGATGTTCTAAAAGCAGGTCTGGTGTCCACAAACCTTTGTCCATACACTGTATTATCTTCTTCTTCTTCTTTCGGCTGCTCCCATTAGGGGTCGCCACAGCGGATCATCCGTCTCCATACCACCCTGTCCTCTACATCTGCCTCTTTCACACCAACTACCTGCATGTCTTCCCTCACCACATCCATGAACCTCCTCCTTGGCCTTCCTCTTTTCCTCCTACCTGGTGGCTCCATCTTCAGCATTTTTCTACCAATATACATACACTGTATTATATTTTAAACAAAATAAAAAACCTGCTTTGATTTATAGGATGAATTTCAACCCATTTCCAAGTCCATTTATGTTCCCTATACAACAACCCAATATTCTGTGCAGTCAGTTGAAGATCTCAAAGTCATTGTCTGTTCCTCTATTTACCAGGAGCATCTGTTTCAAATCCCACTACAGTAGTAGGAGACGTTAAACAAATCAACCGCTGATGATATATCACACTCCAGCCCAACCAGTGCAAAACTAAATGCTCGCTACTATTCTATTTCAGTATACAATGTATGGTAGGTTTGGAGAGCTCAGTAATGTCACGTCTAAACGAACCATGAGAATTCTTAGACATTAGAGGTTACGTAACAAAGCCGTTACACTTTTGTACATACACTTACTATGCACTTTAAAAAGAGCTCCTGTAAAAATTTAATCCAATTAACCAATCTTAATTCATTTTTACATCAAACACCCAAATGGGGAAAGAGTGTGTTCTCAGTAACTTTAACTATGTTAAATGTTGGTACCGGAAACGTTTTAAATATTTCAGAAAAGTCTGATCTATGATTTTCACAAGCAAAAATCTCTAGAGTTAACACAAAATGGGGTGAAAAACAAAAAAAACTAACCATCCTGCATGTTGGTAATCAGCCAACTGAAACCTCTTGCTTTTGAGAGAGGTCAGAGGAGGAAAGACCAGACTTCGCCTAGCTGACAGGAAGTCAATAGTAACTCAAATAAGCGCTATTTACAACCATTAAAAAAAAAAATTATATCAGAACACACAACATCAAACCGTAAGGTGGAGGGTTGACGATAAAAAAATGTCCCACACCTGTCAAAGCAAGTTCAAGAACCTGAAGATACCAAGGGCACAGACTCTCCTATTTACATTCACATTTATGACATTTATCAGATGCCCTTTTTTTTTAGAGGGACTTAGCATGGTCTTACTTATACACTGAGCAGTTGAGGGTAAACGGCCTTGCTCAAGGGTGGTGCTGGGATTTGAACTCACCCATGCTAGAGAGTTGAAGACTAAAACATGACTTTGATAAATTGTTGGTGAATTATTTTATATCAGTGGTGGACGAAGTAGACCAACCACGTACTTACTTTAAAGTAGAGATGCACTCATTAAAATAGGACTTCAGTTAAGTAAATATGCTCCCTTTAAACTTTAATTTGAGTAAACATTCAAAATTATTCATCTTCAAATGTACTTAAGAATCCAAAGTAAAAATATTTATTAAGGCTATAATGTTTCAATTATCATTTTTGTCACATGACTTTTCTGTCGACGCCGTCCTGTGAGAACTTTCAAAGCGGTTTGTGTGTGAAATCACAGGTTTCTGAAATACTCCAAAGAGCCCATTTAGCACCAACATTCATGGTACAGTTAAAGTCACATTTCCACTTAATTCTGATGCAAGCAGTTTAAAGCTCTAAACCTCTGTATCTGTATAATATTATAGATTTTACTGCGGCCACTTTCAATTCGATTGGATTCGATTGAATTTGATTTGATTCGATTCAGTTTAATTCAACTCAACTCCAATGCAATTCAACTCAATTTAATTGTATTTGTAAAGCACTTTTAACAATGAATATTGTCCCAAAGCAGCTTTACACAAATAAATACCAATTTTAGCATCATAAATTGCTCCCTATAAGTTTATCCATAATGAGCAGCCAGTGGTGATGGTGACAAGGTAAAACTCCCCGAGATGATATGAGGAACAAGTCCTGAGCATCATCTAGGTCAGTGGTCCCCAAGCCCCGGGCCGCAGACCGGCACCGGTCGGTGGGTCAATTGGTACTGGGGCGCACAGAAATAATATATAACTTACATTATTTCCGTTTTATCTATTATAATTTTCTGAACGATGTTTTATTTTTATTTTTTACCAGATTCTCTCTGCCACATTTGTCTATGACTCTCTCTTGATGCATGTCAAGATGCCTGGGTCACATGTCTTACTCCCATCCTCTACCTTCTTAAAGTGGCTGCTTCAGCCACTAACACATAATACATTACAGCTAAATTCAAACCCCCAAGCTAGCAAAATGAACAAACAACAAAATAGTGGATTCACGTTTATTATAATATTTTAGAAAATACCAGTTTTTATGTCGGTCGTATCATTTTATTTTGTTGTATTTATCCGCCACACCTTAAAGGCCGGTCCGTGAAAATATTGTCTGACATTAACCGGTCTGTGGCGCAAAAAAGGTTGGGGATCGCTGATCTAGGTGACACTGAATGTCCCTTCTTTATAGTTCATTTACTGTTGAGGTCATTATCTGTTCCCAGAAAAATACAGACATGAAAACGTTCAGGCAATTTTAACTGTTTATATTAATCACAGTCAAAATCTATTTTCATTGTTCTTGAGTTTGACCCCTTCAAAGTAACTTCCTGGATATTGGGGCTGTATATATAGCACCATTCTCAGCTGCAGTAAATGATTCCCAGTTCTTATACCCAGAATTCAGGCATCAGGATGAATCAGGGAGATCCGGAAAGAAGATAGATTCACATAATTGCTTGATTGGATAACTGAATAAATGTGAAGCGGTACATGTGAACAGTTTCTATTAAAGTGCACAATGAGTGCATAAACTAATGCATACCAGAACTTGTGAACTCGTCTCTGATATCTTTACTGAGCAACTAAAAATTTGGATTTGGTTTGTTTAGATAGGATATTACAGAACTACCCACAGCTAAACACATTCTGTATGTTTGAAATGCGAATAGTAGCGAGCAGTTTGTTTTGCATTGGTTGGGCTGGAGTGTGATATATCAGCGGTTGATTTGTTAGAAGTAACTGCTTTCAGGATGTCTCCTACTACTGCAGTGGGATTTAAAACAGATGCTTCTGGTAAATAGAGAACGTTTTTAAGATCTTCAACCATTTGCATGTACAGTATATTGTGTTGATGTATGGACTTATTTGATCTGATATATTATAGTCGGAATTTATGTTATAAATCAATGCAAGTTGTATTATTTTATTCAATATAAAATATTAAATGTAGACTATTGCTATGTAAATGCAGCGTGTGTGTGTGTGTGTGTGTGTGTGTGTGTGTGTGTGTGTGTGTGTGTGTGTGTGTGTATGTATGTATGTATGTGTATGTAATATATATATATATATATATATATATATATATATATATATATATATATATATATATATATATATATATATATAATATTGGAGACTCGTAGTGTCGCATCTAATCAGTTTATTAAATCCAAACACCTGCATAGGTTTCCTGAGCCTTTAAATGGTGTCTTAGTCTGGTTCAGGCTACACACTCATTAGGGGAAGACTTCTGACTTGAAAGTTGTCCAGAAGATGATCATTGACACCCTGCACATGGAGGGTGAAGTCATCTTCTCAGATGAAAGAATTGTATGCATTTCATTTGTAAATTGAGGTCCCAGAGTCTGGAAGAAGAGAGGAGAGGCACAGAATCCAAGTTGCTTGAGGTCCAGTGTAAAGTTTGCACAGTCAGTGGTGGTTTGGGGAGTCATGTCATCTGCTGGTGTTGGTCCACTGTGTTTTATCAGGTCCAAGGTCAGCATAGCCATCTTCCAGGAAGTTTTAGAGCACTTCATGCTTTCCTCTGCTGACCAGCTTTATGGAGATTCTTATTATATTTTTCAGCAGGATTTGGCACCTGCCCACGCTGCCAAAAGCACCAAACATTGGTTGAATGACCATGGTGTTGGTAAGCTTGACTGTCCAGCAAACTCACCAGATCTGAAGCCCATAGAGAATCTATGTGGTATTGTCAAGAGGAAAATATGAAACAAGAGACCAAAAAATACAAATGAGCTGAAGGCCACTGTCAAAGAAACGTGGGCTTCCATACCACGAGAGAGATTGATTTATTTGACTTGTTTGACAAATTAACCTGTACTAGCATGATAAAAGATTGAACTTTTTTTTTTTTTTTAAAGTAGTTAACTTAAGTAACTTAAGTTAGGAAAGGAGTCAGCTCGTAAAATAATAGATTATTCGCTTTTCTTGTTGTTGTTATTATTATTATTAATTTTTTATTAAAAAAAAGTACGTATAAAGAAGACAATGTTGGCTTGTATGTGTTCCACAACTGTAACATAAAAAAAAGGAAACATTAGTATTTTTAATGTATTACACCACACTGTTATTTATCATTTTCTGGGTATATATTTTTTTATTTATTAGAGAGAGAGAGAAAGAGAGAGCGAGAGAGAGAGAGAGACAGAGAGAAAGTATCAAGGTCACCAAGAGTTCAGTAGAAGTCTTCCCCCCCAGTACAAACTGTATATTTCTAACCTCTCGGCTTTTGTGAGTGAATCGGTTAGAATGAGTAAATTGTGTCCATGTATATGGAATGTATATTTTGCTTTCGCACCAGAACTCAAAGTCTCAGTGTCTAAAATTGGCTCCGTGCCCATAACAGACCTCATCCACAGGGCGCAATGACAGCAGAGCTTACACACAGTACATGGTGAATTAGAACCCATGTATCTAGAGAGCGGAGGTTTATGGATGACATAGTGCCTCCGTAGTCCGTTATGTGCACCAGCTGGAGTCTGTGACCAATGATCGCCTTCCACTCCACGAGTGTCACTTCAAGAAGAGGATTTAGATTATGATTATTTTATAACATTCTTTTTGGACATTTAAGTGAGAGCACAGAGGGTCTATTGGAATATATCTTAAATATTCTATAGAAGATACCTAATATAGAGAAATGATTGACGGCTCGACTGACCTTATATAATCCCTTCTTAAAGAGGAAAAACTAAAAGACTTTGAATGGACAGTCTGGATAATGTCCACATTCTTGCAACAATATTCTCCAAGATCAAATATCTGTATGGAAACTGGACGGAAGAGCTTGGCAGATCATCTTGTGCTGCTCATAATCTATTCCTATCTATCAATCTGAGGATTCATTAGACTTGTGGGGGTTTACGCCGGTAGCACTCGAGCAGTCTTTGTGGTCTTACCCCCTATTTTTTAGTTTAAGGCAATTGTTTGGGCAGAAACGCTAGCTGACTTCACCCTGCTGCCCCTTTGTAATGAAATAGTGCCGTCATGAAGCATTCCCGAGATTATTTAGTCTAACGCGAATGAGAAATATTGACTCGAATAGAGCATGCCAAGAACATTAACGAAGATAAAGCTCAAAACTCACTTTGAAATAGTATTCTGTCAATCATGTAGATTAAAAGAAAAAAATTTCCAGGAAACGTGATGCTTTTGTTTATTGTTGATGAGATCGCTGTATTCTTGCTAATGATTGCCGAATTAGAATTCCAGGTGGTGGGGTGGTGTGGTGGGGTGTTACACGATCCACATTTTTTTATTTGGTTCTGATCACCTGCTCATTCATTTCAACCCAATCTATGAGCAAAAGAAAGAGTGCAAAGACCCCCCTTTACTGCTGCTGCATGATGTAATGTTTCTTGCAGGCTTTTCTTTTTAAAGATGTTTGCCCAGATAGGCCACAAACTACAATCCATAAATTCACACATACACACTTTAAAGAGGATACACCACTGACTGAAAAAAAAAAAAAACAATTTGCCAAGCTTCATATAGAGATGTTGTGCTGCACTATAGTGATTTTTACCCATTTGGTTCTAATTAGGCCTGGCTCCTGGGATCAGCCCTGAAGATATGTTCCTTCTGAACATTTCAACTTCTATAAACAACCAATCGTCTCGTTTCCAAGCTGACGGCTTTCAGGCACGGACTTGCTCGCCACTGCCAAGAGGTCTGCGCCTAACCCCCATCTCCCCCCGTCCCAACCCCTAAATGTTCTGCTTTTTTGACTAATAATCCTATTTCCAATATTCATTTACATCACCCAAGAAAAATCCCGCACGGCCACGGCATGCCAAAAGACATCTAAACACATCGTGTGAGTGTGAGCGCACAGCCCCGGACCCGAACATCACTTCGTCACCATGTTGGAGCAGAGTGTGTGAAAGCATTTCTGTCAATGTGATCTTGGTGAGCGACTTTCCCGAACCTTTTTCCTTATAACGCTCACCTCTGTGATGGCTAAATTGTCATCCTGACTTAATGTCCGATGACTACTTCTGTTACATGCTATGCTTATTAGGAATAGTTTCGAAACAGCATAGTAAGAAATTAGTGTATAGAAATATATATATATTTCTATACACTTCCAAATCCCATCTGATTGGACACGCACGCATACAAAGCAGCTCAACACACATTCTTTCCTCTTTCAACATGCCCGTAAATAAAAGGGAATAAAATGCCTTGGTTCTTTCAGAGATTTGTCAGTCAAACATCCTTCTTTCTTTGCTATCGATCCATCGCGCCTATTGCACAAACTGACCTGGAAAATGTTCAAGGGCTTATCACAGGAAGGCCTCATAAATTTAGGACGCAACGAACGTTGAAAGAAATTTTGCCCAGTATCCAGTGTGAACAAAGTCTTAAATTCAAAGCGTGTCTGTTTTTTTTTTTTGTGGCAGAAGCACAACAGGCCAGGCTGCACGAGCGCTAAGGTATGAAGGACAGGTAAGGATTTCGAGTACTCACTGCACGTGTGTCAGAGGACGAGGTGAAGACGAGGCTCGCCCTGGTAAGACCCTGACTTCCTGCAGCACACACTCACCGAGGAGTGAAGGAGCACAGACTTCTCTCCTCCCCACTCTCCAAGCTGCGACTACTCTTTACTGCCATCACTTTATTAAGCAGGGGGAATACGCAGAGGGAGACTATTACCTCAGCTTTGCAGGGAGCCCCTCACCAATTACTGATGTCACTACTTATCTATCTATCTATCTATCTATCTATCTATCTATCTATCTATCTATCTATCTATCTATCTATCTATCTATCTATCTATCTATCTGTCTGTCTGTCTGTCTGTCTGTCTGTCTGTCTGTCTGTCTGTCTGTCTGTCTGTCTGTCGTCTATCTATCTATCTATCTATCTATCTATCTATCTATCTATCTATCTATCTATCTATCTATCTATCTGTCTGTCTGTCTGTCTGTCTGTCTGTCTGTCTGTCGTCTATCTATTGTCTGTCTGTCTATCTATCGTCTGTCTGTCTATCTATCGTCTGTCTATCTATCTATCTATCTATCTATCTATCTATCTATCTATCTATCTATCTATCTATCTATCTATCTATCTATCTATCTATCTGTCTGTCTGTCTGTCTGTCTGTCTGTCTGTCTGTCTGTCTGTCTGTCTGTCTGTCTGTCCGTCCGTCCAAACATACATATATACATACATACATACATACATACATATGTAGCCTGCATGATTTAAGTCATTAAGTACACAAAATTAGTGTTCCTTTTGACATGTTCACACTGATATTTCATTTTGATTTATTATAGCCTTCATTTCCGAGAAGACGTTATCCAAGGAGCGTACCTCATTTAGATATTGAAGTCTTCAGAATCAAAAACAGTCCTTTTTTCTATTTTATTTATTTATTTATTTTATTTTAAAAACATTTTTTGAAAGGTTTTCCCGCCAATCCTGAAGCCAACACGGACACTTATTGACGTGTGCATGTATCACGATTTAGCCTGAACGTATACAGTAGGTCATACATCGACACGAAAAGCGAACCACGAACTCGCTCCGGCGAAAGGAATTTCCAAGGCAACCCATTACAGCTGTTTTAATTTAGAATGATGGATTTCTAGTTCTACCTCGTGTTGAAAGGTCATTCGTAGACATCAAATGGAAACGTTTGGACAGATCGTTTTGGCAAAACTAGTCCTAAAAGAATTAAGCGCACCCAGGCCAATTGAAATGCATGCTTTTTTTTTCTTACTTCTCACAGAGGTATTTTCAGTGCAGTGTGGTATTCACTGGCTGTTGTAACTGTTTTACTGTTTGAAGGAGATTTGAAGATGCATGAATCTGCTTGAATAACATCATCATTTAACATACTTACTCATAATTGACCTACTAGACACTTTCACAGTCGAGAGCACGCTGTTTAACGTCCGTTAACGACTATATATATTCACTTTATTGCTATTGAACAGCATCCCATTTTGTGTGTACTTGGTTAAACTCTTAATCACTGGACATTTTGCGGGATTAGTTGAACCCTCTATGTAATTTAGTAATAAATTCCTTTTGTAAAAAATAAATAAATATAAATAATTAAAAAAACACCATCGATGATGACATCACACACTAAACTTAGCTAGGACTTGAGGCTCTGTGCTGTATTTGGACTCAACACCAGCCATGAGGTCAGTTTTTGACTTTTTGACTGAGCTCTGTATCGTTCGACGCCAAACCCGAGACTGGCGGGAAGTCGCAAATGTCTGACAAAAATAAAAGCGAGATTATACCTTTCCCAGTTTGCACTTCGATTAAAAACATGTTCAGATTAATATACGTCTCGAAGGGGGGGAGGGGTGTAATGTGTTTCCTTAACAAAACACTGTATCTCATACACCATTGGCATCGGTTATATGTACATTGAAATACGACGTAGGAGGAGCATGAATAACAAGGGATTTTCTTTAAATGCTGGAAGAAAAACTCAAAAGTTAAAATTATGGGGGTAGAACAACAAAAAAGTGTTCATACTACCATCCAGGGATTGTGACTTTAAAATCGTTGATGATGAACCAAGAGACAGAAGTCCAAGAGACAAAATTGGCTTAATCACTTCTTATGAACTTATGGCTTATGAACTTCATATCTGAAGGTAAAAACTTTCTGGTCATGTGACTTCTGGTCATGTGAGAGTCGCCATGGCTTGCTCATCAGGGATAAATGCACACCATTCACCTTGACTGTTGATTTCTGTAAAGCTGCTTTGAGACAATGTCTGTTGTGAAAAGCGCTATAGAAATAAACTTGACTTGACTTTTCAAACCACATAAAAAACACCCAGAGTAAAGCGTTGAAATCAGCTGCATCTATAGTACCTACATACCACTGAAACTAATACACCAGGCTATCTAATAGAGAAGGAAAACTTTCATATCCACAGCCATTTCTATAAATAGGGTATTTATTTATTTACATGTAAATAAAAATGTATTGTTCCTGGTCGATGATGATAGCACCAATGAATCCATAACTTGGCTGTAGACGAGTTGTTCTTTTAAACCGACCCTCAGCTCTTCATGAATCAAAAACAAGTGTTATATGGAACATTTCGCTGACAGACTTTCTGGCAAATTTTCTCATCAACCATGAAGTCGTTGATTGATTCTGAGCTGGCCTCATGTAAATCCATCAATACGATTTAGTATCTGGAGCAAACGAACGCCATGTACCCCGGGTTTAGAAACTGCTAGAAAGACGTCATTTGCATTATTGTATCGCGTGTTATTATTTTTACGTAGCATGCACGTCTCTTTCCGAGAACTGCTGTTGTCACAAGCACAAAACTAACCCATTGCACTGTAGACGAGTTCGGAAATACAAGATCATCGTGAACAAAGATTATCAGAAGTAATGCTTTGAAGAGGAAGCATTGATGGTCTGTATTATTTTCTCCGGCTTGTAATGTCTGTTTTCAATAGGACTCTTCCAGCATAATATCAGTTGTTTACACCCTTAGGGGAAAAAATCGATGAATTCCAAATGTTTCACAGTGCTTCAGATTTAATTTTAACCACCTTTTTGCATAAATTGTGGTGCAGGAAGGTACAAAGCATTCTCATGTAATAATGTCTTCCGTGGTGTGATGAAATGGGGTTTCAAATGTTTCAAAGGAACAAATGTCATTTTTGGGGAAATATTTAACATTTTTAGGTCAAACAAGTAGCCTAGAACAAGAGAAAAGGAAAAAATCTATCAGCTCTGATCAATACCAGATGAAGAAAAACTATTTTTGAATGTTTTTTTTTTTTTTTTTATATATATATATTTTTACTTCCGATCATGCTAACCCTGGGGCTCATGTCAAAATAGCGTTATTCTAATGACAGTGATCCTGACCAGGCAGTTACTAAGGATGAATAATGAACACTGTAGTTGTAGTTGACTGTAGTTGTAGCTGGCATTTGAAGGAAGAAATTCAAAGGTCATATTCACTAAATCGGGCAGGAGCAGGATCAAGGAAAACAGGATCAATAACCCGGATATGAACAGACAGGCTTGGTAACTCCCGGTCCCATGAAATTATGCAAATATCTTTTTATGGGACTTAAAAGAGATCTTCCATTGAAACATCTCAAATGTCACCTGGGAGTCTGGAATCCTTTCATAATTTCTTCTTAACGTTCATAGTTTTATTAATATGATAACATGTTCTTGCTCCTAGTTTTATTTCAAGCATGATACCATTTAGCCAAATCACCTGCTAAAAATATTGTAGCTCAAAAAACAAGTTATTACTCTTATAACACAGCAATCATTAAATCATTAAACTGTTCAAAACGAAAATCATTTTATATTTTATCCATTTATAGTTACATTTAATGTTAACCCTTACCCATCCAATACTTTAAGAATACAGTAATCCCCGTTTATTGCGATAAATGAAAAATCATGATAAACGGACGCCACCCCAAAAATGCTGTTTTATGTATACAGTACTGTACTGTATTAACATTTTACTTTATTTTGTTTTTATTAATACATTTTATTATTGTAACATAAAACACTATAAAACAATTCCCTATAAGTTTTTTGGTCTACCGTGCTATCCGCGAGAGACGGGGAAAATCAGCCAAACAAATTAGTTTTGTGGCAAATGCAATAAACCGGGGGCGTGAGGTTCGAACCGCGGTACAGCGGGGGGATTACTGTAATTTCAGAGGGAGAAAAGACAGGAAGTTAAATTCGAATCCATAGTGAGAACAAACCCTCAGCAGCTGTTGAAAACTCGCACTATATGGACAAAAAAATCACCAAATCATCCGCATACATCAAGTGGTTGATGATGATTTTACCAACCATACAACCTGTTCCACAACTGTCTAGCAGCTTCGTCCATATACACATTAAAGAGAAATGGAGACAAAATGTTTTCCTGTCTAACTCCATTATACACTGAATGGCGCAGACACATGATTACCCCATGTTACATGCATTAACGCTTGATGAGCGTACCAAAAGGCCAGATTTCTTACTCAAAATTCAGAAACCCCTGTCGTTTATTTGGCAAAATAATTTGTCATGATTTACACAATCTACATTTTGCCTGATATACAAAAATATTCTTTGAATTAAAAATACACCTTCGTGCCATGTTGAGATTTAAAACCAACTGATTATCAGAGGTCAAGACAAACTGTTCCAACTTATTTAATAAGATTCTCTCAAAGATTTTGGATACAATACTGGCCATGGCTATAGTCTGATAATTATCCATATTACATATTTTCCCAGCTTTATCTTTGATAATAGGCACCTACATAACAAATATGATAGAATCCAATAAAATGCCATGAACCCCATAAAACAAAAAGCAAGCAGAAGACAGAGTTTTCTACTCTTACATTTTTAAATGAATATCTTATCCATACCACATGCCTTCATTTCTTTAAACCTTGTAATTGCATCAAAGATTTCTTGTGGGAAAAAAAACAGACACATCATTATTTGCAATATTACTCACTACAAAAAGGGTACTTTTAACACAATTGAAAAGCTCATAGTAACGTTTTTGCCACAGCTGAGTAATTTTCTCTGATCCGCTAACCCCGTTGATATTCGTTGGACCAAGATGTTTTGCAATTGTACATTTTTTTTATTTCTTTCCAAAAATCATTCAAATAGTTATTTTCCAGTTTCCTTGCAAGTGAGAGAGCCGTCATTGTATATTCGTTCCCCCTAAATAAAACGAAGGCCATATTTAAAGTTAGCATTTGTTCGTTTCTTATATCTAATAAAGGGCCATTCATATGTCTGCCTGACTCAACCCAAGCTTTTAAAGCATGTCTAGCCTCAGCATAGAGCTCTTCAAAAGATTCCTTCCAACCTGGCCAAACTTTGTACACCATGGTCTTGTACAGAGGCCTGCTTGAGGCAAGAAGGGATTCCACAATATTATCATACAAGGAATACTCAATACCATGTTGCGGGTTCTAACAGTTAATATCACAGCATGCAGATGCATTTTTTGGTAAATTCGATATTACTCAACAATGTGCTTGTCTGGGCACAATATACTCCAAGATCCTCAGGCAAGTAAGACCACTCTATTCTCCCTACACGCATGTTGTTATTCCCTGGCAAGAGAGTAGGTAAATTACCTAAATTTCATGTGAAATCATGTGCAAATGCAATGATCTCACCACTGCCTCACTAATATAAGTGTAAATAGGTGTAAGTTGGATTACATCAAATATTAGCATCCAATACTTATCATTTTGAGCATTAGCAATTCTAGATGATGTATAGTAAAGCCCAAAGTGTCTTCTTTCCAAAGAGACCAAAGATAAAGCTACGTTTTGTATGTAGCACACTGTAGTCAGGAACTGTTACCATTTTAAGTTAAGTAGGTCATTTTTAGCTGTGAGTTTAAATGTGCAGGTACAGGCTAACACATCATTTTGCAGCTAGAACTATAGCCAGAGGTGCTGTTATAGAAAATTAAATCTTTAAACCAATCAGAATAATGAATTGTTACAAATGTACTCACTTAATTAAAATTCCAAAAATGTGAAAGAATTTACCATATAGTATTGGAAAATATCTTTGTTGAGGATAGTGATTCCTGATGACTGGACTACATCCCATAATTGCCACATAAATTGTCAGATCTGTGATTCATTGTAAAGCAACCAGTTCATTGTCATGTTCGTGAAACCAGTTTGAGATGATTTTTTTGTGTGTTGAAGTTATGAGTAAGCTAGAAGATAACACTCAAATAGGTTGTGGCATTCAGGTCATGACTGATAAAACTGGTATTGCTGGTATTAAAATGCCCAAAGTGTGCCAAGAAAACATTCCCCATACCGTTACATTACCTCCACCGGCCTGCACTATTACCACAGGGTAGACACAGGCTGAGTTCATGGATTCATGCTGCCAAATTCTGTCCTCTGAGGAAAAAGAAAAGAAGAAATCTGAGCTTCAAGAGGAATCCAGAATCATCAGATTAGGCTGTATATATTTTTTGACCAGTTGTGTTAAGTCTGTGCCTCAGCTTTCTATTTTTTGGCTGACAGAAAACATAATCTGATGTAATTTAGCCCATGTGCCTCAAAGTTGTGTGATGCACAGCTGTAAAGAGTGTTTAATTGATATAACTTGGGCTTCAGAATGGACCAGTCTAACCATTTTTCTTTGACCTCTTTCATCAACCAAGTGCTTCTACCTACAGTCATCTTGCTTACTGGATGTATGTTTTTTTTTTTTTTTTTTGCTCTATTCGGTGTGAATGCTACATTTTCTGCAAAGTCCATGGCTTCTGAAATTCTCAAATCTGGCACCAACATCCCTGCCACAATCAAGATCACTGGGATCGCATTTCTCCCCTCATTCCGATGTTTGATGTGAGCATTATCGGATACGTTTGACCTGTAGCTGCACGATTTTATGCCTTTGTGCTGCAGCCACAAGATTGGTCTCACTCGGGCTGAAGTTGTTCGCACGCCACCAGGCGAAACACGAGGTCCTGCACACCCACCTGTTCTGGTATTGTTTTGCTGTATATTTATTCAGTTCCGAGCAAAATGACATCTAATTAGCATTATAGATGAAGGAACAACAGAGAGGAAAATCGAGATATTCCACATATCCAAATGGACTCTCTGCTCTGAAAAAAAAAGCTGAAAACATATTTCAGAATGTATCACGGGGAGGGGAAAGAAATAAAAATGACTGTATGTTATGACTGAACACATGTCTGTAGGCTCCTGCGATACGTTGCATATGGCCGCATGTGTTTTCAAAGACTCCTGACAGAAAACGGAGAATGAACGAAAAAAAAAAAAGGAAAAAAAAGAGCTGCTTTTCTTTTCAGCTTTCTCCCGGGTGTCTAAACATCATCTAGTTGTGACTTTAATATGTCAACGGAATATGAAGTGTATACGTGTTGTGCCAAGACAAACACTGGGCTGTAATGCTAAATCTCGGGGGACATCTTTACACGGCGCTGCTTACAAAAGACTATTTGCGATTTGTCTTCGGACTGTTCCTAGGACTTAACTCCTTTACTTTCATACTCAATCTAGACAATACAGAACAATAATAAATAGCATTCCAAAAACACTCAGCTTGAGGGCTTGCAATTTTGCCAGATCTTCCTTTTTTTTTTTTGTTGTTTTTTTTACTTTTATATCTATTTTTTTTTGGTGGGCTGGAGTACAAGAGCTGTTTACATTCTTCATGCCTTTTAGCTCGCCATTTGGGGAAACGCACTGTAATAAATTTGGTCCGAGTCGTCTCTGATATTATCATGGATCAGTAAGCTGAGATACTTTGCCCTGTTGAGGAATTTAAACTTGACTGAATGATACAGAAATAGGAGTACAGATGGTAAACTTTCTCAAAGCAAACATCTAAGTGAAGTACTTATTTTTTTTTTTTTAAAGGAATGATCGCCAACCAAGACAAGATTGCAGGTTCCAGGTCAGTAGTTGTAAATGAGATAAGAATTGGCCTGGTTTTTTTTTTTTATTTAAACACATTCGCTACCTCACTTAAAAAATTCAGTTTCAGCCAAAATCTTCACTTTACCTCATCATGAACTTGATTGAAATTTGTGCTTAATTTAGAAATACTGTATATAATTTTCTCAGTGGTGCAGAAATCATTCTTTCAACAATTAATTACTTTTTCCAAAAATGTATCACTTTATCTAACATTAAATCATTTTTCAAACAATAAATACTTTTCAACAACAAATCATTTTTTCAACAATGAACACATTTTTTGAAAAAAGATTTTAGACAATCATTTTTTTTTATAATGTTAATATCATTGAATCTTTTTTTTTTTTTTTTTTTTTTTTTTTACAAAACAAACATTCAAAAATAAACATTTCTTTCAGCAATGAATCATTTGTGCATCCAACAATTAATAATTTTTATTGAAAATGAATATTTTTTCCAACAGCAAATAATTTTTTTCAACTGTGAACAACTTATTTTCCAACAATAAACACATTTTTATTAAAACACTGAACAAATTCTTAAAAAAAAAAAAAAAACGAATCATTTTTCATCAATAAATCATTTTCCAAACAGTGAACAATTTTTGAAACAATGAATTTAAAAATACATAAACTTAATTTAATTTATTAATGACAGTTTCGTCACTGACAACAAAATTATACCTTTTGTTCATTTTTAGGCATTTCATTTATTTATTTTTAATCCTAAAGTACTTGTAAATACATCAATATTTCAATATAATTTTACCTGCTGTGATTTCAAGAGCTGCACGGATGAGAGATGCTCTTTTTGTTTTCCGCATCATCTTCAGGAATTTTGGATAATGTTGGATAATGTTGAACATGTGACTTGTAGAATGTTTCAGATACTGCATTTAATGAGGATGAATATATTTATATAGCAGGGTTGGCTACAATATAAATTCTTTTTTTTAATGGATGATTCATAGAAAATAATGTTTTTAGCTTGAGGTGGGGGTTTACACAGAAAACTAATGAATTTCTGAAGCATTTGAATGACGTTTTTAACTCAAATGTACTTATAGTGGCAGGTTAGCAGAAAAAGAAATGCAGAGTAAGGTTTATTAGGAAACATTAATTAGCATTGTATGGATAAGTCAGAATTATTGATGTGAAATATTCATGTCAATTGTATCGTTTTACACAAAATCATTGCATCACCTATACACTTACAGCTGTTCTATAAATATCTGTAAGTAGCTCCAGCAATGACGGAAAGCAATTCATTTTGTTCGACTGCCTTTATTTAGACGGTCGACTCGTTCCATTAACATGGGTGTGAAAACATACAAGTGTGAAAAAGGCAAGACAATCGTCGTTCGGCTCTAAGGTGAGGAAGTTTCTCGCTGATACGCTCACTCTCGGTATCTCTCAGCGGTGTCTCCTTTTCACAGCAACGCCTGCGGTGAGTGAGTGTGTGTGGCGAATGCCCTCGGTAGAAGGAACTCCGAAGGAAATGATCAATCACTGGGCATAAGCTGTAAACAGGCGAATGACACGTGGCAATATAAAATGGAAAATTCAAATAAACATGAGCAAGCCTGTTTAGAGGCAGGAGCACTACAATAGCCCTGCAATAGGGCATCTAAGTAATCATTAAGAGCCATAACTCAGCACCAGAGAACTTTAAATAAACAGTATACTTCTGCAGGCGTATACACTCGGGCCCCGAATTTACTTTACCCAAGTTACTGAGAAACTGGAGGGTAAAGGCCATGGACCAACTTAGAACAGTTGGTATCTCACCATCGAGGAATCCTTCAGCGGTGCTGTGTAGTGTTGTGCACAGGCGAGACAGCTGATCTCACACACGGCGTGCCGTGGAAATCAATTCTGGCATTTGAATCTAGAGGTGAATGACATAGAAGAGCTATTTAGAGATGCTGAAATACATTAAATGAATAAAAGTACTGGGACACCTGCCTCTTTCATCCATATGTGGTTCACAAAGTGTTACCACAAAGTTAAAGGAACCCTTCATTGGTACTAGGAGACCCAAACCCGTTCCAACATGATGATGCCCCTGTGAACATGAAGATATGCTTTACATGAGTTGGAGTGGAAGATCTTTTGCTACAGAGTCCGGACCTCAACCCTATTGAACATCTACGGGATGAATTGGAACACTGACTGCACCCCGTCACCTACATCACTACCTGACTTTACTCCAAAATCTAGTGGAACATCTTTCCAAAAGAATGGAGCTTATTATAACGGCAAATGGACACCAAATGTGTGTCCATTCACGTGTTCACAAACATTTACTGCGTTTTCTTGTAAGAATTCAATATTTGGGAATAAGATCTATAAAAAATATCACAATAAGCCAGAATAACACTGTCTGAAAATCCAGGATATAGCAGTGCATATCATTGTGTATTTAAGTGAATATTATTTCAAATCAAAATGCATGTGTACTGAATTCCAGGCTGGGCCATTGTTGCCCCAAGGATGCACACCAGTGTTATCACATAGTATCATAAAATGTAATCTGTATTACTGAAGTACTGTAGTCACCTAGAGCACAACCAGCTGGAGGGGGCGCCAGTGAGCGCCACCTGACTCGCCGCCCTCGCCCTCCATCATTTAAAATATATTCCTGTTTTTTTTTCTGCTGAAGTTTAATATACAGTATATGTTCACATACTTGCAGGCAATTTTGCAATGATTATTAAATGTGTTTAACCTTTTAATGGAAGGTTGCGAATGATTTGTATGATGTGGGGGTGGAGCATTGGGGTGGGAGGGCAGAGTCATCCGGAGTGACAATAGGAATCTCATATAGGGTGCCAAAAAAGACTAGAAATGGCCCTGTTAATAAAACTGTATTGTGGACAACAAACACAACAATGAGCTCTGCAACATTTACTACAATTGGCACGAACAAATTTGCACTAAAGTGTCCATCAGTGAACAGTTGATAAGCTCAACAATGATAGTTACCCCTCTCATGGTTTCTTCCTCATGTGGTCTCAGGGAGTTTGGTGCACATTGAGTACAAGTGTGTTCACTCGAATTAAAAAATATTGTCTCCATTGCATAAGGATAAACTTGTAGGGACAAAAATGTTTTTCCCCACAATTATTTAGTTATTATTAGTAATCACGCATGAACGAACAAACAGACGGACAGACAGACAGACAGACAGACAGACAGACAGACAGACAGACAGACAGACAGACAGACAGACAGATTTATCTTTATTGTCATTGCATAGTACAGTTACACAGCAACCAAATGAAGTTTAGCATCTACAAATCGCAAATGTGCAAATTGAAGTGTGCAGCTAAATATGTAAGTATATGTACAGCATGTAATATCCATATATGTAAACATATGTAGAGTAAATAAATATAAAGGTTATAGCAGTGAAAAGAAAATGTGCAGACACTGTTGCAAAAGGTTCAACAAGTATAAGTTTATAAGTCTAAGGCAGCGAAAAACAGCTGAACAATCAAGTAAACTAAATATATGTTTACGTTTATATGTTTATATTTGTGAAAAAAACGGGTCCTATTATCGAAAACAAGCGTTTTTCCTGAAGATTTCCAATTACATTGAAGAAACTATTAGGTCAATATGCATTGTGATATATGTAGCACTGAAAGTGCAACGCGTCCTCTGATTTGTGTAGTCGTAAGTACTTCGAATTGTACAAGTACAAGCCGAGATGGTCGTTATGGATTCAGTATTCGCTGAGGAAAACTTAAACTGGGATGGATCCAGGAACATTTTCCGTGCTGACCTCATGGGCAAATTCCTTCCTTTAATTGAGGCTCTAATTGAGGCTGATTACATGGCAGTAAAGAAGGAGGTCAGGAAGTGAAAACATCAGACTCGTTTTTTCAAGTGCACTTGATAGGTTAGGTAATACCGACGTCGGTTCCTCTCATCTATCACAGGTAAGGTGTCATGGCAAGTCGAAGCCCCGGCGGGACTGAAACCGGAGTCCACATAAAGGTCTTTCAGGAGTGAAATTCAACATACACGGTGCTCCTTGACCAAATTGAGAGTTTTTCTCATTTTGATATATTTCAGGACACTTCAGGTATTGTTTGGGTTGCTATTCATTTTATGCATTTTTATTCCGTTCAATGTGAATTTTTTTCGACTTCAAAAGCAGGGACTAGTTGAAACATTTTTAGGTGCTGAATGAATTAAAGCATCCAAGTGAAATGTTTGAGTGTTCATGCAGTGCAGAACATATGAGTCGTCCAGCGATGCCACAGACGCACGATCGGCCTCTGATGTATCACAAAAAAAAGATTCAAATATCAGTGATTGCCAGGAACTGTTTGTGTAATGTATGTGCCAGCATCTTGTAAAACATTTCCTTACTGCCAGTTGGCAATCGCGGGGCATTCGTTCATACAGGGAATGGGGCTCATTAAGAATCGAATAAAGTTGCCGTTTCCGTTGACGCGAGGCTGAGGGAATTCCAAACATGGTTCGTTGTTATACAGTAGATTCATTTTATTATATGTTCATTTCTGAGATCTTGGAATTTGACCTGCATGCTGTGACATTAATGTCTCGCCATTTTAATGTGTGTGTGTTTGTGTGTGTGTGTGTGTGTGTTATCTCTGACTAGTAATGGGGTATTTTTCTCACGGTGTACCGTAGCCTTTTAACTATTAGTATATATATATATATATATATATATATATATATATATATATATATATATATATATATATATATATACTGTACATGTATACATTTTTAGGACTGCTGGTAAATATACTGAGTAGTAAAACCACCAGATATTTATTGGAGAATTTTTCTAAATAGTGTATGACAGCTGAGAAAAGAAAAAAACCCAGGTCCTGCAAAGTGTTTTTGCTTTACGGTATGGAGCGAAAAAAGGTCTCTTTAAGAAACAAGAGAATTATAATTTACAAAATGTGCTTATTGTGAGTCCAATCTGCAAAAGGCTTCCATTGGATCAGCGAATGTGTAAAAGCAAATCTGTAATTTGTGTCATATTGAGGGTCCCTAGACAGCCATTACTAACCCAATATCCTGTTCGAGAGTGAGCCCCATGCTCCGGCTTGTTGGTCTTGGCCATTCACCAAAGCGTGAAAGTATGAAAATTGTCCAGTCATGGCCTGGAGCGCTCAAAAACGAAAAAAAAAACCCACCAGTGTTCTGTAGGCTTTGCACATGTGTTTCAAAGAGGCCAGTTAAGATAGCACGCCACAACACTCGCAAATATTTGCCATGCTACATATTCCGACGGGCCGAGCAGCCATGCCAGGGTGCAGATAAACAGCACTGACTTCCTCCAGGCATTTTATCAAGCGTTTCTCTTTTTTTTCCTTCTTTTTTTTTTCAATTCCAAACGTGTCAAGTCCCTGTGGGGGGACGACTAGGCCCAAAATAGCCCTGACATGTTGTGGCGCAGACGTGAAAACAAAAGCCGTGACGGCAGCTCTCACTCAGCAGGGGCCTGCGAGGGGTCCGAAATGTTCTCCGCAGAGAGAGACTTCGAGCCGCTCATTCTGACATCACACCATATAGTTCAACACAAACAATGGCCTGAGTTCCCATGGCTCTGTTCCTAGTGAGGACAACGAATTGGAAAATATTATGTATTAAAGTTCAACTTATATCCTAATTCATATATACATATATAGAAAACAAAAACCTAATATCTAATACTTGAACAAGACTTGACAAATAATATACACTTTATAGAAACTAGACAGACTATGGAAGTCTTGCAGTTGCAGTAATAATAATAATAATAATAATAATAATAATAATAATAATAATTATAATAGCATATATGCTGATTTTAGCATGACCTCTTAAAGGTATTACACATGCCATATATATGGCATGTGTAACTGACGTTTTATTTATATGTGGCAGAAAATGTTTGTGTGAGATTTCATTAATGTCTAAACCTAGGTGAGGTGAGGCGAGGTTAAAAATAAATGAATAAATAAACAAAAACTATATATATATATATATATATATATATATATATATATATATATATATATATATATATATATATATATATACAGTGAGGAAAATAAGTATTTGAACACCCTGCTATTTTGCAAGTTCTCCCACTTAGAAATCATGGAGGGATCTGAAATTGTCATCGTAGGTGCATGTCCACTGTGAGAGACATAATCTAAAAAAAAAAAAACAGAAATCACAATATATGATTTTTAAACTATTTATTTGTATGATACAGCTGCAAATAAGTATTTGAACACCTGTCTATCAGCTAGAATTCTGACCCTCAAAGACCTGTTAGTCTGCCTTTAAAATGTCCACCTCCACTACATTTATTATCCTAAATTAGATGCACCTGTTTAAGGTCGTTAGCTGCATAAAGACACCTGTCCACCACATACAATCAGTAAGAATCCAACTACTAACATGGCCAAGACCAAAGAGCTGTCCAAAGACACTAGAGACAAAATTGTACACCTCCACAAGGCTGGAAAGGGCTACGGGGAAATTGCCAAGCAGCTTGGTGAAAAAAGGTCCACTGTTGGAGCAATCATTAGAAAATGGAAGAAGCTAAACATGACTGTCAATCTCCCTCGAACTGGGGCTCCATGCAAGATCTCACCTCGTGGGGTCTCAGTAATCCCAAGGAAGGTGAGAATTCAGCCCAGAACTACACGGGAGGAGCTAGTCAATGACCTGAAAAGAGCTGGGACCACCGTTTCCAAGGTTACTGTTGGTAATACACTAAGACGTCATGGTTTGAAATCATGCATGGCACGGAAGGTTCCCCTGCTTAAACCAGCACATGTCCAGGCACGTCTTAAGTTTGCCAATGACCATTTGGATGATCCAGAGGAGTCATGGGAGAAAGTCATGTGGTCAGTTGAGACCAAAATATAAGTTTTGGGTCATAGTTCCACTAAATGTGTTTGGAGGAAGAAGAATGATGAGTACCATCCCAAGAACACCATCCCTACTGTGAAGCATGGGGGTGGTAGCATCATGCTTTGGGGGTGTTTTTCTGCACATGGGGCAGGGCGACTGCACTGTATTAAGGAGAGGATGACCGGGGCCATGTATTGTGAGATTTTGGGGAACAACCTCCTTCCCTCAGTTAGAGAATTGAAGATGGGTCGAGGCTGGGTCTTCCAACATGACAATGACCTGAAGCACACAGCCAGGATAACCAAGGAGTGGCTCTGTAAGAAGCATATCAAGGTTCTGGCGTGGCCTAGCCAGTCTCCAGACCTAAACCCAGTAGAGAATCTTTGGAGGGAGCTCAAACTCCGTGTTTCTCAGCGACAGGCCAGAAACCTGACTGATCTAGAGAAGATCTGTGTGGAGGAGTGGGCCAAAATCCCTCCTGCAGTGTGTGCAAACCTGGTGAAAAACTACAGGAAACGTTTGACCTCTGTAACTGCAAACAAAGGCTACTGTACCAAATATTAACATTGACTTTCTCAGGTGTTCAAATACTTATTTGCAGCTGTATCATACAAATAAATAGTTACAAAATCATATATTGTGGTTTCTGGATTTTTTTTTTTAGATTATGTCTCTCACAGTGGACATGCACCTACGATGACAATTTCAGATCCCTCCATGATTTCTAAGTGGGAGAACTTGCAAAATAGCAGGGTGTTCAAATACTTATTTTCCTCACTGTATATATATATATATATATATACAGCTTACTAGTGTATAAAACTAACTGAAGTGTGTTACGTTTATAAATAAATATATAATATAATCAGAATAACCAAATATTGTTATTATATTAAATATATATTATATATTTATGTCAGAGATGTAAATGTATACTTACCAGCAACACTATAGTTCATATCAATTGGACACCACTTGCTGCTATTGAGGATGGATCCACACTTAGAATTATTGTGGATGGTAAACACTTAGTAACCATGAATGTGGCTTTGGACTGCAGTTCATACAAACAGTTCTGTAACAGTATCTTAGGGCTACAGTTGCCACAAAACAGTTTTGCAATCAAGCGTTTATCAGTGTACAGTTGAAAACTTCAGCAATGAAAAACTAGAAATGAACTAATAAATGAATATTTTGGTGTCACCCAAATGAAGATGAGGTTCCCTTAGGCTCTGTTTACACTCAAGGTTTTTCCCCCATCACTTTCACCTTCAGCTGTCGTTCAGTATTGATAAATTTATAAGGACAATTTTCTGAATTTAAACTATAACTATATTCTCAATCTATTTCTATTTGTGTGGAGCTGCTCTGTGACAATGTCCATTGTTAAAAGTGCTAAATTAATACATTAGATACTGTAATTTGTCACACATTTAGTACAAATGTCTATTCTCGACTTTAAAATAATATATTCAGTTATTTGAGAGATTAGTTCTGGGTTGAGAAGAAAGTTCAGCAACAACCTCCTCTTCTTTTGAAAAGATATGATGGAAGGATTGAGCTGCATAAATATGAAATATGCATGTATTCATATGTGAAATCCTCTCAAATACCAAGCAACGTCCTTAGTAATACATGCACAGCCAGGACTGTTCACCTTCGATCGTTACACTGATGTTGCTTTAGCCCCCTCCTTTGGTTATAAATGGTAACTGGTCCTCTTTCGTTAAAGCTTCTTCAAAGCTGGTCTGAACTTGCACTTGACCTGCCTGAACTGGCTCCAGATGCCTATCAGTGTTCATGTGCAGCTGATTTATGGCACCACAGGGAATCCAGAAACTACTGTACATGGACAAAACTAATGTGGATCGAATCGCAGCAGCAGATGAACACATTCAGAATGTTTTATATCTTAAGCCTGATGGTCAAACTGAAACATCATTATATCGGCATGTTTAGTGTACACCAATGAGTGTGTTTTGTATTTTATGTCTTTAGTAATAGATCACTGCGCACCAAGGTAGCCCAGTGTTGTCGCTTCACAGTTCCAAGAATGTGAGAAGCTATTGTGCTGAGTTTTGTATATTCCCCTCATGTCTGGGTGGCTTTCTGAAAGTTTCACCAGCTTCCTCCCACCTACAACAAATAAACAGGTGGACTGGCTGCATTAAATTGACCCCAGGTGTGAATGAGTGTGAAGGCTTTTTTGGGTGTGTGTGGTCTGTCTAGTATTATCTTAGACCCAGCATTTCCCAGGAGAAGTTCCAGATCCAGGCTACCAGGAGAAAAGTATTTACTGAAGTGAAACAAAATAATCTGAAAGGTTTTAGGAAGGCAAATTGATGAAATAAGCAAGATGTATCTTTAATTATATAATGATGATAAAACACTAGAGGAAAATGCATTAGTAGCCTGCACATTTTAGCATCTTGTCTTGAGACATGCATTTCTTTCTAATCTCATTGACCTTGATGCTAATACACTATTGTTTCCTGTCAATTTCCATTAAATGTACAGAGCATGGCATCGCAATGAAAACAGAAGAGCAGATATTTGCAGTGAGAGCAATGATTCAGGGCTACAGCTGCCTGTAAAGATCTACATCTTTATATTATTAGACCACTGGATATTTGCTTTAAGATTTGTCTAGAATTATCCCATAATAAAAATGAAACTCTACAAAAAAAATGCAATAGAAGCCTGCACATTTTAGCATCTTGTCTTTAGCCATGCAATTCTTTACAATTTACCTGATCTAAATGCTAATACACTATTGTTTTCTGTCGGTTCCATTGAAGGTACGGAGCATGGCATTACAACGGAAACAGAAGAGCAGATGTTTGGAGTGAGAGCTATGATTCGGGGCTACAGCTGCCTGTAAAAATGTGCAAACAGAAATTCAGACCTGTGTTTTCATAGCTGTGATCGTGCCCTAAAGATGTTGTCACAGGAAACATGTATAATGTTTTATGTGTGAATTGCCCTGCTTATTTCGAGAGAGAAAAAAAACCACAATACATCACTGAAATGCGGGCAGCAACAGCACCTTAATGGCTGCTTTTGTTCAGTTATGCTAATCTTCAAAGTCTTCTTGGTTCCTGGCTTTGCCTTCATGTTCTCACTCTCGTTCCAGCTTTTCATATATATTCACGAGCTAGAACACAAGAAGACATTTTGCTACTGATGATAAAGGTAAAGGTATGAGGTAAAGGCATTAAGTAAAAATAAGTAAAACGATAAGGTAAATACAGGGTAAAATCATGAGGTAGCTTTTCAGAATAAGTAAATAAGTAAACATTTTTAATATTGGGCCTGTATCCAGAGGGCTTTCCTCAAGGGCACAACAATAACAGTGTGGGAATGCTGGGATTTGAAATCACCACCTTCGGATCAGAAGTCCAACATACAGTATTACAAAGCAACACTTCCCAAAACAAGTCAGGTAAAATCATGAAGTTCAGTAAACAACAAATAAGGTGAAATGATGGTCAACTTCATAAACTACTGCTAGGGTAGGATTACCGAAAATAAAATTCATAAATAAAGTGAGGTCAAATCTGTGAGAATCAAGTGAGGTCAAATCAGTAAACAACCGCTGGATTTAAAAAAGTATGTAAACAAAGTGATTTAAACTTCTAAAGGTAAAATCAATGATCATCAGGTGAGGTAAAATCCTGAGGTAAAATCAATGAGCATTCGGTGAGGTAAAAATAAGTGAACAACTACAATGCAAATGAATGAGGTAAAATCCATGTACAACTTGTGATTTAAAATCCTTAGTGGTCAAATACTTGAGCATCAGATGGGGTGTAATCAATAAACAAACGATGAGGCAAATTTATGAGGTAAAAATTAGTAAACAACATGTGAGGTTAAGACATGAGGCAAATTAAAGCAGAAGTGTAAATAACAAAAAAATTCAAAAATAATGTGTGCAATTCTAGTGCCATCTACTGCCAAAACATAGTTACTACAGACGACATTTGCACTGGTGTGTGTGCGTGTGTGTGTGTGTGTGTGTGTGTGTGTGTGTGTGTGTGTGTGTGTGTGTGTGTGTGTGTGTGTGTGTGTGTGTGAATAAGAGTTCAGATAAAGTCAGAAGTTTTGAAAGCAGTCCTCAGGATCCTTAGGGATAAGAATGATTCCAACTCTCAGTCAACCTGATATAATTACAGTCGTACACCTTTGATTAGGAGTCGCAATCGCAATAAAAATAAGAAACCGCAAATAAGAATAAGAATAATTAGCCCTTCTGGATTGTTTTCCTCACAACTCTCAATAAGTAATAAAGCCAAACGACCATAAGGTGACTAAAAGACAATGAAATGGCTAATTAAAGCCTGTAAAAGACCGGAATAAATAAAAGTGCAATCATAGTCGTGAACAACAAATGCGTCTTAAGTTTCTTTTAAATCCTGAGGATCAGACTATTGAAAATTTGCAGGCAGAGAAATCACAGTTGTTGTTTTTTATTGCCTCGGCATGCTCGACCGAAAACTGAGACAACTGCAGTTCCAGCAGAATACAGAACTGATTTTCCTGATTTGTATGTAAGGGATGCAAATACTCATCACTTATACATCCCTGAGACCTGTTTATTCATCATGCACACTGTCAGGAGATTTATACTCTAAAATGCTTCCATACTAAGAGACTGAAAATACACTGTATGAACAAAAGTATTGACACCTGACCCTTCCAAGCCAATTTCATAGTAACACATCTGAAGTGCCTCCTAAAATTTTGGGGAAGAACCACATATGGCTGCAAAAGTCCAGCGTACAAATACTTTTATCCATATAGAGTATGTTTAGGCTGTCCATATGGAATGAGAAGTGATTGGCTTCCAATTGAGGAGATCTCCATCCAGAAGTAAGGGTTCAGGATGAATCAGGCAGGTCCGAAAAGAACAAGGAAACCCGATCAGTCTACCCGTTTCTCTCCTTTTTCCCCCCCGTTTTTTGAACAGAACTGTGGCGCAAGTTGCCCTTGACTAGTTGATTATAATTGTGATGCTAAACTTTTAATCTTGAAAATGATCACATGTGTAGAACCAATTAGAACGGTTTAATCAAAAGAGTCATCCATCAGTAATGTGGAAAGACAGAGCAGTTAATGAAATGATCAATAACCTTAATCAACATTGTTCGTTTTAACCACATTTGCATATACCCGTAATCGCTGTGCTTTGGATATGCTGATTTGCATACACTTTTAATCACAAATGATGAACGTTTTTTTTATATATATTAAAATGCATAGCACTAGAAAGTGATGAGCAGATCCGCTGAAGTGGAAACCTAAAACTCCACTTGAAATCTTAATCCAAACCTATATCTTTCCACCTACACTTTATTTATGTTCTTTGCTTCGACCCTAATTCAGGATGAAGTTCTCAACAATTGGAAAACACTCACTGACGGTTCCACGTAAACAGCCTAAGGGTCCATGAGGTTACTCTGGAGGGTTGAGAACCATGAAAATAGATTTAGACTGTGCAGGTTCCAGGTTACAATCGCCATGAAGAGACTTGCATTCAACCACTATGGAACGATAATGAAAGGACATAGGGACTATAATGAGGACTCAGTCATTAGGGATAATCATATGAAGGAAAGCTGCTTTTTCTAAAGCTCCTTTAAGACAATGTCCATTGTTGAACCTGCTATACAAATACAACTGAATAAGTATTTTGCATATTGTATAATAATATAGTGTTTTATGTTACTATGTTTTGTGCGCAATGTTGATGTGCCAGTTCCAGTTTCTTTGATGACCAGATACAAGACCGTCCAAATAACACATTCATTATAAAATCAGTTCTATTACCGTTTTAATATTCTAGAATTGTCCTGCTCTGTCTGCCATGTATCATAATCGACCTTCCTCAGCTTGAGATGGTCCTGGCAAAACTTTCCCAACTTTATTTTAATTGGCATGTAGAACGTTCATTGTGCTTTTTCATTCTGAAACCAGTGATGAAACTATTGCACACAACCGGTGGTATAAACTATTATTCCTGATACCATGGCGAGTCCATCAGCAAACACAGCACAGGAGTTTTTTTCTTCAAAGCCCATGTTTATTCCATTCAAAAGTTTATGGACACCCAACAATAGATTTGTATGTTCCCTATACACCTTGCACTAATATATCATCTCGTATACATTTATGTATATTCTTACATTTTTACACTGCCCACCACCTTTATATCTATTTCTTGTACTCAACAGTTTATGCACATTTTTCACTAGTCTTCATATTTATTTGCTGTACATTTACCCACTTATTTATTACATTCTCTACATATATTTGCACAATTTTTGGTAGATAATAAACTCAATTCAATTCAATTCAATTCATTTTTATTTGTATAGCGCTTTTAACAATGAACATTGTCTCAAAGCAGCTTTATACAGATAATGGGGTGATTAAAAATTAATATGTTCTTTATGAGTAAGTTTGTCTCTGATGAGTGAGCCGGTGGCGACTGTGGCAAGGAAAAACTCCCCGAGATGGCATAGGGAAGAAACCTTGAGAGGAACCAGAATCAAGAGGGAACCCATCCTCATCTGGGTTGGACCGAATGTCCATTTATAGCAGATATACAATGTTGCGGGGTACAGTGATGATGATCAGAAGCGAAATGTATTCCTGAGTCAGTGTAGGAGACTGTTGACATCAACTACGGTCCAAATCCATCCTCAAAGCTCCCGTTCTTACTCCGGAATTTCATGGAACCACCCAAGGTGTTGATGACAAACCTTCCCCAGCTGCACAGAGTGGCCTCCAGTCAAAGAGAACACTATCCAGAGGCAGGCCTGGATGAAGTGGGAAGATCCACGGAGGGGAGAGGGGCAGGAACAGTGGTCACTGGAGCCTCAGGAGCATGTTTAACTCGACAGAGAGAGAGAGAGAGAGAGAGAGAGAGAGAGAGAGAGAGAGAAGAGGGTGACAGGAAGAGAAGGATATGGATTATTAAGTGTACCTATTGTTGCATGAGAGTTAAAGTCACTGTGCAGTTTGGAACTCGGCAAGACTCGCTATGGCAGCATAACTAAAAGGGAGAACCAGAAGGCAACACAGACATGAGGGATCTCTGGGATAAGAGACGGCCCACCACACAACCGTCAACAAACCTGAGTGAACACGTGAATGTGAGGGGACGACAGCATACAAATATCCCAGTTCACCAAACACTCTATATCCATGTTCCCTCCAGATCCTTTACCTAAGAAAAAAATCTACTGATCAAAGGCTTGACTGAATAAATATGTTTTCAACCTCGACTTGAACACTGAGACTGTGTCTGAGTCCCGAACACTGATAGGAAGGCTGTTCCATAACTGCGGGGCTTTATAAGAGAAAGATCTGCCCCCTGCTGTAATCTTCATTATTGGAGGAACCAACAGATAGCCTGCACCTTTTGATCTAAGTAGGCGTGGAGGATCATACTGGTAAAGAAGTTCACTCAGATACGGTGGTGCGAGACCATTAAGTGCTTTATATGTCAGTAGTAGTATTTTATAATCAATGCGAGATTTGATTGGGAGCCAGTGTAGACTGATTAATACAGGGGTGATGTGGTCATATTTCCTAGATCTAGTGAGGACCCTTGCTGCTGCATTCTGTACTAACTGAAGCTTATTTATGCACCTACTCGCACACCCAGACAGTAAAGCGTTACAGTAGTCTAATCTAGAAGTAACAAAAGCATGAACTAGTTTTTCTCCATCCTGTAACGACATCATATTTCTAATTTTAGCAATATTTCTAAGGTGAAAGAAGGCGATCCTGGTAATATTATTCACGTGAGCCTCAAAGGAAAGACTCGGGTCAATAATCACACCAAGGTCTTTGACAGCCGTACACGCTGAAACAGAAACACCATCCAGAGATGCTACGTAATCGGACAGTTTGCTTCTAGCTGCATGTGGTCCTAGTAAAAGTACTTCCGTCTTATCTGAGTTTAGCAGAAGAAAGTTATCGAGCATCCACTGTCTAATGTCCTTCTAATTAAACTGTCTAATGAAACTGCATTTCAATGTTTTGTAAATGTACTATGCAATGACAACATTCTACCTTTCTGTCTGTTTCAGTCCACATTTAATCCCTATTAACAGTTATAATCACCTCCAGCCTTTTCCTATGGAAAGATGTGCCACTTGATTTGAGAATGTACATGTAGGGATCAGTGTTCATTTATCCAGCATTCCAATTCATCACCCCAAATGTTTCAAGAGCACCATGGATAAAGACATATGGTTTACATGAGTTGGAGTGAAAGATCTCGAGTGGCCTGCCCTAGAGCTCTGACCAAATCAGGTTTCTCTCATGAAGTTTCTCCTCTTCCCCCCCCGACACCTCCTGCCTCGCTCATCAGAAACAAAAACGTATGAAGACGGATTTCTGACATTGCATCTGAATAATTTCCTTAAAGCTGCTTTAAGCAGTGTTCGAATTGAAGTCTTATTCCCCAGTTGTTGTGTAATTCATATCTTTTTTACTAAAATAATCTTTGGGAACTCCCCAAGTCTGTTTTTTACTTGTCATGGGGGTCCTTCAAGTTACACTTATAGTTGTAGAAACACAATTGAACTGGATAGAATTCCATGTGAATAAAGTCTTATTTCACATCATAGACATGGAAGTTTTTTTTGGAGTGAACTTTTGAGGTCTTCACCATTATATTCAGTTGTGTTCTCTGTGTTGTGTTTTAACACAAACCCAATGGCCTGAAACCCAAGACGTGAGCTGTGAAAGCAAAGCAGGGAGAGTAACTAAGTGATGTGTGCATCCACCTGTGAGAAGAATGAGAAGAACAGACCAGAGTGTCCCTGAGCAACAAGCTCATTAATGCAAACACTGGGTTACTATGGAGCCTAAAAGGGGGCACTATGGTGAGTTTGTATGGACTTCACACTATAGTCAATGACCACCAGGCCTGCAGCGGACATGGACGAGTCTCCAGCTGCAGACAAAAGGTTCGAGTTTCTAGAGGACTACGTGCTGAAAACCCTGAAACTGAAACAGGAGCGATGGCAAAAGTGCGTGGCGCTGGACGAGCACAGGCAGGTCATCCAGGACTTTTTGGATAAGCCCGAGCGCACCACGCTGGTCGTGTATCTCAACGCCGCCGGAAACCTTGTACCAACCGACGGCTTTTCGTGCGCCTCGAAGAGCAAAGCGGTGTACTTCGTGAAGCAAAGCCCAACCAAGTTGTCCTGCGTCATGAAGGCAGACTTGATGTACGGAGACATGTCCTGCTCTCCCCTCGAGCAGTTCTCAGCTTTCGTGGAAGAGGTGAGCGAGGTTGCAGAGCGCTAAACCGCGCTACGCTGTTTGCGCAAAGTTCGCAAAGTACGCAAAGATGGGGGGCGCGCCTTCGGCGACTAATCTCAAATTGTTCGGTGCTCGCTATAGAGGTTGGCTATGCCTCCTAGCGTACTCACACTGTCTAGTGCACTTCGTGTTCTGAAGTGTGCAATTTGGGATTCGGACGTGGGTGAAAGGTTTAAAGGGCTGCGTTTTATTGACTCCCAGAGAAAGTGCGTTAATATTTTTTAGAGTTTTTATTTATTTGTAGTCCTGCAGTTTGTGAATGAAATAATGGTGTTGTTTCATGTCTGTAATGTGCTATTTAATTACTGTGATTACTGCAGCTTATCCAAATTTCTGCCTAATGGAGTATCCGGGACGGAAGTGCGTTTCCGGGAAAACCAAACAACAAATAAGAATAAGAATACAATAAAAAATTATATTGTTGCTTAATAATTAGTTCTTCACCCTGTGGGAGTAATATATTATAAATATATATATATATATATATATATATATATATATATATATATATATATATATATATATATATATATATATATATAAAACGTATATACTGTGAGTGTGGGGGAATGAAAAAACAAGTAAAATCAAGACCATTTTTATTGTCATTTCAGCCATTTATTGATGACAACATAGAGCTACATCCCACACCACAACATAGAGCTACATCCCACACCACAACATAGAGCTACATCCCACACCACAACATAGAGCTACATCCCACACCACAACATAGAGCTACATCCCACACCACATCAAACAACGTAGAGCTACATAACGCACCACAACATAGAGCTACATTACGCAACACAACACAGAGCTACATAACACACCACATCGAAGACCTACATCCCACACCACAACATAGAGCTACATCCCACACCACAACATAGAGCTACATCCCGCACCACAACATAGAGCTACATCCCGCACCACAACATAGAGCTACATCCCGCACCACAACATAGAGCTACATCCCGCACCACAACATAAAGCTACATCCCACACCACAACATAGAGCTACATCCCGCACCACAACATAGAGCTACATCCCGCACCACAACATAAAGCTACATCCCACACCACAACATAGAGCTACATCCCACACCACAACATAGAGCTACATCCCACACCACAATGTGTGTGTGAATTGAAATGAGTATTAAGTATGGTTTTGAGTTCAGGTTTGTAGCAGTTCAGTAACACACAGTTAGAACCTGTGTGTGTGTGTGTGTGTGTGTGTGTGTGAGTGTGAGTGCATGTGAGGTTCAGTTCTGTGTGTTGAGGAGCCTGATGGCTTTATGGAATAAACTGTTGCACACTCTGGATGTGAGGTCCTCAATGTGTCTGAACCTCTTTCCTGATGGTAGACACTGGCTAATCATTAGTTGACCAAGGGCACTTAAATAGCATCACTTGGCTGCTACTGTTAGGGGTCGCCACAGTGAGTTATTTGTGTCCATTACCCCCCCTGTCCTCTATGTCTGCGTCTTTTAAACCAAATACCTGCATGTCTTCACTCACCACATCCATAAACCGCCTCCTTGGCCTTCCTCTTCTCCTCCTTCCTGGTAGCGCCATCCTCAGCATTCTCCTACCGATATACCTCGTGTATACACTATGCACATGTCCAAAACATCTCTATCTCCCCTCCATCGCCTTGTCTCCAAAATGTCCTACATGCACTGTCCCTCTAATAAACTTTTTTTTAATCCTGTCCATCGTCGTCACTCCCAACAAAAACCTCAACATCTTCAGCTTTGTTACCTCCAGCTCCACCTCCTGTCTTTTACTCAAAGCCACTGTCTCTAAACCATAAAACATCGCAGGTTTTACCACAGTCTTGGATACTCTTCTATCACAAATCACTCCTGCTATCACTTTTCTCCACCCACTCCACCCTGCCTGCACTCTATCACTTTGCACTGTTGACCCCAGGTACCTGAACTCCTCAATCTTCACCACCTCTTCTCCCTGTAACCGCACCACTCCACTGCCCTCCCTTTAATTCACATACATGTACTCTGTCTTACTCCCACTGAGTTTCATTCCCCTTCTCTCCAGCATGTACCTCCACCTCTCCAGGCTCTTCTCAACCTTTTACCACAAATCACAATATCATCCGCGAACATCATTGTCCATGGAGACTCCTGTCTGACCTCGTCAACCACCACTGCAGACAGGAAAGAGAGCTGATCCTTGATGCAGTCCAACCTTCACCTTGAACCAGTCTGTCGTTTCTACTGCACACTTCACTGCTGTCACACTGGTCCTCGTACATGTCCTGCACCACCCTCACATACTTCTCTGACACACCTGACTTCCTCATACAATACCACAACTCCTCTCTCGGCACCCTGTCATACGCTTTCTCTAAATCCACAAATACACAATGCAATTCCTTCTGTCCTTCTCTATACTTCTCCATCAACATCCTCAAAGCAAAAAATGCTTCTGTGGTGCTTTTCCTCGGCATGAAATTATACTGTTGCTTACAGATAATAATCTCTTCTCTCAGCCTGGCTTCCACTACTCTTTCTCATACCTTCATGGTGTGACTGATCAACTTAATTCCCCTGTAGTTACTGCAGATCTGCACATCTCCCTTATTCCTAAAGATCGGTACCAGCACACTCCTTCTCCATTCCTCAGGCATCTTCTCACCTTCCAGAATCTTGTTGAACACCTGGTTGAAAACTCCACTGCAATCTCTCCTAAACATCTCCATGCTTTTACCGGTATTTCATCTGCTCCTACTGACTTATCACTCTTCATCCTCTTAGTCTCACTTCCTCTTTACTTATCCTATCCACTTTCTGCTTTAACCATCTCCATACCATCCAACCTTCTCTCTCTCTCTCTCTCTCTCTCTCTCTCTCTCTCTCTCTCTCTCTCTCTCTCTCTCTCTCTCTCTCTCTCTCTCTCTCTCTCTCTCTCATTTTCCTCCTTCATCAGCTGCTCAAAATACTCCCTCCATCTTCTCAACACACACTCCTCACTAGTCAACACATTTCCATCTCCATCCTTTATCACTCTAACTTGCAGCACATCCTTCCCAGCTCGGTCCCTCTGCCTGGCCAATCCTACAAAATCCTTTTTTCCTTCATTGGTGTCCAACTTCATACACCTCCTTATATGCCTTTTCCTTTGCTTTTGTCACATCCCTCTTTACCTGCTGCCACATTTATATTTGCTGTTATAATAATAATAATGAAACAGCTACACAAATACATCGTGCTTGTGCTGTTTTCTAAACAGATGCGACCTCTGACTAGTACAGTATCTGACCATCCAATCAAAGGAACAGAAAATGCCAACGTTATTGTACGCCTGCTAGATGGCTCAGAACAGCCCTGAAACAACGTACTTTTACGCTATAGGTACCCGCAGTGCTGATTCTGAAGGCCACTCAGCAAATTTTTTTGATGCTTGTAGCATGTGATGAGAATTTGATTGGAAAGAAACTCTAACATAATTTAGTACATATTCACAGATTTTGATAGCGTCTATCAGTTTTGATAGCAGAACGTGGGATAAGCAGCAAAAGCATAGCATGAACACCGGCAGGATCGGGGGGGAATCCGCGATGCGCTTTGGGGAGAAAAGCGCAGCCGTTGATAGAGTGCTGGTGGGAAGACACGTACCGGGATACACATGAGCGATAACAACGACCGCCGTGAACCAACATATACCAACAATAACGGACAGTGAGAGTGTGGAAGTTTAAATAGGAGCTGGTGACAGGGCCGCTGGAAGTAATTTTGAACAGGGGGTGCTGTGAATATTTTATTAAATTTTTTTTTTTTTACAAAAAAACCTATGAGCCTATGGGCCTATTTGGAATAGATTTAAAAAAAATAACATAGGGCTGTGATGATGGCACTTTTTTTTTTTTTACCACCGCGGTGGTAGTGGACCAAATACCGGCGGTGTTGCGGTGGTTGGGGGGTTGTTTTGAAATAATAAAAAAAAACAAAGAAACAACACACTAAAGCCTGTAAAGCATTGAAATAAATATCAGTAAATACTGGTAACTTACATAATATAATAAAGTTGAATCATAAAAAAAAAAAAACCCCCAAAAAAAACAGTTTTATATTTCCACACAAAGACGCGTTATAGCCTACCGCTCTGCGCTTTTGAGAGGGATGTGGAACACGAGCAGGAAAGAGACCACCGATCTCTTTTTCTGATATCTTCATGTTGTTGTAAAAGGTACGAAGAGCTAATTTTATCTTCCACAAGGGCAAGGCATTTAGGCTATGTTTGCGCGCTGCCAGAGAAAGCCAAACTAAAATCACCCGCGCGTGTGAAACGCGCTTTACAAATGAACTTGAAAAATCAATATAATTAAAATAATAAAATAATTAAATTAAAATCCAAAATACACTTAATAGCCTACGTGTGTCAAAATCATTTCCTAAAATATTCATAAGGAATTTATAAATTGTGCAAAATATTTTTAATAGGCCTACATTTAAAAAAAATCTCTCTCTCGCCAATAGGGGGTGCACCCCAGCACCCCCACTTCCTGCGGCCATGGCTGGTGATGATGCTAAACGAGCACCATATGTGCGCGATTGAAGCCGGGAGCTTCAGAGAAAGCGGCCGAGAAAGCACCTGACACGCTGAAGGGGGCCGAAGGGGGCGTGGCAGGTGGATTCCTGACAGATAAACATGTACTGTATGTATTTTTATAGCATGCCTTCATCAAACAAATCGCGGCAACGCTGTTGTTTAAAAAACCCTCCAAAAACACGTGCATGCACATTCTCATTTATTAACGCACATCATGTATATGATGCACGTTAATATATTAGCGCCATTTTGATTTTCGTTTCTCTCGATCATCGGCTACCTCGATGCTTTTTGGCGACCCCCTAGGACATCGACATAACCGGGTTCCACTGTATGTATGTATGTATATGTGTTTGTGTGTATCTGCACCTGAAGATATGGTTTGTATGGGATGGGGTGGAACATTAACCCTATTGACACCCTTGTGACTGAATGAATCTCCACACTCAAAATCTAGTGGAACATCTTCCAGGAAGTGTAAAAGTTATTATAACAGCAAATGGCTATTGCAACAGCAAATGTGGAACGGGAGATTCAAAAAGCAAATATCTTATGGTCAGGTGAGCAGAAATGAAATGACGTCCTTTTTTCTATTTAATAATCAATATTGTTTATCTTATTTTATTTTTTGTACCAGGACATAATAAAAAATCCGAACTGGTCATTATCTTAACTTAGAATTAGGTTAAGTAGCAACCAAATGCTGCTTTTAGCCACTTCTATAAAAGCCTAATTCTTTTGCTTTATGCAGGTCTTTAGCTTTCAAGTGTGAAAGACATCAGCAATGGTTTTAGAGAATCTAAATCAATCTGATTGGTTTCATTTTGAAACAATTTAAATTCCATCATTCTTTAGTGCGGAACATTAATCACAAGTGGATAACATTCACGCAAAAGGTCAGACTGTGCGATGCTTAGAGAAATCGCAAAAAAAACTCGCAAGAGTTACATCTCAGATTTTGGAAATGTTGCCAGGAGAAAGTCTCTTCTATCTAAAAAAGAACATGGCAGCAAGGTGCAATGTTCATGCGCAAGGTTCATTGTGCAAAAAAAAAACTCTGGCACAATGTCCTTTGGACAAATGAGACCAAAGAAGCCATATGGCCAAGAGTTTGGACATAATGCACAGTGTCACATTTGGCAAACAAAAAGAACAAAGCTAAAAAAAATAAAACAGAATATCAGAACAAACACAACAGAATGGCCCGAAAAAGAACAGATTCAAGGTGTTGCAATGGCCCAGTCCAATTCCAGACCTCAACCTGACAGAAATGTTGTAGCAGGACCTTAAGAGAGCTGTGCCAAAACAAATGCCCACAAACCTCAATGAACTGAAGCAATGTTGTAAAGAAGATTAAGCCAAAATTCCTCCAAAACAATGAGAGACCAATCATACAGAACACGATTACTTCAATTTAATGCAGTTTAAGGTGCTTCTACAAATGAATGAACTGAATAAATTTTTATTTGTATAGTGCTTTTAACAATGGACATTGTCTCGAATCAGCTTTACAGAGATAAAACGGTTATAAAAGAATGTATGAGTTCCTTATTATTGTAAGTTTAGCCAGTGGTGACTGTGGCAAGGAAAAACTCCCTGAATAGGCATGAGAAAGAAACTTTAAGAGGAACCAGACTCATGTGGTTTCATCATTGTTGGGTTGTGCAGTGATCAGCGATTCATTGCAACCTTGGGTCCTGACAGCTGTAGTAGACATGATATCGATTACAGTCCAAATCCAATCATAAGGTGTACTATGTGTGAAAAACTATTTCTGCTTGATTTTTGTAAAAAAAATAGGTTAGGTTTCTATTTTCAGAGTGTAAATGTAGACTTATTTATATGAGCAAAAAATACATACATATAATGAATCCATCCTGATTAAGGTTTATTGACTTAAACATGAACTAATATGAAAAATATCCTAGTTCATTGAGGGAGTTGGAATACACATAATGGCAACTCCATAACCACATCATAACCTTGTGCTCCAGAACATCTGATCACATGCACATTATCAACTTGTGCTGTTAATATCATGAACAGCAGCTACGCTCATTTCTCTCCACTGCTTCTCTTTCTCTCCCCACCCTGAGGCATCCTGAGCTTTGGCCAGCTCCAGTCACGTCCCACCTCATGAAGATTATGGACCTTTGAAAAAGTAGATGCCGAACTCGCAAACATCCCAAACCATCTAGGGACGTACCAGTGCCAATTGGATCCCACTACATGTGTGAAGTTTTGACATTGGACCTCCTGGAGTGTTTAAAGGCTCTGGCGTGGAGAAGCTGATGCTGGATCTGTGATGATCACAAATGTTGAGCTCAGTAGCTCCTAGTTTTATAACCATAAAGACTGTATAAAACTGTAGAAAGAACATTACTTATAATCATACTCCTGTGCTCAAGTTAGTTCTCACTCTCCAGTGTTCTGTATTGTTGAAAGATTTATAATCAAACTCTTGATGTCACCCAAATGAGGATGGGTTCCCCTTTTGAGCCTGGTTCCTCTCAAGGTTTCTTCCTCATTACATCTAAGAGAGTTTTTCCTTGCCACAGTCGCCACGGCTGCTCATCAGGGATAAATACACATCGTTCACCTTTACTGTTGATTTCTGTAAAGCTGCTTTGAGACAATGTCTGTTGTGAAAAGCGCTATAGAAATAAACTTGACTTGACTTGACATTAAGTTGCGCATCTCTGCGAATTTGGATAGGCCACATCAGAAAGAATAAAATATACTCTTTGCTCCAAGTAAACATTTTTCCATTTTTCCCTATTCAGGTTGTGGTTCCAGTGCTGCTCAATAATGATAACCACTGCCAGTGGCCTCACGTCATGTCTCAGGACCTCATGCGACACGTCTACGCACTGAAATCCAGCGTGTTTGTGATGTCTGGTCAAGTCAAAGGCAAAACACTCCTCCCTCTTCCTGCAGGATCGGAGAGAATCGAACAAGCCGCTTTCGAACAAGAAATGAGGTGATTTTGTATTTTTTGGTTTAAAAAATAAAATAAGATAAAAAAAAACCATAGTATTCATAAACAGGTTGGTTTTGACCTAACTGCTCAGCTTTTTTTATGTTTAGTCTGAACTTTTTAATTAGTTTCCTCAGGCCTGTTCCTGCAGTTCATTGTTAATGGTTCACCTGTGGCGGCTGACATTTCTTTATACACACCTCGGTGCAGCATGACAGCATGAAGCATCGACTATGACAGATCTCGGCTCAGCGAGAAACTCCCTTAAGGACTAGCTGTGTACAACCATCAAGAAACAATCTTTCTTTTTTGCTTTGCGGCTCTCGCACAGCTTGTTCTGTTTGCATGGAAGCGTTAACAGTGTCTAGTGAATTGAAGCTGTCGTGTCATCGGCCATGAAAAGTGAAACCTATGACCACTTTTAAACAATACAGTCGTGATCTGGATTGAATGCTTTATTGGTTTGAGATTTTTGTTCTTTAGATGACTAAATATACAGTGTATGGGCAAAGGTTTCTGGACACCTGACTATGAGATTCATATTTTGAACACCTAATTCCATATTTATTCCCCATTTGAAGCAGTAACGTTTTTTTTTTTTAAAATGATTACTAATTTACTTAATTACTAAATTCTGCTTTTTGTAAAAGTAATTATTGATGCAGTAAAATATGTTGTGTTATTGGTTATCTGAGGTGGATGAGGACCAGATGGTTTTGATTATGTCCTGATACATAATACCATAGAACTGAAAAACTGTATACACTCTATAGACAAAGATTTGCAGGCACCTGACCATAAGATTGGTATGTGTTTCTTGAACCTTCCATTCGAAAATTTAGTCTCCATTTCCTGATATAATAACCTCCACTCTTCTGGGAAGATGTTCCGCTAGATTTTCCGTGTGCTTGTGAAGATTTGTGCTCATTCAGCTCCATGGATATTTCAAGAGCTTTCAAGCAGGCCACTCAAAATCTTCCACTCCAACCCATGTAAACACAGGGACCCTGTCACACTTGAGCAGATTTGGGTCTTATACTTCAAACGAAAGGAGAAATTTTACACTACCGCAGCCAAAGACATCATATAATTGTGTGCCGGTTTGGAGAGGATCCACATCTGACTGGAAAAGTCAGGCGTCCCAACAGTTTTGTCCAAATAAGTGGATCTGTATCGGAATGCTTACACGCCGTAGTGAAAAATCTTCGGTCAAACACTAACACCTTTTTCTTTAATGCCTCAGGGGAGATCTGGTGGATAAGAGTATCATCCACTCCATTGAATCCATGGTGATTGAGTGGAGTCATCAGATTCACGAGGTTCTCAAGAGAGACTCATCTGAGCCTCTGCTGGAGGGCACAAACCCCACACCACATGTAGATTTTAACTTTTGGAGGAATAGGTCAGTGCAATTTATTGTCATTGTCTTGAAACCAACCTCTTTTCCAATCCTTTTTAAGCATTTTGGATATTTCTTGTCTGTCTGTCTGTCTGTCTGTCTGTCTGTCTGTCTGTCTGTCTGTCTGTCTGTCTGTCTGTCTGTCTGTCTGTCTGCATTTTGGATATTTCTTATCTGTCTGTCTGTCTGTCTGTCTGTCTGTCTGTCTGTCTGTCTGTCTATCTATCTATCTATCTATCTATCTATCTATCTATCTATCTATCTATCTATCTATCTATCTATCTATCTATCTATCTATCTATCTATCTATCTATCTATCTATCTTTTCGATCTATCACCAGATATGCAGACCTTGAGTGTATACACAACCAATTTAAATCACCCAAAGTGATAAAAATGGCAAAGCTCTTGGATGCAATGGAAAGTAGTTACTATCCGGCGTTTAACAACATGATGCAGCTTGTAAATGCAGGTAAAGTCCGTATTTTGTCATTTGCTTTCAAAAACACCTTTTTTCACTTATTTCGTTTCATGCTGGCACAAATCCTTATTGATGTTTCCTGCATTGTGCTCCTGTTATAAAGCTTTGGAAGAAGCCAGAGACATCAATATCTTCCTGAAGCCCCTGGAGAGACTTACAGAGGATTTAGAGAACACGGATTTCAGCGAGGTGAAAGAACGACTCGAGCCCCTCATGCACACCGTGTGTCTAGTGTGGGCCAACTCCAAGTACTACAACACTCCAGCCAGAATCATTGTGTTACTACAGGAGATCTGCAACCTGCTCATTCAACAGGTGTGGAAATAAAATGCTGAGTGTGTCACGTCGACTAGTAAAGCCAATGATTTTTCTTTCAATCTCTAATCTAGTATCTTTCATGCATGCTTATCAATCAAAATTTCATACATGCTATATAGGAAAACGTATTGGGAAACCAAATCCATATGTGGTACCGCAAAGTCGGAAACACCCAATTGTATAGGATGCCTTTGGATGTGGTAGAATAAGATTTTCACTTCATCTAGGAGACCCAAACCTGCTCCAGCATCACAATGCCCCTGTGCACTGTGTTGGAGTGGAAGATCTGCTATGGTTAAGGCTCTTGGTTACTGTTCACAGGGTTAGGGGTTCAATCCCTGGTATCACCATATCTGCCACTCATGGGCCCTTGAGCAAGAGTTACTGTATCATGGCTGACTCTGCACTCCGACCTCATCTTCCTAAAAATTGCTGGGATATGCAAAGATAAAATTTCACCATGCTATAATGTATATGTGACAAAAAAGCATTAGCACTTAGCATTAGAAGTTATGATAATTGAGCAGGCCAAGGCACCAAAAGGACCATATGTAGAACAATAGAATAATAATCTAATCTTGACACTTTAGCCCTGTCCAATACATTCTCATTGTGATCCCTTTACATATCGATTCCACTTTTAAGCATCAGTATTTTTTCCGGAATATAACCTGACCGGCTGCTGCAATAAAAGAAGCACATAATGTACTCGTTTGTACCTTCATTCATTTACCATCGTCTCAAGTACACCTGCCATATCGATGCAATTCCTAGGTACAATAACTGACTATTGCTCAATTTGTCAGGCCCTTCTAACATGGCATTTGTTGGATATTACCTCTGGTCAATAGGGGAGAGGGCAGCTAGTAAATAAGCTGAGGACAGTTTAAGTAGACATTAATTTTAAGTTTCCAAAAGCCTCCCACACTCAGACCAAGGCTTAGTTCCCAGCACAATGAGCAGTACTCCCTATTGTTTCTCGTTCTGAGGTTTTTTCATATTGTCTAGTCTGGTCTTGGACCCTGTTTTCTCATTAGTTAATTACCCTTTTGTGGTCTCCAGTTTTGTGTTGAGCTCTTATTGTCCACTGCGGTTTGGAATTGTCATCGCAAAGTCTTGCAGAGTGTGCGGCCAAGCACTGCCAATGTTAATTGTAACCTAATGTAATTAAATGCGTGGTGCAGATTTTTTGAGGATAAATCCTTTTTATTCCCAACTTTACTCCGCGTGTGAAGGCACGGAGCCATCTCAATCCAGAAGACCTAATGAAAAGTGACGTGGTGGAGAGCCTTTCACGTGTGGGGAGCACTCTGGACGTGCTCACACACTTAAAGGACATTTACAACAACAAGCGAAACAGCTTGACTAGATACCAGAGAAACGGGATAGAGGTGAAGCCCTGGGACTTCTCGCCTGCCATGGTGTTCTCCGGACTGGATCGCTTCATAGAGAGATTAAAGTTGATCGAGGTGAGAATAGAGAGTGTATTTGGGAATGTCCGTACAATATGGAATTCAATGCGCCTTCTTTTTTTTTTTATCAATAGATATGTTTAATGAATTCTCTTCAATCTCCTCCAGACTTTAATGTTGACTGTGCTGGATATGATGAAACTGGAGAAGGTGGAATTCGGAGGCGTTCGCGGACGAGCACTTAGTCAGCAGGTTGTGTGGCTGCACGAGGAGTTCCTGGAGAGATACAAAATGTTCACAGAGAAGTCTTATGATTGCCTTGATCTGTGCAATATGGTATGTAGAGTAAATACGGTGTATTCTGAAAGTATTCAGATCCCCCTCCTTTTTTTCAACATTGTGCTGCAGCCTGATGCTCCAATCATTCAAGTTCTTTTTTCCCAGTGAATTGAACAGTACAGAAAAGACTCTGACATATTTGAGCAATAGCGCCCTATTAAGAAAAAATACGATGATAACAGAATACCAATGTATCATCCTATTAAAAACGTGCTATTTAGATTGCATGGAGATCAAGCCATCGATATCAGACAGAATTTGCCTCTTTTGTGCAGTCTGAAATGATGACCAGTGGTCGACTCAAAGGATATCGATGGTCATATCTTCGTGCTATTTGAAGTGGAGATGTGCTTCTCAATAGGTTGATATGCCAGTTGACAAGCCAATACTTTAGCTGGTGTTGCTACTACTTTATTCTCTTAATTTCGACTTTATTCTCGTAATCATAGTTATTTCTTTTCATTTTCGTATCATTCAATACCCCATAATGATAAAGTGAAATGTTTAAAATGTCTGTAAATGTATAAAAAAAAAAAAAAGCTGCATACATCACATGTATGCAGCTCTTTTGCAACAACACTTGAAAATGAGCTCAGGTGCCTGAGTTGACTCGATCGTTGCTGAGATGTTTCTACACCTTGCCTGGAGTCTAGTTTATTGATTGGACATGATTTGGAAAGGCACATACCTCTCTACAGAGAGCTTCCTAGCTAACATTTCATATCATAGCAAAAACCAAGCCAGGAGGTCAAAGGAACTGCCTGCAGAGCTCAGAGACAGGATTGTTGTGAGGTACAGATCTGGGGAAGGCTGCACATTTTTATTCTGATGCACTAAATATTTCCAAGGGCAGAATGGCCTCTATAATTATTCAATAGAAGAAATGTGGCACAACCAGGACTTTTCCGAAAGCTTACTGGGTGTCAGGCTGCAACATAAACAAAATTGCAAAAAAATGAAGGGTTTCTGAATGCACTGTATATTAAACAGATACAGATGCAAAGATTTTGACATGCTGTACTAAACGACAGTGTTTTGCAGGAGTTTGAGGCAGATTTGGCCGAGTTTGAATGTAAAGTGAAAGACACGGATCGTCGTCTCGGTGCAATTTTTTGTCAAGCGTTTGATGACGCTTCGGGCCTCGAGCATGCCTTCAAGGTGAGCAATGGGTAAACAGTGGCAGTTTTTTGTAGCTCAGATTACATACTAATTCAGAAAGTCTACAGTCTACAGTTGACTTTTATTGGCTCCTTATGAATTTCACATATCTGCCTAATGAAACTGTCAGCGAGAAATTTATGACTAAGAAGGGGTACAAAAGCAAGGTTTTTTTTATCCCAGTGAGCGATCTTCACTGGAACCATACATCACATAAACGAGTGTTGTCAGTATCTCATTTCACTTTTGCTTGTATTGCACACGTGTCATGAGGGTCTTTACTTTGCAGCTTTTGGACATGTTTGGTAATCTGCTTGAGCGTCCTCTGATAGCAGTTGATGCACAGAAGAAATACCCTTTTCTAGTCAAAATGTTTGACAAGGAGCTCGACTGCTGCATGGCACTGTACAAAAAACACACACAGACCGAGGAGCAGCTGGGTAAGATAGAAAAACAAGCATAAAATGTGTGTTTATATATACAGTTTATATATATATAAATATACACACACAGTACAGACCAAAAGTTTGGACACACCTTCTCATTCAAAGAGTTTTCTTTATTTTCATGACTATGAAAATTGTGTGTATATATATATATATATATATATATATATATATATATATATATATATATATATATATATATATATATATATATATATATATATAAAAAATACACAGTGGTGTGAATCCTGATTTCTTATTTTTATTTGCATGTTTGTCACACATTAATGTTTCAAATCATCAAACTAATTTAAATAATAGTAAAAGATAACACAAGTGAACACAACATGCAGATTTTAAATGAAGGTTTTTTATTATTGATGGAAAACAAAATCAAAAACTACATGGCCCTGTGTGAAAAAGTGTTTGCCCCCCTGTTAAAACGGTGGTTTATCACACCTGAGTTCAATTTCTCTAGCCACATCCAGGCCTGATTACTGCCACACCTGTTCGCAATCAAGAAATCTCTTAAATAGGACCTGCCTGACAAAGTGAAGAAGACCAAAAGATCCTCAAAAGCTAGACATCATGCTAAGATCCAAAGAAATTCAGAAACAAATGAGAAAGAAAGTAATTGTGGTAACAGTGGAGAACCGTCCCAGAAGTGGCCGGCAGACTAAAATTACCCGAAAAACACAACGACGACTCACCCAAGAGGTCACAAAAAACTCCACAACAACATCCAAAGAACTGCAGGCCTCACTTCCCTCAGTTAAGGTCAGTGTTCATGACTCCCCCATAAGAAAGAGACTGGGCAAAAATGATCTGCATGGCAGAGTTCCAAGACGAAACCTGCTGCTGAGCAAAAAGAACATAAAGACTCGTTTTAGTTTTGCCAGAAAACATCTTGATGATCCCCAAGACTTTTTAGAAAATACTCTGTGGACTGACGAGACAAAAGTATAACTTTTTGGAAGATGTGTGTCCCATTACGTCTAACACCGCATTTCAGAAAAAGAACATCATACCAACAGTAAAATATGGTGGTGGTAGTGTGATGGTCTGGGGCTGTTTTGCTGCTTCAGGACCTGGAAGACTTGTAATAAATGGAACCATGAATTCTAATGCTTACGAAAAAATCCTGAAGGAGCATGTCCGGCCATCTGTTCGTGACCTCAAGCTGAAGTGAACTTGGGTTCTGCAGCAGGACAATGATCCAAAACACACCAGCAAGTCCACCTCTGAATGGCTAAAGAAAAACAAAATAAAGACTTTGGAGTGAACTTGTCAAAGTCCTGACCTGAATCCTATTGAGATGCTGTGGCATGACCTTAAAAAATTCCTCCACAGCGCTGTGACAGACTCACTGCAAGTTATCACAAACACTTGATTGCAGTTGTTGCTGCTAAGGGAGGCTCAACCAGTTATTAGGTTTAGAGAGCAAACACTTTTTCCACACAGTTTTAAATTTTGTTTTCCCTCAATAATAAAAACCTTCATTTAAAAATTGCATGTTGTGTTTACTTGTGTTATCTTTTACTAATATTTAAATTAGTTTGATGATCTGAAACAATAAACTATAACAAACATGCCAAAAAATAAGAACTCGGAGGGGGCAAACACTTTATCACACCACTGTATATACATATATATATATATATATGCAATCAAATATAGTGTCCATAATATATATTTGCCTGTTATGTGTGTGCTTAGAAAACCTCTCCCCCATATTATGTATTTTAGGTTACACTACACTCAACAGGAACATGCCAGTGGTAGCAGGTGGATTGAAATGGGCCCAGCAGTTACAAGAACGCATTCAGATCCCGTACAGCAACTTCCGGTACATCAGTTACCCGTGAGTGTTTGTGCCATGTTCTAACGTTTTCCCAGCTTGGTTTGATGTCAGTCATCACAAGGTCATTTCACTGCCTTATCAATTCTCTTTTTCCACTTCACATTCTTCTTCTTCTCCGAATCTAAACAGATGTATGGAATCCGCCGAGGGAGAAAAAGTCATGCAGAAATATGAGGAATTGATGCTGCTGCTTAAACGGTGAGTCACCAGCATTCTTTCTTTTCAAAATGAAAGGTAATTACGATGCCAGCTGTAGCTCTCCTCCTTTAGCTTAGGTTTCATTTTGTCTCAATTATTCCTCGCATTATCGTTACTCACGATGCTCCCCCCCCTCCCCCACCCTCAACGTTTTGTCTGTTAATGTTTTGTTTTGTCTACAAGCAAGGCGTTGGGCAGAACATTCTTTTAAACTGTTCTAATTTTTTAAAATTCGCATCCCAGTATGACATCGTCGTACTACGGGAGGCCTTTATAAAAGATAACGAACCCCTGTTTTGTTTTGTTTTCCGTTGCAAGGTATGTTGTTTCGTAAAAAAAAAAAAAAAAAAAAAAAAAAAAAAAAAGGCATTTAGCGTGTGTGCAACAATACAACATAAAAGCAGAAGAGGAACCAAAACAGAGACATTCTGTCCCTAGCATGATTTATTTGCTCATTTACAAAGCCAGTGCTTATAGGTTATTACACGGCGCTCTCATTTTTTCCAGCTCCCTCTAATACCTTGGTTGTGTGGGAAGAACTATAGTTCTGTCAAACGCTTCTTACAAATATGTCTGGGTTGCACAGAGCAGGGGTTTGTAACACACGTTTCCATGAACATGTTTGCACTTTAGGATTTACATTCGTTTTCATGCAACGTGTGTGTTTGTGTGTTTTTCTGTGTGTGCCATAGCATGAATTAAAACCGAATGATGAATTACCGCACGGTACAGACCTGATGGTAATCGTGAGCATTACGCAAGCAATCTAGTTAGAGCTGTTATGGGCATCTCTAGTTATTACTTCTTGACACAGCAGCTTATGATTTATGTGTAGCATGGAGCTATTTGATTTCTCCGGACTCCGTGCTGCAAAGCGCAATAAGACAATTAAGCCGCCGTGCACCGTGCGGAATTCCAATGAAGACCAGAGTGCAAAGGCTCTCACAACGAACTTATAAAGAAATTACTCTAGCAGTAGGGACTGGGTACATCTTTTCCCGTTTCTGTGATAAATGGATCTTGTTTTATGCTGCCTTTTCATGTTTCAAGCACCGGAATCGTTTTCCGTAGTATTTAAATGTTTGTCAAATGCAGAGCTACTCGTAGGGGAAGCAAAATTCTCTTTCGAGAGGTGTAGTTTGAGGGAATTTCAGTGCTGGACTACTAATGCGTTTTATTTTCTCTTGGGGAAAAAAGCACTTCCATGGACGTATGTACAATTACCTATGAATGTACAGCATCACATAGTATTTCTGTTATAATGGCTAAATACATTAATTAAATACAAACATAATTGATGCTTTTGTTTGATTTTCAACTGTTTTTTTCATATTAATGACATTATATATATAGGTATCATGTTTTTAAAGTAAAACACATTCCAAATACATTCTGCTTTATACCAATGAATGATCAATTCTTGTGCTTGATTACATCACTACCAGAAATGACCTGCCATGATCTTTTCGGCAAGTAACAGAATGTATATAGTTTTTATTTAAGGACAAAAGTATTGGGACACCTTTTTTTCCCCCCACAGCAAACGATGGACACACGCCATTGTATAAGATGTCTTTGGATGCGGCGGCATTTAATTTACTTCTCTACAAAGCAAGCTCTTTGAAAATATGGCTTACATGGATTGGAGTGGAAGAGTTTACTATAGAGCTCTGACCTCAATCCTATTAAACACCTTCTGATGAATTGGAAAATCCAAAATCCCAGAAAAATGGAGGTTATTATAACAGGCTAAATGTGGAATAGGATGCTTATAAAGCACATACCAATCATAAGGTGTCCACATTGGATTGTTCATATAGTGTAGTTGTGAATGTGTTCATAATTCTCGACCGATCATTCATTTTATATACTTTGTATACTTTTATATAACCTTCACAGTAAGTTATTCACCCAATATAAAACTAACCGACCCAAAATTCTAAAACTTTTTTTTTTTATTCTTTAACCGCTTTAGAAATAGGAGAACTTTAAAATGCGTGAAGTACTTTGGGTTCATCGGAGTCAGAAAGAACACAGGACAACTTCTGTGCAAACATTTTACACTGTTTGTCTTGCTTTAAATTTGAATACTAGAGAAAGTAATGTACGGTAGACTGTACGATGCTTGTAGAAGACTGATGCCAGTCATGGGTATCAGACTGCTGCCATTTTAAATATCAAGTATAACATGTATATATAAAATAAAAAGAATTCCCAAACCCCCCAAAAAATAACTGTATTTACTCTCAGGTATTCCTCTACACTTTATAACCGATGGACTGAATCGGTGAGTGAAAAATCCCAGTACAATCTTAACCAGCCCCTGATATCCAGAGACCCAGCCTCTAAACGTATCACTGTCAACTTCAGCCCACAGGTAATGTCTTTTAATAGTCATGTGTACAATGCATTATTTCTGTAAACTGCATCCCTCTTTGGAAAAGAAAAATGTACATGTATTTAGAGTTTTTTCAGAATACTTCAGCTAATCCACTGGAACAGTTCAATGAGCCGGTATTTCGGTGATAAATCCATTCAGACTTTTTAAAAAAATGTGCATCTTTGTACCTCCACCTGTGTGTTTTTTTGGAGTCTGAGTAAGAATATCTGCCAAATCACTAGTCAGAGGTATAACCCACCTACTACTTATGGAGAATCCTGTGCAGTATGTCACTTGTTTTTGGCTGTAACTGAAATAATCCTTGAACCTGATTCAAATCCGAGACCATAACAAACCCGAATTCCCTTTCAGCTCATATTCAGCCATCCTATGTAAATAACATCCTATCCCAAAATAACACACTTTACTCACGTTTCACATCTATCACACTGTTCCAGAGCTTTTCTCTCCCTTTTTTTCTTACACCAATAAACTGTTGTTCTTTAAGCATTCAATAAGCCATTTCAATTCATGGTTCCATGGGCATTTCACACCTATTCTTTCAGTGGTGTCCTACCTGAGTCAATCCACCTCTTAATACCCTTAATAACGTTATGACATCACGACTGTAGAAACCATCACTTATTGAGAGAAACACAGTATAAAAGAGTTCTTCATTACCGACATGTTGTTAATGTAGTACGAATAAATGGCATTACTAAAGCTAGAAATACATAAATACAGTTTAACAAGTCTCCTTTCACTGCAGCCACAGCTGCATCTTTAGCAGAAGCATCAATATTAACCTCATAAAATGACCCTGGGTTTACTTAGCATTTTAGGGCATTTGTTTCATGCTTTACCATTTTCCTGGGGATTTGAAATGAAGAGAGAAAGTTTTTTGTGCAAATTTTATTGGAAAAAAGCGCAAAAGTATAAATGTTTAATGAAAAACTTTAACAACCGTTTTGAAATATCTTTGTAAACGTATCTGCGACCAAAAATTTTTTTTTTCTTCTGTCAGCCATTGTGGAATAAAACCAGCTATTAAATCCACTTTAACATATATGAGATTGTGCAGTTTGCTACGGATGCGGGTTGCGAGCTCTGACTAGTGTGCTCTCTGAACATCCATTTAAAGGAGGAGAAAATGTGATTGGACACCTGCTAGATGGCTTTAAAGTCGGCAAGTCGCAATCTGAGTGGTTAAAGCAATTGCTTCAAGCAACATTGAGTTTAAGCTGTAAATGACTTTGGAAGACTTTCCGTCAGATAGTTTTGACCATGGCAACATGTAATGTGATGGCTGAATTCTGATTGGATAGGACTTCCATACATATACATACATATACAACTTGAGAAACGCTATAAAAATAGAATAGACAGAAGAGACTTTTGGGATTAATATAATATGAATAATATTCATGAACAAAAAAAAATTGAAGTCAGTGACTCTAATAGAGCTTATTTATTCTCTGCTTCTAGTCAGGTTTGAACTTAGCTTTAAACTTGAATTAGGTGTGGCCTAAGCTAGAAGATTTTTTTTTTTTTACGAATTTGATTGCCTCTTCACACTCCACCTCCCAAATATACACATTAACAAACAGGCAGCCTGATATACTGTAAACCATGTGCCACAACACGCAAATGCATTACTTTTGTTCCCTTAAATAAATGTTTATTCTTTTCTTCTGACTGTTTCTTTACTCCCACAAGCTTAAAGTCAGAATGCTTTCTTACGCCCACTACCTTCATTTCTGTCCTCTTACTTATTGGCTCACTTGCACCCACGTGAAATTAAACACACTCACACTTGCTTGACTTTTCTGCTGCTTCCCAGGGGATTCTGTTTCTGGTGCACACCTTTAGACTCAAGCAGATGCCTTGTGAACCTTTCTGGGGGTGAAAAAACCCTTCAAATTGTGTATATGTTCAGGATCCAAACATAACTGATCTCATTTTATATTTTATTGTCACTAGGCTAGACATTTGTTGCTTATATTATACAATAATACTGATTGAATATGTTTGATGGTAGTTCTTTAGATGAACTGTCCTTTTACTCACCAATGTACATTTGTCTGTATCTATGAAGGTGTTTGGATGTGTAGGATTGTATGTTTTTGGAAATAGTTATTGAATTGGAAATCTTTCGGCCTTGGTTTCTAGTTGGTGTCTGTGCTACGAGAGGTAAAGTACCTGGAGGCTGGGCAAGACAAGGATATTCCAGATCTTGCTGCTGATATTTATTCCAAGAAGGAGCATCTCTGGCAGTATATAGCTAACCTGGAACTCATGACTGGCTGGTACAACAAAGTGATAGGGACAGTGCTGGAGGTGGAGTTTCCTCTGATCCAGAACCAACTGAAAGACATTGACATCAAACTGAAGGACGCTGAAGACAATATAAACTGGACGACCAAAGGTATAGTATGTTAACCTCAAGGGGTACAGAGTATTGTGCAAATACAAGACTCATATTATTGGGGAGGTGGTAGCTCGGTGGTTAAGGCTCTGGTATACTGATCGGAAGGTCAGTGGTTCAAGCCATGTTATCACCAAGTTGCCATTCTTGGGGCTGCTAGGGCAGTGGTCCCCAACCCCCGGGCCGCAGACCAGCTCCAGTCTGTGGGTCAATTGGTCCCGGGCCGCACAGAAAGAATACATAACTTACATTATTTATAGTTTTATTTATTATCTGATTCTGAATGATGTTTTATTTTCTCCGCCACATCTGTCTATGAATCACTCTTGATGCATGCCAAGATGCTTGCCTCTGTCACATGTCTTACCTCCATCAGCTACCTTCTTAAAGGGGCTTCTCCAGCCGGTAACACATAATACATTACCGCTAAATTCAAACCCCCAAGCTAGCAAAATAAACAAACAACAACACAGTTGATTCACGATTATTATTATATTCAGAAAATATCAGTTTTTATGCCGGTCATATTATTTTAATGGCCAGACCGTGAAAATATTGTCTGACATTAATCCGGTCCGTGGTGCAAAAAAGGTCGGGGACCACTGCTCTAGGGGGTGCCATAACACAGATGACCCTATGCTTTGACCCCAGCTTCTTACATCGCTGGGATATGTGAAGAAATAACAATTTCCATGTGGGCTCAATAAAGAATTCTAAATGAGATATACATTTAAAAAGCCTGTCTCATTATCATGACACAGCGATTAATTGTTTTCTTCTTCATTTTGAGTACCCACAAGGTTAACTTTACAGCAACCATTCAAGGCATTAAAAAAAAGCCGGGTAGCTTAATCAGTTATTTTTATAACTTCAGTCATAACCATAGCTCATGTATTAATGCTAGGAATCTGGGAGTACATCCAAGATGTGCGCGAGGCAGTGCGTGATCTTGAAACGCGACTTCAGAGGACAAAAGACAACGTGGAAGAGATCCAGAACATCATGAAGAATTGGACTCATTCGATATTTGAGAGGAAGGATGGAAAGAAGGACTCGCTGCTCAACTTGGAGGACAAGCAGGAACGCTTAGAGAAAACCTATAGCCATATCCGTACCTCTGGGGACAAGCTGCATTTCTTACTGAAGGTCAGAGATGGAGAGGATGAGATGGTGGATGTCGAGAGTTTTATACAGTGCATTCGGAAAGTATTAACAGCGCTTCACTTTTTCCCCTTTTTTTATGTTTCAGCCTTATTCCAAAATAGATTAAAATCATTGTCCTTAAAATTCTACAAACTATACACCATAATGACAAAGTAAAAGAAGTATGTTTAAAATCTTTGCACATAAGTATTCACAGCCTTTGCTCAATACTTGGTTAAAGCACCTCTGGCATCAATTACAGCCTCAATTCTTTTTGAGTTTGATGCTACAAGCTTGGCACCTATTTCTTCTTTACGGAACCTCTCAAGCTTCATCAGGTTGGATGGGGAGCGTCGGTGCACAGCCATTTCCAGATCTCTCCAGAGATGTTCAATGGGGTTTAGTTCTGGGCTCTGGCTGGGCCACTCAAGGACATTTACTGAGTCGTCCCGTAGACACTCCTTTGTTATCTTGATTGTGTGCTTAGGGTCGTTTTCCTGTTGGAAGATGAACCGTCGCCATAGTCTGAGGTCCAGAGCGCTCTGGAGCAGGTTTTCATCATGGATGTCTCTGTACATTGCTGCATTCATCTTTCCTTCGATCCTGACTGGTCTCCCAGTTCCTGCCGCTGAAAAACATCTCCACAGCACGATGCTGCCACCACCATGCTTTACTATAGGGATGGTACTTTGCTCATTGGGACCGTCAATGATCTGTGCCTCGATACAATCCTGTCATGGTCGGTCTACAGACAATTCTATGGACTTCATAGCTTGGTTTGAAATGCACTGTTAACTGTAAGACCTCATATAGATTGGTGTGTGCCTCATTAAATCATGTCCAGTCAACTGAATTTACCACAGGTGGACTCCAATCAAGTTGTAGAAACATCTTAGGTATTTTCAGTGGAAACAGGATGCATCTGAACAAAATTTTGAGTGTCATCGCAAAGGTTGTGAATACTTATGTACATACATGTGATTTAATTTTTATACTTTTAATAAATTTGCAGAGATATTAAACAAACTTCTTTCACGTTGTCATTAGGGGGTATTGTTTGTAGTATTTTGAGGAAAATAATACATTTAATCCATTTTGGGAAAAAAGCTGTAACATAAAATGTAAAAAAAAGAAAAGCGATGTCAATACGTTCTGGCTGCAATATATATATATATATATATATATATATATATATATATATATATATATATATATATATATATATATATATATATATACAGTGAGGAAAATAAGTATTTGAACACCCTGCTATTTTGCAAGTTCTCCGACTTAGAAATCATGGAGGGGTCTGAAATTGTCATCGTAGGTGCATGTCCACTGTGAGAGACATAATCTAAAAAAATATTCAGAAATCACAATGTATGTTTTTTTAACTATTTATTTGTATGATACAGCTGCAAATAAGTATTTGAACACCTGAGAAAGTCAATGTTAATATTTGGTACAGTAGCCTTTGTTTGCAGTTACAGAGGTCAAACGTTTCCTGTAGTTTTTCACCAGGTTTGCACACACTGCAGGAGGGATTTTGGCCCACTCCTCCACACAGATCTTCTCTAGATCAGTCAAGTTTCTGGCCTGTCGCCTGAGAAACACGGAGTTTGAGCTCCCTCCAAAGATTCTCTATTGGGTTTAGGTCTGGAGACTGGCTAGGCCACGCCAGAACCTTGATATGCTTCTTACAGAGCCACTCCTTGGTTATCCTGGCTGTGTGCTTCGGGTCATTGTATTGTTGGAAGACCCAGCCTCGACCCATCTTCAATGCTCTAACTGAGGAAAGGAGGTTGTTCCCCAAAATCTTGCAATACATGGCCACGGTCATCCTCTCCTTAATACAGTGCAGTCGCCCTTTCCCATGTGCAGAAAAACACCCCCAAAGCATGATGCTACCACCCCCATGCTTCACAGTAGGGATGGTGTTCTTGGGATGGTACTCACCATTCTTCTTCCTCCAAACACGTTTAGTGGAATTATGACCCAAAAGTTCTATTTTGGTCTCATCTGACCACATGACTTTCTCTCATGACTCCTCTGGATCATCCAAATGGTCATTGGCAAACTTAAGATGTGCCTGGACATGTCCTGGTTTAAGCAGGTGAACCTTCCGTGCCATGCATGATTTCTAACCATGACGTCAGTGTATTACCAACAGTAACCTTGGAAACGGTGGTCCCAGCTCTTTTCAGGTCATTGACCAGCTCCTCCCGTGTAGTTCTGGGCTGATTTCTCACCTTCCTTAGGATCATTGAGACCCCACGAGGTGAGATCTTGCATGGAGCCCCAGTCCGAGGGAGATTGACAGTCATGTTTAGCTTCTTCCATTTTCTAATGATTGCTCCAACAGTGGACCTTTTTTCACCAAGCTGCTTGCCAATTTCCCCGTAGCCCTTTCCAGCCTTGTGGAGGTATACAATTTTGTCTCTAGTGTCTTTGGACAGCTCTTTGGTCTTGGCCATGTTAGTAGTTGGATTCTTACTGATTGTATGAGGTGGACAGGTGTCTTTATGCAGCTAACGACCTCAAACAGGTGCATCTAATTTAGGATAATAAATGTAGTGGAGGTGGAGATTTTAAAGGCAGACTAACAGGTCTTTGAGGGTCAGAATTTTAGCTGATAGACAGGTGTTCAAATACTTATTTGCAGCTGTATCATACAAATAAATAGTTTAAAAATCATATATTGTGATTTCTGAATTTTTTTTTAGAATATGTCTCTCACAGTGGACATGCACCTACGATGACAATTTCAGACCCCTCCATGATTTCTAAGTGGGAAAACTTGCAAAATAGCAGTGTGTTCAAATACTTATTTTCCTCACTGTATATATACTGTATACATAAATATTTTTTTTTTTTTTGTATTTAGGATAACTTAAAGCTGTTCCAAGCGGATCCTTCATCACCGGAATGGAGGTCCTATGTCGAGTACATTGATGAAATGGTCATAGATGGTTTCTTTAACAGCATTGAAAGCTCCCTCAAGTTCTTTTTGGACAATACTGGTATGCATACTTTACTAAAAGTCTGTGGTGCTTCTTTTGTCATTCAATTAAAATATTTACCATCTCAACAGACGAGACACCTGGCTTGGCTCCACTTTTTGAAGTCCATTTAAATCTAGAGGTTCCTGATATAGTCTTCCATCCAGCCCTTGAGTTTGGGCCTGCTGATGGCTTCTATGATATAGTGGAGGGTCTCATCAATGACATCTATAGAATCTCTTCTCTGGTACCACGTCTGGCTGAGTATAACAGCTTTCCACATTACCAGGTACTGCCTCTTGTCTAATAATTCACTTCATCTCTCCTAAAGCATATTTTGTTCTGGGTGTATGGTGTATGGAAGGTGCGAATGTACAGCATGGAGGAGGGAACCAGGACATTTTGGAACTAGGATTTGGCAACCCTGGGGCCTCAGCAGTTGCTCAGGACCAGTGTGACCTCATTTAAAACCCTTTACCATTAGTTATAATGGCGTATCATCAGTGTTTTTAACTGTTTCTTCTGGTTACGATGCCAAAAATCCCTTTGCACAGCACTTACACTATCACCATTATTATAGTATTATAGTATATTATAGGTATAATTAATGGTAAGGGGTTCTAAACGAGGTTGCACTGGTTTCAAACAATTCAATGTCTCAGCGTTGCCAAATCTTAGTTCCAAAATTTTTCCCAGCATCACCCTGTATATAGCAAAACTTTTACTATCCTTTTACAGATCACTGCTGTAAATGCGATTCCGGGATATTTTCAGCAGATCAGACTGAACACTTTAAAATTGTTCGGAACTAATCAACAATTGGAAAACACCTGGCTTTGGATCAGTCCAGTTTTCTAATTATGATTGCCTCTAAAGCCAATCACATGCTAATATAATAGAAGTAGATAATCCCCTTGGGTCTAGTTAGTAAAATAATGACAATATTTTACCATGTATGTTGAAAGATGTCTTACAAAGGAAATGTGTCTATGCTCAGCTTGAAGATCAATCAACTGTTCACGATGCTAGTCACATAGATTGGTAAGATGCTAACATGAAGTGCCAGGATGAAACCAAACATACAGCCATGAGCTAATTAGCGGAGCTGAACAAATATTCTATACAAACTTCTCCAGCTGCAGAACTAATCCTGGTTCTAAACAATTCACTAAAACCATAAAAATATCTGTGTCTACAGGCTGACATGGAGGACATGGCAGATCTTGCAGACATGCGTCAGCTTCTTATGGACCGTGTGCAGAGTGTCATGGTAAAATGCTGCGAGTACCGCAACACGTTTGAACGTTACGGCTACCTCTATGTTGACGATCGGAAGGAGTTCATGCGTCAGTTCTTGCTTTACGGCCACGTCCTGACGAGCGAGGAGATCGAGGCCCACGCAGAGCACGGTGTTCCCGAAAACCCTCCGACTCTGGATCGCTTCCGCGAGCAAGTAGATTCTTATGAGAGCGTGTATGAAGAGGTGCAGAAGATAGAGCCTGTCTGCACGTTTGAAGGCTGGATGAAAGTGGACGCACGTGCCTTCAAATGCTCTCTGCTCAATATTATCAAAAAGTGGAGCCTTCTGTTTAAACAACATCTTATCGACCATGTGACACACAGGTAACTTACTGTTTTTGGAAGGAAAATGTTAAAAAAAGATGAATAATATCGAACAATTGAATACATTTCACTCTTTTTCCGGGACTTGTTATTTATTTTTTTTACCTCTCCAGTTTGTCAGATCTAGAAGGGTTTGTTAAGGAAACTGAGACTGGCCTCGGCAAGAAGGTGGAAGAGGGAAACTACGCTGGCCTGGTGGACATTATGGGTCACTTAATGGCAGTCAAAGAGAGACAGAGTTCCACAGATGAAATGTTCGAGCCTCTGCAGCAGACCATTGATCTTCTCAAGACATATGAGCAGGAACTTCCGGAAGTGGTGTATAAACAGCTAGAGGTAATTGCGTTCATAATAAGGCTAAACCGTCAATTCTACCGGAGGGCCATAAAGCTGTTACGTTTTTTTATAGGGGACACTCCCAAATGCCCCCTTTAAGCCAACACTTGATTAAACACTTTATCAGAGATTGTCTGGATAAAGTAAATAAAACACTACCCAACTAGGTGAAGTCCATTCAGACCTTTGTTAATATTTCGTAGGAGCTGCCCGAGAAGTGGAATAACATGAAGAAGCATGTTGTACTCGTGAAGCAACATGTGGCTCCACTCCAGGCCATTGAGGTGGCCAACTTGCGCAGAAAGTGTGCTGCATTCGACGTACAGCAACATTCGTTCAGGGAGCAGTTCCGCACCAAGGGACCTTTCAGGTAATCCTTGTATGGCTTCAGAATCGGGTTTTTTAGCCAGGTGGGTTGACGCACACAAGGAATTTGGTTCCAGCTGTTGGTGACTCTCAAAGTGCAGACATAAATAACAATATACATTTAGCTTATAGACAAAACTGTTCAAGACAAAACAGATTAAATAAGGACAATACAGAACTAATAAGGAGAAACACAATATACAGAGTATATGAAAAATCAGTAATGGACAATGTGTAAGAGTGCAAATAGCAGTAGTGTGAATCACATAAAATTAAGAAGTTATATTAGGACTTTTGTACAATTTGCAGCAACATTAGTTTGTGTAAAATATGGGGATCAAGTGAAGAGTGACTGTTCTTACAATTCATTACTTATAGATATGAAGCAGCGCATATAATTGATGGCCTGTTTCTGTTACTGATGCCAAACTAAATATGGCTGTAAATGTACATTTTAAATGTAAATGGGGAAGGTGGTAGCTCAGTAGTTAAAGCTCTGGGTTACTGGTCAGGGGTATGGCCAAGCTGCCACTCTTGGGGGCTTTAACCAAGGCCCTTAACCGTCTGTGCTCCAGGGGCATTGTATCAAGGCTGACCCAGTTTTCCGCTGGGATGTGCGCAAAAAAAAAAATAATTTTACTGTATATGGGACAGATGAAACCATCTTATCTTGAGTGACCCGTGGACTGCTTTTATGTACTTACAGGTTTGACAGTGCAAACCCATACAACATGCTAAACCTCGCCCACCATAAGATTCAGGAGAAAGAATCGGTCATGACGGCGCTCGTCGAGTCCGCCAGCCTGTTCGAAGTCAACGTACCCGATTACAAACAACTAAAACAGTGTCGCAAAGAGGTGTCCATCCTGAAAAAGCTGTGGGACATGATAATGGCCATGAGGTTCAGCCTGGACTCCTGGCGCATGACGCCATGGAGGGACATCAACGTGGACGACATGGAGATGGAGTGCAAGCGTGTCTCAAAGGAGCTGCGGGTTCTGGACAAAGAGGCACGAGCATGGGATGCTTTCTGCGGCCTAGAGGGCGTTGTGAGGAATATGCTCACGTCCTTGCGCGCCGTTGCCGAGCTACAGAACCCAGCAATCCGACCCAGGCACTGGCAGCAGCTAATGATGGCCACAGGAGTCCAATTCACGATGGACCGAGACACCACACTGGCTGATCTGCTGAACCTAAACCTGCACTGCTTTGAGGATGAGGTGAGGGCCATTGTGGACCGGGCTGTGAAAGAAATGGGCATGGAGAAGGTCCTTAGTGAGCTGGATGCCACTTGGACGGCAATGGAGTTTGGCTACGAGTCCCACCCTCGCACCAGCGTCCCTCTGCTTAAGGCGGATGAGGAGCTGGTTGAGACGCTTGAAGATAACCAGGTGCAGCTGCAGAACCTCATGTCTTCCAAGTACATAGCTTTCTTTCTGGACGAAGTGTCGGCTTGGCAGCGCCGGCTCTCGGCCGCCGACTCGGTGATCTCCATCTGGTTTGAAGTTCAGAGGACTTGGTCGCATCTGGAGAGCATTTTCATCGGCTCAGAGGACATCCGCACTCAGTTACCTGAGGTTCGGGATGCATTTTGATTCCTGCTTTTGTGTTTTGGTGTAAAGTTTGATTTACACCATGATATTGTGTGCATAATTAATACACGAATATAATCACATTGCAAACAAACACTATCAGTAACAAAAGTAAAAAACAATATGAATGTACCCCAGAATGTATCTGTTATCAATGAGTGCTCCAGATGCCTGTAATGAGGACTTGGCCCAGCTTAATGAGGTCATTACTGACTGGAGAATTGTCATGTCCTACCCACTGGCAAATGCATTCATTGATTCAGATCAGAGATGAAAATGTTTGTCGATTGCACACCCAGCTTTTGGCTGAATGCGTCTGGATAATTATCACGGCATCCTAATAAACAGGAACGCAGATGTTTGCGAGCAATGTCGGTTTATTATTTCACCGCTGCGCTTCTCTCATGAATATCTTGCAGGATTCCAAGCGCTTTGAAGGCATTGACACAGATTTCAAAGAGCTGGCTTATGATGCTCATAAAACGCCCAACGTTGTGGAGGCCACCAATAAACCCGGGCTTTACAACAGACTCGAGGACATACAGAGCAGGTTCATTGGTTATTTTTTATTCACGTTTACCGCTGCGACGTAATGTAGGAGCGAATGTAGTGTGACCGTTTATATCATCGACATCCCACAGGCTGTATTGCAGCAGCCTATGAAAGTACAAGCTTCAAACACACTTTGTCGGCATGGTGCTTCTTCTTGCAGGCTGGCTCTCTGTGAAAAGGCGCTGGCTGAATATCTGGATACCAAGCGGCTGGCTTTCCCGAGGTTCTACTTCATCTCGTCTGCTGATCTTCTGGACATTCTGTCCAATGGCACCAACCCTCAGCAGGTACAGTAACATTTCAGACTTTTATATACAAGCCTTTTTCATCCACAGGAATTTCAGCTCACTTCTTGAGGGAGTTCGCATGCGGAACTGGACATCACGCTCTAGATGGCAGTGTTGATCACCGCTCATATGCTCAGCCGACTCGCAGACACTCTGTAACAATGTGATAGATGATGAAGCAAACATTTCTAAGCAAACAGCACGCTTTTCAGTTGAGCTTTTTGTTCTCCGCCCTCAGGTTCAAAGGCATCTGTCTAAGTTGTTTGACAACATGGCAAAGATGAAGTTCGAAAGCGATGCCGATGGCAACCCCAGCAAGTCGGGGCTGGGCATGTACAGCAAGGAGGATGAGTATGTTCCTTTCAATGAGCCTTGCGACTGCACCGGCCAGGTATTTTTTACCAAGTGGAAATCATCATTTTTATTCATGGAAGGTCTCAGTGATAGTAATGATTTATTTTTTTTCTATTATATTTGTTTTTGTAATGTTTATATATATATATATATATCTATAGATATATCATATATAGAGAGAGATATATATCTCCCAGTCATAGTATAGTACTGTCACACACTCTTTACAGTCCCACAGAAATGTTGTAAGAAATAGAATTTTCAACTATACATGTCTGTTCATGTTCAGGTAAGTTTTGTCCAGATTTTCCTTCCTTTCCTACCATCTTGAGAAGAAAAACAAGAAGTATATAAACTATGCAGTTCCCACTAGGGGTAAATCTGATGGATGGCATCTAATACAGTGTGTCCCCATCTCATCCACAGTGTTCACTGTTTACTGGGAATCTAACACTTGTCTTTAAGGGAAATATAATTATTGATTATCGACTCGGAATGATGCTACTGCTAAGACGATAAGTTCTGCTTTTGCAGGTCGAATTATGGCTAAATAAAGTTCTGGATACGATGCGTTCTACCGTGCGCCATGAGATGACAGAGGCTGTCGTGGCCTACGAGGAGAAACCGAGAGAACAGTGGCTGTTCGACTATCCCGCTCAGGTAGGCACTAGCACACGTAAACCCATCCTTAACATTCACAAAGATATTTTCTCCAGAGCGAGGGAGTGCTGGTATATAACAAGGAAATGCACTGTATATCGGAGTTCAAATATATACTGGAAACAACTTGAACAGTAGAAACCCAGTTTTGACATTTTCTACTATCTATTTTTTTTTCTGCAGTGTTGAAAAAGCACATATGAACTCTGTCTTGTCCTGTCCTGTCCTGTCTGTCTGTCTGTCTGTCTGTCTGTCTGTCTGTCTGTCTGTCTGTCCACTAGATTTTGGAGTGTGTTTGTGCAGACTTATGCTCATTTAGCCGGAATGATATTGGTAAAATCAGGTACTGATGTTGGGGATGTGAGGAGGCCTGGGGTGCAGTAAGGGTTCACATTGATCCCACAATGTGTCCATTAGGGTTGAGGTCAGGTCATCGAAGAGCATCTTCTCCAACCCATGCAAGGCATATCTTCATTGAGATTTTTTTTTTTTTTTCTGGATCTTAAATTGACCGCTCCTTTTTTGCATTTATCTCAACAACTGCAAGTCGACATTTGATTTTTTAATTTGTTTATTCGCAGCCCATACGATACACATACAACAGCTCAATCAAAGTGTGACATTTGTTTTGGGAGACATCTTAGTGGCACTTAATGATCTATATCTACAGTATATTAAGTATATTTGCACTATTTTTAACTTCCACTTTTTTATGATCTAATATATTTACAAATTTTTTCTCTTCTCTTCTTTTTTCGTCTTCATATTTTCTATTATTTTATGTTTACAGTTCATTTTATCTAATGAACAACGTTAAATAAATGCAAGTTTACATTTCACTGCATGTTGTATTCTGTATTTAATTCTGTTTGTGACAAATCTTGAATCATTGAGATGTTGGACATCTTATCCGAAGGTCATGAGTTCAAATCCCAGCACCACAAAGCTGCAAATGCTGGGCTCTTAAGAGGCTCTTAACACTCTATTGATTAAATGTATATAAAAAATTATATTAATTGGAAGTTGCTCTATTAAGGGGGTTTGCCATATATTGTAAATGTAGACTGTGTTCACCCTTGTGTTTCTTATACTAGTTTAAATAGTAAATACAAACATTTTCCAAGCCGATTAAACATTTTTTAACCTAATAAAAAAAACTATGAGGAGCTACCGAGGCATCCAGCTGATTTTACAACACACTTATTCAAAACCATATTCGTCAGAACTAAAACATTTTTGCATGTTTTTTGGGTTGTTAGGTTGCCCTCACCTGCACTCAGATCTGGTGGACCACTGATGTCGGCATGGCCTTCGCGAGGCTCGAGGAGGGCTACGAGAACGCTATGAAGGAGTATTACAAGAAACAAGTGAGCCAGCTGAACACTCTCATCACCATGCTGATTGGGCAGCTCAGCCCCGGAGACAGACAGAAGGTCATGACCATATGCACCATAGACGTCCACGCCAGAGACGTAGTGGCAAAGATCATCGCCCAGAAGGTACCCGCGTCAACCTTTACGTCATCCGTTAGCATATACAGCGGGACGGATGTAGTCTCTGCGGGATCATTTGAGTATTCTGTCCCGGTCAGCAAAAGGAGAGTGAAATTACAGGGGCAGCACCAGATCAGGTCGGTCAAAGAAAGGAGGACGTGGGCTGCATTTTCATTAAGAAATGTGCATAGGATATCATTTTGCTGTGTAATGATATTATTATTATTATCATTTGATATGTTGTCATTGGAATAGTAAGCCATGCTGCGCTCCCTTCTGGTTTCTATTTTTTTTTTTTACTTGAGTAATGACTGCTAAGTCAAATAGAAATCCTAAAGAAAGTGAAGAGAGTGGCTCAGCCTGTGAATAATTTCTCTTCACTGCTCAGGTGTTACATTATTTCGTCGCTAATCCTCCGTAATCACTGTCCTTGCATGGCGCAGAGTATTAGCCGAACACGGTCTGGCGGGCGCAAATTGGTTCTCGTGTGTGGAAAAGTTCGAAAAATTTTGTTCGCTATTCTCATGACTACAAAAGCCCGCGAGTTTGGGATGAGGTCTGCGGTTTAGTCTTCGTCTGTCGTTTCTTCTCAGGTGGAGAACTCGCAGGCGTTCTTGTGGCTGTCCCAACTACGCCACCGCTGGGACGAAAAGGAGAGGCATTGCTTCGCTAACATCTGCGATGCCCAGTTTCTCTACTCCTACGAGTACCTGGGCAACACGCCACGTCTCGTCATTACGCCGCTCACAGACAGGTGAGTCCAACCGAGGGCTCCTGAGTAGCGTCATGGGAATCCTGAGGTAAACTTGCCAAGTCTGAAGTTCTTTCCTGAAATCCGACTTGCGCTTGAGTGGAAACAAAGTACGGCAAGAATCGGTCATCCGGCTCGCCCTAATTAAAAACACTAACCCCTGATAATCCTGCCGTATTCAGCAAATGACCTTAAAGCACATTATGCGTTGGCTACTATGAATAATTCAGCAAAACTAATAGGGAAAGGATGCGATTATAACCGCGAGGAACGAAAATCCGGCCAGGCGTTTACCTGTGTTGCATTGAAGTAGATAAAAAAAATAGGTTGACACTCCAAGAACTTGGTGCGGTGTCACAGCTGCTGTCAGTGTGGAGTTTTGCATGTTTTGTGTGGGTTTCTGTCTTTTTCTCCAGGTCCTCCAGCTTCCTCCCACATCTCAAAAACATGCCAGTAGATAGTTTGAATGAAAAATTAGAATTTGTGCGTGTACGCTGACATGGGATGGACTGCTGTCGTATCCAGGGTGGATCCATATACAGTATTCCCAACACATTCTCAAACTTCTGGAGCCACCATAATATGCTGATCAGGATGAACATGTGAATAAATAATACAACTTCATGACCTTCGAGGTTACATAAAACAAAGCGATGAAACAAATCTAACGTGCCTTACACTTTTTTTCCCTCTGAAAATAAAAAAAAACTTTGGAAACTTCCCCAAGCTTACATTCTTCGATACAATTCCTACACTAACCGGTCTAATAACTGGTGACTGGAGACATTTGCATATTGCTTCGCTACAAGTTCTTACAGTTCATGATGTAACATCATTTTCCGGTTACACTATTTCCTCACAGCCTCCCACAGCAAAACTTCCGCAGTGACAGTTTTTCCGTATTTTTTTATTTATTTTTTTGGACTAGCCGACTCACTCAAATCCCCTCAACCATCATTCTCCCTAAAAAAAATTCTAATCCAATTCAGTTTCAATAGTATAGCGCATTTACGTATAGACATTGCAAAAAAATGTGCTTTACAGAAATCCTGCAATAAATCTAGGTCCAGAATGAGCAGGCCAAGCAGGACAATGGCAAAGGAAAATGTCCCTGAGATGACAATAGAAAGTAAATTCGAGTGGTACCAGATTCACACCAGAGCCTAGCATTCAAATCGTTCACACTACACTAACGAGTAATATGAAGTTCTACTTTTTTGATACAAACTTCCTGAATAACATAGTTGTACGGTCCGAATTTAATAATATTATTAATAGAAATATGCATATGTCAAGACACCGTCTGATGACGAAGTACACAAACCATGTACTTGAGTTGAAGTAGAGATGCACGAGGTAAAATATTTTATATTATAATATACGAGTAAAAATGCTTCCTTCGAACTTTCGAACTGCTCCCATTAGGGGTCGCCACAGCGGATCATCCGTCTCCATACCACCCTGTCCTCTACATCTGCCTCTTTCACACCAACTACCTGCATATCTTCCCTCACCACATCCATGAACCTCCTCCTTGGCCTTCCTCTTTTCCTCCTACCTGGTGGCTCCATCTTCAGCATTTTTCTACCAATATAATTCGTGTCCCTTCTCTGCACATGTCCAAACCATCTCAATCTCGCCTCCCTCACCATGTCACCAAAACATCCTACATGTGCTGTCCCTCTAATAAACTCATTTCTAATCTTGTCCATCCTCGTCACTCCCAACGAAAACCTTAACATCTTCAGCTCTGCTACCTCCAGCTCCATCTCCTGTCTTTTACTCAATGCCACTGTCTCTAATCCATACAACATCGCAGGTCTCACCACAGTCCTATAAACTTTCCCTTTCATTCTTGCAGATACCCTACTATCACAAATCACTCCTGTCACTCTTCTCCACCCACTCCACCCTGCCTGCACTCTTTTCTTTACTTCCCTAACACACTCTCCATTACTTTGCACTGTTGACCCCAGGTACCTGAATTCCTCCACCTTCTCCACCTCTTCTCCCTGCAACCGCATCACTCCACTGCCCTCCCTCTCATTCACACACATGTACTCTGTCTTACTCCTACTGACTTTTATTCCCCTTCTCTCAAGCGCATATCTCCACCTCTCCAGGCTCTTCTCAACCTGCTCTCTACTCTCACCACAAATCACAATATCATCTGCAAACATTATAGTCCAGGGAGATTCCTGTCTGACCTCGTCCGTCAACCTGTCCATCACCACTGCAAACAGGAAAGGGCTCAGGGCCGATCCTTGATGCAGTCCAACCTTCACCCTGAACCAGTCTGTCGTACCTACTGCACACTTCACTGCCGTCACACTGTCCTCATACATGTCCTGCACCACCCTCACATACTTCTCTGACACACCTGACTTCCTCATACAATACCACAACTCCTCTCTCGGCACCCTGTCGTACGCTTTCTCTAAATCCACAAATACACAATGCAGCTCCTTCTGTCCTTCTCTATACTTCTCCATCAACATCCTCAAAGCAAATAAGGCATCTGTGGTGCTCTTCCTCGGCATGAAACCATACTGTTGCTCACAGATGGTCACCTCTTCTCTCAGCCTGGCTTCCACTTCTCTTTCCCATAACTTCATGGTGTGACTGATCAACTTAATTCCCCTGTAGTTACTGCAGGTCTGCACATCTCCCTTATGTTTAAAGATCGGTACCAGCACACTCCTTCTCCATTCCTCAGGCATCCTCTCCCCTTCCAGAATCCTGTTAAACAATCTGGTTAAAAACTCCACTGCCATCTCTCCTAAACATCTCCACGCTTCTACTGGTATGTCATCTGGTCCAACCGACTTTCCATTCTTCATCCTCTTAATCGCTGCTCTCACTTCCTCCTTACTAATCCTATCTACATCCTGCTTCACCAACTCCACATCCTCCAACCTTCTCTCTCTCTGATTTTCCTCATTCATCAGCTGCTCAAAATATTCCCTCCATCTTCTCAACACACTCTCCTCATTAGTCAACACATTTCCCTCTCCATCCTTTATTGCTCTAACTTGCAGTACATCCTTCCCAGCTCGGTCCCTCTGCCTGGCCAATCGGTACAAATCCTTTTCTCCTTCCTTAGTGTCCAACCTCTTATACAGCTCCGCATATGCCTTTTCCTTGGCTTTCGCCACATCCCTTTTTACCTGCTGCCGCATCTCCTTGTACTCCTGCCTACTTTTCTCATCACTCTGTCGATCCCACTTCTGTTTTGCCAACCTCTTTCCCCTAATGCTCTCCTGCACTTCCTCATTCCACCACCACGTCTCCTTGTCTTGCTTTCTATTTCCAGATGTCACACCAAGTACTTTTCTAGCTGCCTCCCTCATCGCTCCTGCAGTAGTTGCCCAATCATCCGGCACCTCTTCACCACCACCAAGCCCCTGTCTGACCTCTTCCCTGAACCTCACACTACACTCTTCCTCCTTCATTTTCCACCATCTTATTCTTCTTTCAATCCTTACTTTCCTCCTCTTTTTCTTCGCCTCCAAAACCATCCTACAGACCACCATCCGATGCTGTCTAGCTACACTGTCCCCCGCCAACACCTTACAGTCTCCAATCTCCTTCAGGTTGCATCTCCTACACAGAACATAATCCACCTGTGTGCACCTTCCTCCACTCATATACGTCACCCTATGATCCTCCTTCTTCTTAAAATACGTGTTCACCACTGCCATTTCCATCCTTTTAGCACAATCTACCACCATCTGCCCTTCCACATTCCTCTCCTTGAAACCATACCTACCCATCACCTCCTTATCACCTCTGTTCCCTTCACCTACATGCCCATTAAAGTCTGCCCCAATCACCAATCGTTCTTTCCTAGGTACACCATCTACCACTTCATCTAATTCACTCCAGAATCTTTCCTTCTTCTCCATCTCACAGCCAACTTGTGGAGCATAGGCACTGATGACATTTATCATCATCCCTTCAACCTCCACCTTCACGATCATCACCCTATCAGAAACTCTCTTCACCTCCACTACACTCTTACTGTACTCTTCCTTCAGAATCACCCCTACACCATTTCTCTTTCCATCCACACCATGATAAAACAGTTTAAACCCACCTCCAATGTTCCTGGCCTTACTCCCTTTCCACTTGGTCTCCTGAACACACAGCATATCTACCTTTCTCCTCTCCATCATATCAGCTACCTCTCTCCCTTTACCCGTCATAGTACCAACATTTAAAGTACCAACCCGAACCTCTACTCTCCTACACTGCTCCTTTTCCCGCCGTCTCTGTAGACGTCTTCCTCCTCTCCTTCTCCTCCTTCGGCCAACAGTAGCCCAATTTCCACCGGTACCCTGTCGGCTAACGATACCTGTGGCGGTCGCTGTTAACCCGAAAAGTAAAAGTACTAAAGTATTTGCCTTCAAATGTTCTTACCGTAATTTCCGGACAATTAAGCGCACCAAAATATAAGCCACATCCACTGAATTGTACAAAGATTTTTATTTTGAACATAAATAAGCACCTGTCTATAAGCCGCAGGTGTCTACACTGAAACTAATGAACTTTACACAGACTTTAATGAAAGACAGTGTCTGTAACACGGCTTGTATCTAAACAGTAGCCTACCAAGAAAGTCATTGTTCACTGTCTTCCTCCTTCCTTTCACAACAATTTCTTTCGGGAGTTTATCTTTTGGCATCGTCGTGCGTTTAAAAATCACCATCGGTGAAGCTTTTCTCCCGATGCCGTGCAGCTCAGAACACAGGTGAAGTGCGTGTTTTCAAGCCCGGTTGTTTTCAGCGTGACGAATGATTCGCATTTCCTGTAGACAGTCCGAGTGAGCGGCAGGTCAAACGTCAGAAGAACCTCATCCATATTTATGATGTGGTGCGGCCCGATTTAGTGGGAGCGCATCTGATTTAATATAAAGAATTTCATTGGTTAACCTGAACCCGTTCGGCAATTTCATTGGTCTAGTGTTATGGGGCTTAGTTTTTTGGCTTGAAGTTTGTGAAACCGGGAAAAACCCAGGAAAAATCCATAAATTAGCTGCTTCATTGTTTAAGCCGCGGGGTTCAAAGCGTGGGAAAAAAGTATTGGCTTATAGTCCGGAAAATACGGTAAGTATCCAACGTACTATGATATAGTTATTATATAGCTATAATGTTCCTATTATAATTTTTTTTGTCACAAGACTCAACTCAGTTTATGTGAAAAGACTCTAATGTGACTCTTAGCACATCGATCTATTAATAGAAGGATATTAATGAGTCAAACACTGATATCTATTTAAATTATCATGAGCCTCAACTACTTAAAATACAATAAGGCCACGGGTGTTGTGGCGAGTTACAGTCAGGAGATTCTTCCCATCATTTATTCCTCTTGAAATGTTCTTTTTGCTTTTTAAATGATACTGAACTGTATGTAAGTAGATACCACCATGCGGTAAAAAAAGATTTTTTTTTTATCCACTCATGAATAAAAAAAATAACTGATTTCGCAAAATGTAGTTGAGTAAAAATCTCCCCAAATGGAAATACATAAAAAAGCAACTTAAGTACAGTAAAGAATGACATTTACTGTACACCACTGCTTAGCATGGTAGGAAACACATATACATGCAACATTTCTTTCTTTCAATTTAGCATAGAAACACATTGTATATACACTTTTTCTCACACATAAATTTATATATTTTATATAGTTTCTACTTTATATTTATCTACCTTCAACCTAACATTTGTGACACGTACCAAAATGTCTTTCCACATTGTGTCACTTAGGGTTAGAAAAAGGGTTTAAAAAGAACTCTACATCCCCCCGTTTTTCTTGTTTTTGTTTTGAATCTAGCGCCCCCTAGACTGTCTTGCCAATGAGTGAGGTTTGTCTTATTAAACTCGGATTTATATATTTATACAAAAAACATTTTTGTTTTTACAATTTTATATTTGATAGTCATTTTAAAATAAATGCAAGTTTTATTGATCCATAAAAAACCCCCAGCAAAACAATTCATAAAATCTTTTGGCTACCTCTGCTGTAGCGGAAAACACACTAAAGGCCATGTCCACACTAATACGTTTCTGTTCAGAAACGCATATTTTTCTCTCTGTTTCGGAAATCCTTCCACACTGTCAATGGAAATGTAGTCTTTTAAAGAGCACTCCAAAGGATAAATTTGAAAATGCCTTTTCCGCGTCGCAGTGAGCGCAGTTTTGCTCAGGCGCAGTGTGGATGAGCAACTTTTGTGAACGATTGAAATTTTATTTGAATTAGTGTAGATGTCGCTTAAGATTGTCAAAAATGATCGTATTTATTTCTTTATTTTATTCATAAATTTCGAATACTTTATTGATCCCACAGTGAAATTGTTATTTCAAAATGCAGGGCTAGCAATGATACAGCACCCCTGAAGCACAGAGGGATAAGGGCCTTTCTCAAGGGCCCCAAGAGTGGCAGCTTGGCGATACCAGGGCTTGAACCCCTCAACCTTTCGTGCAGTAGCCCAAAGCCTTTACCACTGAGATCCCACGACCCCATACTTTGTGAATTTGCCTAAATATCGTGACTAGGAATTCTAGGATGGTGTTTTTCGAATTTTGTACAAAGCATCGGTATCCAGGTGAGATTATCAACCCGAGTGAGGGTGAGACTCAGGCATTAGTGTTCACCAAGGAGCTCAAATCATAACATTTTTGCAAATTCATACATTTTAGAGCAAAATAGAGAGCAGCACATGTTGGACAGGAAGACAGCACTCGAATCTTCCTTTTCAGGCTTGGTGATTTTCGTCTTCCCGAGACATACACACACACTCGCACACACAACACTTGCGCACAGCTCATCACGGTTGTTGCGCAAGCTTCAGAGCCCAATAAAGAAAGAAAGTGTCCCATTAAACACTTTCCTGTTAAAAGCAGATAGCGAGTTGTCGAAGCTCTTCAGCAAGCTGTTTATGCTCGAAACGCCCCAAATGGGTTCGGGAAGTCTTTGAAACAACAACAAAGTGAAAGCACGCGTCTTTGATGGAGAAATCAATGGCGCCGCGTCTTACCAAGCATATGGTGGTGGGGGTTTCATAGCTCCTGGAAGACTCTGTTGACCGTGTCAGAATTCTGGCTTTCATCCATGTTGAGATGAATGTGCTGAGGAATGCTAGCGCTGCAGATGGCTCCATTATGCATCAGGTATCTAAAGGTGTAAGACAGGTGATTGCTTCCTATAATCATAAGCCGTCATTAGGGGGGAAAAAAACGTTTCCTGGGAAACTAATGGGCCGAGTTTTACAGGCGTTTACTTTGATGTGCTCTGTGAACACTCGAGGATATGGGGAAATGTTTCCCCCCAAAATTTCTGAATATCTGATTTCCTACTTTCTTTCCATTTTTTTTTTTTCATGCATGAGTGAATATTGGGGTAGTGGCGGCTCAGTGGTTACTGGTCGGGGGTTCAAGCCCTAGTATTGCCAAGTTGCCACTTTTGGGCACTTTGGACCTTGGGCAATGCCCTCAACTCTATGTGCTTCAGGAGTGCTATATCCTTGCTGACCCTGTGCTCTGACCCGAGTTTCCTACATCACTGAAAAACGCGAACAAAATGTTTTTACTGTGCTACAATGTATGTGTGTGTGTGTGTGTGTGTGTGTGTCCATTACAGATGCTACATCACACTGACCCAGTCCCTTCACCTGACCATGAGCGGAGCCCCTGCTGGTCCGGCAGGAACAGGGAAAACCGAGACCACCAAGGACCTGGGCCGAGCGCTCGGTATCATGGTGTACGTCTTTAACTGCTCGGAGCAGATGGACTACAAGGTAAATGATAGTTATTTGTCAATTTTATACATACTATAAGGACAAAAATACAGGGACACCTGATTATATGTGGTCCCCCCCCCCCAAGTGCTACTGCAAATTTGGAGGCACAGGATGAAATTGAGATTTTCCTATTCACTTGAATTAGGAGACCCAATCAGCATGATAATGCCTCAGTGCACAAAGCCAGCTCCATAAAGATATGCTTTACATGGGTTAGAATGAAAGATCTCCTGCTGTAGAGCTTTGAATTTGACTTCTTCATTCTACATCAACACATTACTTTTCTAACACCCTCGTGGCCGAATGATCACAAATCATTGTGATCTAACAGGATTATAATAGGAAACTGAGACAAATTTTAGAAAGGGATGCTAAAAAAAAAAACCACATACCAATATTATGGTCAGGTGTCCACAAACTTGTGTCCGTATAATTCATCATATTGAATCATTCATCTTCTTTTTCTTTCTGCAAAATTGTTTTTCTGCATTTGCATTCACCTCCAGTCCGACTCAAATTAAGGTCACTACAGCTTTGCTGATGTCCATGCGTTTCACGGACAGCACATGTCCTTCTTTCTCGTTCTGTCTTTCTCCATTGCCACTTGTCCATCATCTCCCGAGCTGCGCATTAAAGCGAAGCAAAGCTGTCCTCGGCCAACACGGGGGCCAGCAGATTAGTGAGGCTCTGATGCCTAGGCTTATTTACCTCCTAAGCCATGACACCAATCTCCTCAGCATTCCGGCCTCGTCCGCTGCTTGCCGATTTATTCACGAGTCGGGCGCAAAAAGCAATATAATATGACAGTCACTAGAGACACAGCACTAATCTCTTTATCCGGCTTGTACCTGCCGAAGCTGCTGTATCATTACTGGCCCTGGTTGTACACTGCAGGGTGATACTGGTCCGAGCTTACACTTTTTAAAAAAAACGATGGATCACATCGTTAACTTTTATTCCGATATATAGATAGATATAGATAGATAGATACAGCGGGGAAAATAAGTATTTGACATCAGCATTTTTATAATTTTAATTTTTTTCACTTTATTTATTATGACTCAACTTGTATACTTAAATGTTCAGATTTCTTTGTATGAATTCAATATTCGGCTTGATCTACTGCTTGACACATCTACATCTGGTGGAGATTTTGTGTCAATAGCCCACTTAGAAATCCCCTTAAATGTGTCAAATACGTATTTTCCCCGCTGTAGATAGATAGATAGATAGATAGATAGATAGATAGATAGATAGATAGATAGATAGATAGATAGATAGATAGATAGATAGATAGATAGATAGTAACGGTAACAGTAAACAAAATTTATGTTCGGTTCAATTTCTTTACGGTTAAGGGGGAAAAAATGCAAAACATAAAATTCAAATCAATTGAAAAACAAAATTGCTTGTAACATTTGAACAGTTGACATTTTTTAAACAATTTTAAATAAAATGCCTGCTTGGTTTAATAATATATAAAATAATATTTAATAATTAAATCAAATTAGTGCAATTTAATTGATTAATCAATTAAATTGATTAAATAAAATTAAATAAATCTAATTAAATAGTTTATTTGTTAGACACCATTTGGGTAATACAAATGTGTCTGTATGTGTGTTTCACATTTTATATTGAGGTTTCTGAAGGTTTGTTCTACTTAACAGTTTTGCTTTTTTCAGCATACTTTAACAAATGTCTTCATTCCTTCCATCCTTCATTCATTCACTCCCTCGACATGTGGAATTGTCAGGATTTTCTCCTTTTAAGAGAAATTTTTGAAGCTGGACAGAAAATGCTAAAGAATCAATAACCCGATCAGTCAATAGCCACTTCCTGGTTAGCAGCTAACGCTAGCGCTATTGATTCTTTAGCATTTTCATGCATGCGTAAAACAAATGTTATGTTATTTCCGGTAAGGAGTGACACTGTGCTGACTCTGGTTTCTTATTTTTTTTTTTTTATACCCCCGTCATTGTTGTGTATGTTTCCATGTTTATATATATATATATATATATATATATATATATATATATATATTTCATCCTTTCTTGATATTCAATTATCGTGTCCCCTGCACATAATAAACATGCCTGTTCTGCTCCTCATATGAATGAATGGCAGGGTTATTAGCAAACCATAGGACCCTGACACTTATAGGTTCTGGATGGAGTGTGAATTATTCAACATCCTCATGACTTGGACGAAAGAAAAAAGTCAACAGCAGAACGTAGCTATAATTCGCATTGAGCCGTATCTATTCCCCATCATCTGCTCCGAAGCGATTCGGCTGAGACACTACCCAGCATGTAACTTTCTCATGCTGTCTCCTTTTCTATCTTGCCTTTCTCATCCTATAGTCCTGCGGCAACATCTACAAAGGCCTGGCGCAGACAGGTGCCTGGGGCTGCTTCGATGAATTTAACAGGATCTCAGTGGAAGTTCTCTCCGTCGTCGCGGTGCAGGTGGGTTTTCACTATACGTTAGTTTCACTGGTAACCCCGGCTTGGTTAAGGAGGTGCGCTTGTGTGCGCTGTTTGACTTTTTCCATGCTTGTGAGCTCAATGCTGGAAGATTTTTGCGATACACGAAGTAATTGTGTAGTCAAAAGAGAGCATTTGCAGCATTTTAGGTTTGAGCAGGGGATGGCAATTATAATTATTATTAATAATAATTATATTCATTATTATTTTTATATAATATAATTTGTAAATAAAAATTCTAATGAATACATTTGATATTAATTAATATTATTAATATTCATATTATTATTATTATTATTATTATTATTTCTGCAGTTTCAGTATAATCGTTTCACACTGCACTAGTCTCATGCCCACATGGCTGATATTTTTCTCCATCGATCTGCTACTCAAAGTGTTTGATGCACCTGTGCTCTGACTGGCATATTTAATCACTATCATCAATTAATAATCGCCATTAACATTTCAAATGATTACAGAATTAGGTCAATTTTATTCATTTATTTTTTATCATTGTCAAACAACTTTTTTTCAGTCACATCTCAAACAAATACAGTGAATCGGTGTTAGCTGTAAAACTTGTATACTTTCTTACATTGATAAAAAGCAAGGGTTCCTCTGCAAGGCCATAGAAGATAGGGGGAGGGGCTGGGGTTTCTAGTATCGGTTAATATTGAAGAATTCAAAACAAATGGGAAATCATTTCAAAACAATCTCCTGAGGGAAAACAGGCTGCTTTTTTTTTTTCTTTAAGTGCAACCGGAATTTCCAAAAAGTTGGAAAAATGTTCCAATGAAAACAGAATGCAATCTCACAAACCCATATTTTATTCACAGTAGAGCATCGAAAACATATCAGTTTTTTAAACCGAGAAAATGTTCTGAGGTAGTTTACAATTGAAAGGTTGCCAGGTGTCTCAAAAATGCTAAATCTCTTTCATGCAAAGAAGAAGGTATGCGTGAACATGATCCAGAATGCCTCTATTTTCTCTGGGACAAAGCTCATTTAAAATGTATTGAGACAAAATTGTTCTGTGGTCAGACAAATCATAATTATTATTTCATTTTGGAAACCATGGACACCACGTCTTCTGGAATAAAGAAGAGCGGGATCATTTGGTTTACCAGTTCTTAGCCGCATGGTATGGGAGTGCATTAGTGCCTGTGGAATGGGCAGCTTGCACATTTGGAAAGGCTCCTTCAATGCTGAATGGTATCTACAGGTTCTAGAGCAACAAATGCTTTTATTCAGACAACATCTTTTTGAGAGAAATCCTTAAATATTTGAGCAAGACAATGCTAACTGCGTACTGCATCTATTACGATAGCATGACTTCATGGTAGAAGAGTCCGTGTCCGTGTCCGTGTGAGTCCGTAAACTTCAATTTCAAAATGACCCTATTTTTTCCTTAAAATGCAATATATATATATATATTCTCATTTTAAACATCCGAAATGTTTTTATTTTTAAATTTTTTTGTGAATAGAATATGGATTTGTGGAATTTGCAAATCATTGCATTAAGTTTTTATTTATTTTTTTAATTTTGGACCCCAGTTTCCAACATTCTGGAAACTGGGGTTGTATTTTCGTATGACAAATTCGTATGAACGCAAGCGAACGATATGCAAAACAAGTCAAATTTAAGTACGTTTCACAAGATATTGTGGCGGTATAGCGTTATGTCGAGATGATTTGAGATGATGTCAATTTCGCTCCAGCCTATAATACTTAATCCCTTCATAGCCACGGTACTACTCAGAAGTTGGACGTTTTTAGGTAACTGGTTTCTTTGTTCTTTTTAAGCACAATATCATCTATCAATTGGTCCAAATCCAGCGTCGTTCACTGGAATCTGCGGAATCAGTGACTAGTAGAGGAAGCTTATTTAGTCCGTCATCACACCAATAAGCTTTCCAAAGTCATTTCAGCTTCTGTGACTTTACAGTAATTAGCTTTGTGTCATATGAACTCTTGCTTGTTTTCTGGTTTGGCATAATGACCTATCAGCCTGATCATTCCAAGTAAATCTATGCTCGTCGAGGGCCTCTAGTGGCCGAGACCCATGGGAACGTTTCCAATAGGCCAGGTCTGTAATCCGTTTCCATGCCTCACAGCCACGGTGCTCAAAAATTGACCAGAAAGTACCAGTGGGTTAAATTCCTTTTAGTATCTTTTAATTAGCAGCTACAAAATCCATTTTGCTTTACATTCGCTTTTAGAGTGTGCCTGTCAGGCTTTTATGTGGCACAGTTTTGAGAAAAGAAAAAAAACACGAAACACGACAAGGCAAATCTTTAATTACACATTTACTAATACCTGCCTGCAGACATAATCTACCTGTGATGATGGATCGTTGAATGACCATATGGTCTACGGTGGGGGTTTTTTTCTTCCAGAGAACTGCGCTATGCTAGGGTACATTTTATGAGCTGCTGAGTCAGTGATGGCTTAGAATGAAGGTGAAGGTGGGCTCTCTTAAGCATCACTGCTGCTGTCTGAATCCTGGAAATGTCAGGGAAATGAATGGGTTCTTGGCACTGTGATGAATAATGAAACATTTTTTTTTATTTCGTTTTTTTTTTTATTTGGTGGCGTGCATAGAAAGTATAAGCTTCGTTCGGAAACGTCGGAGTAGCTCGGGCAGCGGCTCATCTTCCTGTTCGAACTGGCTGCTCGTTGGAGGAGGACTGTTTGATAATCCATTCTGTTTAAGCCCAGACAGGATGAGGGAACACACGGTTTTTATGTTTTGTCTGCGAGAACTGTTGCTTAGGCAAAAACAAACACAAGCAGGCCAGCAGACATATCAGTATTGAGATAAATTAGCCCAACTCGGCTTTTCACTATGGGAGGCATGGCGCTAGGGTAGTAAATGGGCTCCTTAATAGGGAACACTTTATGTTTCTCTCTTAAATGCTACCAGTCGAAAAGATGGAGCCATTGAACTGATTACGTCTGCATTTTTTTTTACCCAGAACAAGGCATGATTTCTCAAGTTAATTCAATTTCCGTCGGAAATCGAAAGTGTCTTTGATTTGACACGTCGCTCTGTTTTAAAATATCACCGCAGTAGAGACTGGGGTTCACTCGAGGACACTGGTTCTATGAATAAGCTACGTGACACTGGCATTATAATGCTTTAATGCTACCGTTTATCTGCCTGTGAACGCAGAGCGAGTGTCATTGAGGGCATTTAGTCGGAACAATTTGCATTGAGCAAAACACCAAAACTGCTCGCTGTGCAGCCGAACAGGCGGAATACATTATGCGATATGATTTCCTGATGCGGCGTGCAACCGATGGCGTCTCCGCATCGCATATTTATCTGACGTACCGCTGCGCTCTCGCGTATAGAGATATACGATGGAGGTGTAGAGCGTTTGGGTATGCGATGTCCTCTTTAGCATGTTTGGCACAACGCCTGATTTACACTCAAAGCAAAGCGCTTTCCTGGATGCTAAACATTCTACGCTTTGTGCTTTTTTTTTAACCTTCACTTCTTCACTAAATCATTTAGCAAATGGTCTTAATACATGCGCAATCTGTGGTCAAACGTTTGTGAACACCTGATGATAAGATTTGTGTGTGCAATTTGATAATCCCAATTCACATTTAGTCCCCATTTGCTCTTATAGGAATCTTCACTGTTCTGGGAAGATGTTTGACCAGAGTGTGGATTGTGATTGTGAGGATTTGTGCTCATTTAGCCACAAGGGTATTAGTGGGATAGAAAGTAGGAGGGCTGGGGGGGCAGTTAGCATTCCAATTAATCTTAGAGGTGTTTAACTTGGTTGAAGTCAAACCAGGCCACTCAAGATCTTGCAAACACTTTCAACCCATGTAAAGAAAATCTTTATGGAGTAAAGAAAATCTTTATGGAGCTTCTTTTGTGCACAGAGGCAGCCTGATGCTGGAACAGGTTTTGGTCTCCTAGTTCAAGATGAACAAATATCATGCTACCAGATGCATTTGTGTGGTTCCAGGGTTATGGTAACAGTTTTGGGAAGATCCACATCTGGCTGGAAAAGTCAGGTGTCCCAATACATTTGTCATTGACATTTCTATCAGCGACGTACAATACAATAGAGATGTCTTTGGTATTACTAGGTGAAAAGTATCCAGGATGCCATTCGGGACAAAAAGAAACGGTTTAACTTCATGGGTGAGGATGTGACCCTAGTACCTTCCGTGGGCATCTTTATCACGATGAATCCAGGCTACGCCGGCAGGACCGAGCTACCCGAGAATCTGAAAGCTCTCTTTCGGTAAGTACGGGATATAAAGGATCGTTCTGACAAAATGCTGTTTTATAAGAGGAATGATGTGTAGCCCTTCAGAACACGCTTGGGGAGGTGGTAGCTTAGTGGTTAAGGCATTGGAGTTTGGGTCTGAAGGTTGTGAGTTTAAATCCCAAACACACCAAGCTGCCACTCCTGGGCCCCTGAGCAAGGCCCTTAACCCCATATCTGCACAGTTGTATGAATGAGATAAATATAAGTGGCTCTGGATAATCTGCTACATGCCATCAATGGAAATGGAAATGTTGTTAGAAAAAGTTAGGGGTTTTATTCCTTACTTAATTTATGAATGCATGTTCTCACTGTCTAATTTGCTGTATACAAAAAAACACACACCGGCAAAATGTGAAGGTTTTAACGGTCAACAAATCATCGGTCAGGAAAATGAGCAGGAATTGCGTAAATTGTATAGATCTCACCCTTCTCTATCAATCCCGGTTCCTTTTATGAGAACAGGCTGCATCAGGGGTGGGAGATAAACGAATAATCACTCAAATCCCAGATTATATCAAATTTGTTAAATTTTTTACAATAAATTACTGATTATTAATCGTGACTTTGCATTTTGCATCCATGTTAACAATGTGATGCTTCGCTTTAAATCGCTTTGTATCGGATGCAAGTTGGCGTTTGTATCACGGTGCATCGTTTTTTTTACGTATTTGCATCGGTAAAAAAAACGATTTATTTATATATAATTATTAGTCATGATTGATATATTTGATGTGTAGATTGATTTCTCTCAGCACCACTGCTGCTACGTGAATATGACGCTGTAACAAATCCCACTGGTTCCGCACTGGAAGAAAGAGACATTCAAAAGTTTAGCGGACCCCCGATTTAGTCTCGTCAGCTGCAGGTGTTTTGTACCGCCCGTTCCGTCTGGCTCCGCCCTGGCACGGATGTATCACGACCCTATGGAGACCGAGGCGTGTCCTGAGAGTCTCATAGAATACAGATTAACACGGTAGAGGTAGAGCTGCATCTTCCTGGACACAACAGAAAAAGAAGAAAAGTCTGGTTTTATTTAATATTTTTTCTTTTTTTTCCACTACAAAGGCTTTGTGAAAGGACTATGCTTTAGAAGTAAGAAGACACTTAAGTAAATTTATGATTTACTGTCTGAAGCAAAGATCTGTACCATATTGAATTTCATAGAATTGTATTTTTTCCATTGCATCATATCGCAATGAATCACATTGAATTGAATATGTATCTTTATGCATCGAGATGTGAATCGCATCAGCCTCAGATATGGAGATCCCTACTTTGCATACAAAAAGACTATAGTATAAGTGAATTGCCCAGTTTTCCAGCTTTTTCTCCCACGCCGTTCACTGCAGAATAATAGTTGAGGAGCTCTCAGGCACGCATTCCTTTCATTTTTGCTCTTTTTTTGACCGCTAATTTGTTTTAAACCCGGTAACATATATCATATTTTGCCATTTGCCAATGAGTGTAATCCCAACACAGATTTTGTTGTCTATTAAAGCAGCTCTTTCTTTTTTTGTATAAGCAATTCATGGCTCTTTTGCAGGCCCTGTGCCATGGTAGTCCCGGATTTTGAGCTCATCTGTGAGATCATGTTGGTAGCAGAAGGCTTCATCGAGGCCAGACTCCTGGCCAGGAAGTTCATCACACTCTACCAGCTGTGCAAGGAGTTGCTCTCCAAACAGGTAAATGCTCTAGAAAGTTCTTTTTCACAAAATCGATCAATAGTGCATAGGTGATTATGATGGTCAGTTTTAAGTATGTAAAGCCAGACAGCTTGGAATGCAAAGTTGACCCACTACTTATACTAAAACTGATGCTCACAGGCTACATGACACAGCAAAAAGAAAATTTACATTTCTACTCATAGGGTATCACAGTGCGGTATGCTAGCGCTCCCGAATCTGGACACTCTATATGCTAGCTGAGTGCTACATTTCTTTCCCAAAGCTCTAGCTATCATCCCCCAATTAATTCCCCCACTCTTTACAGCTGCTAACAACAAAAGATCATCTTGTTCTATGTGCAATATACAGTGGTGGATGAAGTACACAAAGCATGTAGTTGAGTAAAAATAAAGATACACTCAGTTAAATATTTCTCCAGAAAAACAAAAACACTCCATTTAAACTCAAGTATTAGTACAAAGGTATTTTTCTTTCGAATGTACTTAAGTATCCAAATTCAAAATGATTAATTATGGCTATAATGTTCCTATTATCATTTTTGCTTAATCAACTCAGTTTTTTGTGAAAAGACTCTTATGTTACTCTTAGCACACAATCTAATAATAGAATTTTTATTCGAGTTCGAGTTCGAGACAGGAAATCTTTCCATCATTTATTCCTCTCAAAATGTTCTGCTTGCTTTTGAAGTGACGCTGAACTGTAGTTACGTTATAAGTAAATACCACCATGCGCCAATTAATACAAGTTTAAAACAAAGCGAGCGCTCTACTCTGATTGGTTGCTTGCGGCGTGGTGGCCAGTTACATTTTTATCCACTCATAAACAAAAAGGACCGACTGATTTCGTGAAATGTAGTTGAAAAGTAGTTCCTCTTACGTCTTATGTCACATATTATGTCAAAGTTGCCAAACTAAATTTTATTGTATTGCACACAATGACTATAAAGTGCCTTACATACTTACTTAATTAACTACTATCTGCCCTCTTATACCTACACGACCTCTCGGATGCCCCCTAATTGATGACCAGTGACAGTGTGCCAGAGTTTGATGTGACAGAGAGAGAGAAAGAGAAAGAGAGAGAGTGTAGGCTATTCATCTCAAACAGTCAGCCTGGATTATTTTGCTTCCTTGGCTCGCAGCCACAGATGGTTGTAGCGGTGTCAGGAATTGACCCAAGAAAGACAGGCTGGTTTCCAGACTAAATGATTTAGTGTTATCATGTTTCTCGTCATTGCTCAGATTGAACTCACGAGTTCCTCATTTGCTCATGAAATGTGCCGAATAAACGGAAATTACTTTTTTTTTTTATTGTTTTGAACGACCTTCACTCATTCTCGATCAGTCATTTTCAGTCATTTAGCTTTCGATTTTGCTCTGAAAAACATCTTTTGAACTTTTAACTGCTCAGTTGTATACAGGTGTGCCGTAATGAGGGGATTAGGCTGATCCTAAGGGTCCTGTCATACAGCAGGGCCAGCAGAACCCAATACTATCCTGTATTATTTTTGTTATTGAAATTGCTGCTTTGCATAATAGTCTGTTAGGTAGCTCCTAAGCTCCTTCATGCCAGGTGCGTGTGTTTTACCCTTAAGACGTTTCTTAGACCGGCTCAGACATTCTGACGTTTGTAAGGCATCAGGTATAAAAATGCAAAAATGGCGCAGAGGAAAGAAATACTTGAAAATGAAAAAGAGAGCAAGACAGGGAAAAGAGCTAATCCCCTTTATTTTTATTAGATTTTTTTAAAGGTGATTTATGTTCCCTGTTTTGTATTATGATTCTAAAGCTCGCCCATATGAAGCTGTTTTAATGAACATTAAATAGAAATTCTATCATTTACTCCTATATTTATCCGCTGGAAGAGCGATACTTATTCTACAGCATCGAGCTTCAGAAATGATGAAAATCACCAGGTGGCAAAAAACTAGCGAAGGATTGAAAAACCTTGGATCAGCTTTCTGTATGGAACTGCATACAGTATGCATTATTTCATTTAATAAACTGTTCAAATGTAGTTGCTTATAGTCTCTTACTGAATATACAGTAATTGTTATGCTTATTGATTGTTGCTACGTAGAGATTAGATTATTTGGGAATGGGGCCTTGGGGCCCAGGGAGCAAATTAGCCAGGGGGACAGAAATCCTTGCAGCACCACTGGATGTATATATGTGTTAATTGTTAGTTACTTCTGGATAAGGGTGTCTGCCATATACCCTAAAAGAGGACAAAAATTGCTTTTAGACCTCTATTATGAGTTCTTTTCAAGCCAGTGGGTTTTCTGTTCTTTTTTTTGTTTTTTTGAGTACAAGAAAATGTTGAAAACTCTGAAATATTTCTTTAAAGCACTTAAAGGGAGTAACGAGTATTCGAGTAACGCTTTAAGAAAAGTTTAGGTGAAAAACGGTATTTTATCAAGAAAGCACTGTTCCTTCCTGTTCTATTTTTACCTCCTCTCTCCATTTTCTATAAAGGCCATTTTTTTTGACAGTTGCAGCACGACTGTTTGACTTTCATGGCAGTTCTAACCTACTGCGTTTGACTTCAGTATTTTCAAAACGGCCGAATATGTTCCAGGCAAAAAGGTCACCGCTTCAATATAGCGTGATGAATAGTTTTAATGACACCGTAAAGGGAATAACAGGGAAGGCGTAGTTGGCGAACCGTTATGCCGCTCCGATAGTCTTAAACATACAGCGGAAAAACGGGGATACGCAGATGAAACTTGCAGATACTCTAAAGACTATAAAGTGGTTTAAGCTAAATCAACAAGCATGGACTCTAACTAGCGGTGATCGAGACAATGAGTGGAGTGCAAACTGAGACTTAAATACTAGTGCGCCACAAAATCTCTACAAGCACACTGCAAAATCTAGTGGAACATCTTTCCAGGTGTGTGGAACTTATTATAACAGCAAATGGGAACTAAATGGGAAATGGGGTGTTTTAAACCCACACTTAATTCTTGTCATTATTATAATTATTATTATATTTATTATACTTTTGAACAGTTATCTTATATTGTTAATTTATACATGCAATACTTGTGCACATTTCTACATTTCTACACTGCTCAGGGACTTTATATTTATTCGTTGTACTTCGAGAGCTTTTGTACATTTATCACTGTCAAAGATTTATATTTATTTGCTGTGTCTATATTTATATTTACAAATATACAGTTTTGCAAAATGCTACTCTGGTAGATGCTATACTGCATTTCTTACTAGGCAATGACACAATATAATTCTGTCTGTCTGTCTGTCTGTCTGTCTGTCTGTCTGTCTGTCTGTCTGTCTGTCTGTCTGTCTGTCTGTCTGTCTGTCTGTCTGTCTGTCTGTCTGTCTATCTATCTATCTATCTATCTATCTATCTATCTATCTATCTATCTATCTATCTATCTATCTATCTATTACCATAAGAATTGGGTCACCTGATCTTTCCTGCTGTATGTGGTTCTTTTCCAACTGTTACCACAAACCTGGAGACACACAATCATATGCACCATAATAAAATGTAGCATTCACTTAAACTTGGAAACCCAAAACCCGTTCCAGCATGGTGATGCCCCTGTGCACAAAGTGAGCTCCTTGGAGATCTGGTTTACATGATTTGGAGAGGAAGATCTTGAGTGGCCTGCTATAGAGCTCTGATCTGGAATTGGAACACTTTCATAAACACACTTGTGGCTGATGAACACAAATATCCATAAGTACAATCCAAAATCTAGTGGAACATCTTCCGAAAAGAGTGGAGGCAATTATAAGAGCAAATTGGTACTAAATGTGGAATGCAATGCTCCAAAATCACATACTGTACTTATGACCAGGTGACCCAATACTTTTGGCAATAGAGTCTGTCTGTCTGTCTGTCTGTCTGTCTGTCTGTCTGTCTGTCTGTCTGTCTGCCTACTGTACATGGGTAAGATGGTGGACTTCTGATCAGAATGTCATGGGTTTAAATCCCAGCACTATCATGCTGCCACTGCTGGGTCCTTGAGTAAGGCCATTAACCCTCGATTACTCAGCAGTAAAACTGTGATAGCTGCAAGTCACTCTGGATAAGGGCATTGATATAATGTGATTCATGTTGCATATTAGATTCCTTTTCCCCATGACACTATGATCTCTCATAGGACCACTATGACTGGGGACTGCGCGCCATCAAGTCAGTGCTGGTGGTGGCCGGCTCTCTGAAGAGAGGTGATCCAGAGCGACCCGAGGACCAAGTACTCATGAGAGCTCTGAGAGACTTTAACGTGCCCAAGATAGTCACAGACGACATGCCCGTCTTCATGGGTCTCATAGGGGACCTCTTCCCCGCTCTGGATGTCCCCCGTAAAAGAGACCTGGACTTTGAGAAGTTCGTCAAACAGTCCGTACTGGATCTCAAGCTGCAGGCTGAAGACAACTTTGTGCTTAAGGTGAGGGAGGTTGTGTATTTTTGGATTAGCTTCGTGGCTCTGTTGTACGAGGTGCTATCAAAAAGATTTGAGACCGACTCTGTTTACAAGAAAGTCCTTTTTTTTAAATCGATGTTTACACACTATCATCTTTAAAATAGTCCTCTTGCACAGCAATATAGCCCTCCCAGCGTTTCTGCCACAAGCACGGTATGCGATTCGCCCTGGATTTTCGCAAAGGTGGAACATGGCGTCCACAGGTGCCAAATCTGGCAAGTAGGGTGAGTGTGGAAGTGAGATCATGTGGATTGTTCTCCAACAATCATCATGCACGAGTTGCTGAATGTTTATTTTTCAGGGGTTGAGCTCATCGAAGGTCCTTCTGATCCCTCGTCGTCTTCCAGCGATGTTCTTTCGCTCCTGAACGTATTTATCATGTCAAAAGACTCTGTGGCAGATTTGCACAGTTTCCCCGAGAAATTCAGGTTTGCTCTCATTTTTGCTGGTGGTCAAAACATTTTGATACCACCTTGGTATCTATTTTATATATTCCACCAAAGATTGTTCTCAGAAATATTGGTGTACGATTGTTTTGAAGCTCAGCTTACTGTTACTGTGTGGATTTTCAATGCTCTCCCTGTGCATGCGTGGGCTTTCTTTCTCCAGGTTCTCCACTTCCCTCCTACCTCCCAAAATCAGGCTACTTCACTACAAGCACTAAATTTCCCCAAGGTGTGATGAGTCTGTGTTAGTGTGTGTGTGTGAGTGTGAATGTGTTTGTGCATATTGACCTCTGATTGAAAGGGGAGAATGCTGGTAAGAAGCTGGAGGAATGAGGATGCAGAAAACACGCTTCAGAAAGTGATCCGTTTTGTATTTTATTCTTTTATACTTTTGATTCATAAAAAAAAAATTGCAGCACTTTGCTGAAATTAGGTGATTAGGTGATCTTTGACCCTTTTTTGCTATTCACAACCGGCGCTTGACCAAGTCCTCGCTGCAATTAGCTGTTTCGAAATATGAATGAATGACAAAATAGATGGAGGGATGAATAATTAAAGTGCTTCCGACTGGCTGCTTGAGTCATCGGTCTTATGTAAAGGAACATATAAAAGGACAGACATCAGAATTCTTTGCTCTGTTTTTCTCTCTCTTACTCTCTGACATTCCCTATTTTCTTTTTACTCTCTTTTTCCCACTCTCAATCGCTCGGCAAGGTCAATTCAAATTCTATTTAAATTTGATTTGTCACATACGACATGCAGTGGAATGCTTTTTTTTTTTTTATGACTGTCCAACATGAAAAATAGAAATAGAATATAAGGAAAAAAATAAGTACCGGTAAATAATAGTATAATAATAAATAATTAGAATAATAATAAAGTAAATAAATGAAAAAAGTATAAAGTATAAGTATATTAAAAGTATAGTATAACAAAAAATATGAAAATAAGGTTAAAAATAACATAAAATTTTATTTATATTCACACTAGAAAATAAAAAAAAATAAATTAATTAATTAATTAATAAAAAAATAATATATATATATATATATATATATATATATATATATATATATATATATATATATATATATATATATATATATATACATATACACACACACACACACACACAAATGGTCCCCGAGTTACGATGGTTCGACTTCCAATTTTTCGATCTTACGATGACGATAGCGATACGACAAAATGGTAAAGCTGGGACACTGGGATGAGCGTGTCTCTCGCCCTCTCGCTAGCGGTCAACGGTGTAAAGTTGTCTCAGTGTGAATTTTTTTGTTTTAAACGGTTTCAAATAGCAATTTTAGTCATAAAAGCGTGTCTTTCAAGCACCAAGTATGTGTCCTGCTTGTAGTAAAAAAAATAAAATAAATCATCTTCTTCTTCTTTTGTTTTCTCCCATTAGGGGTCGCCACAGCGGATAATCCGTCTCCATACCCTCCTGTCCTCTACATCTGTCTCTTTCACCCCAACTACCTGCATGTCTTCCCTCACCACATCCATAAACCTCCTCCTTGGTCTTCCTCTTTTCCTCCTTCCTGGTGGCTCCATCCTCAGCATTCTCCTACCAATATACTCCATGTCCCTCCTCTGCACATGTCCAAACCATCTCAATCTCGCCTTCCTCACCTTGTCTCCAAAACGTCCTACATGCGCTGTCTCTCTAATAAACTCATTTCTAATCTTGAGTCCATCCTCATCACTCCCAACAAAAACCTCAACATCTTCAGCTCTGCTACCTCCAGCTCCACCTCCTGTCTTTTACTCAATGCCACTGTCTCTAAACCATAAAACATCGCAGGTCTCACCACAGTCCTTTAAACTTTCCCTTTCATTCTTGCAGATACCCTACTATCACAAATCACTCCTGTCACTCTTCTCCACCCACTCCACCCTGCCTCCACTCTTTTCTTCACTTCTCTAACACACTCTCCTTTTCTTTGTACTGTTGATCCCAGGTACCTGAACTCCTCCACCTTCTCCAACTCTTCTCCCTGCAACCGCACCACTCCACTGCCCTCCTTCTCATTCACACACATGTACTCTGTCTTACTCCTGCTGACTTTCATTCCCCTTCTCTCCATAGCATATCTCCACCTTTTCAGGCTCTTCTCAACCTGCTCCCTACTCTCACCACAAATAACAATATCATCCGCAAACATTATAGTCCACAGAGACTCCTGTCTGACCTCGTCCGTCAACCTGTCCATCACCACTGCAAACAGGAAAGGGCTCAGAGCCGATCCTTGATGCAGTCCAATCTCCACCTTAAACCAGTCTGTTGTTCCTACTGCACACTTCAATGCTGTCACACCTGACTTCCTCATACATGTCCTGCACCACCCTCACATACTTCTCCAACACACCTGAGTTCCTCATACAATAGCACAACTTCTCTCTCGGCACCATGTTATACACTTTCTCTTCTCAAACACACAATGCAACTCCTTCTAACCTTCTCTATACTTCTCCATCAACATTCTCAAAGCAATATATGTAAGGGATGGATGTGTATTGCAGATATTGACTAGAGTACAGATTAAAGTATCTAATTTTAAGTTTTTAAGTATCATACATATACTGTACAGTATGAATGATAAACTGGATTAATCTCTATGCATTTAAAACCTTTTAACAATGGACGGACATTACACATGAGCACTCCAAATGAATATATCAGCACTCCTGTAGGTTCCTCCAGCTGGGTAATGCAGCGCACTGCAAAAAAAGGACCGTCTAACTATAAGAAATAAATGCGTATTTGAGAAGACTAGAAACAATCTGCCCGTGCAAGTTACACTTGGTAAGATTTCTTGAAATACAGTAGGAAAAACAAATATAGGCTTTAGTAAAGAACAAAATGTCATAAAATAAGCATTAAAGCACTTATTTCAAGCAGTCGATTTAGTCTAGTTAACGTAAAACTAGCCTTTTTTATGTAAAAAGATAAAAAAAAAAAACAGAGCTACTAAACATAAGAATTCCTCTTCATTTTAAAATCCTCACCATTATATATTCTGTCTTAAAACGAGACAAACATTTTAAAACTAAAAACAAGATCACTATTAAAATCAAAATCACGCATATCTTCTGCTTCTCAAAATACTTTTGAGTATTTAATTATTAATTATTGCAACGTAAAATATTATCGAATGTGTTTTAAATGTATTACTGAACAATGCAAAATAGTCAACATGAGGAACTGAAATCAAACCATAGAACAACTTAGTAAAAAAACATTAAGAGTTTGTATAGAGAACAAAGTTTGAAAAAAAAAAAAAACTACTGTTGATATAAAACTAGCATTAAAAATGAATAATAATAATGAACACGTGGGATTATTGTGATTATTGTGTTTATTATTACAGCATTTTTTACTGGCCAGCCTTAAAACCAGTTTTAGCTAAAGATTAAGTCTTAAAAGATTCAAAGCAAAATAACTTACATTAAGCTTTACTATCTTAGTAAGAAAAAAAAAGATAAATATTCTTAAAACAATCATAATAACCCACAATCTGCTCTTACACAGTATTTTATTCCCAAAATAAGATCAATACGATTAAATGGTTTAAAAGAGGATCTTGCGGTTCATAAAGCTTCGCAATGTAACCATTCTGAAAAGCGGTCCTCTCATATCAGCAGTCTACTGACAGGCGTTACAGGGCGTATCTCTCTGGTGAGACGTCCGAAAGAGCTCCAAATGTCAAGGTGTCATCGGTAGGGCATTTGGCAAACGGCCTTAATGCCGCAATCTCGATTTTCTTTTTTTCTTTGGGCTTCTTCTTGCACGTCGCCTTCCCGCTAAGAGCCATAAACCCGGCGGTGCGTGTTTGTGCCAAATAGACATTAGCGTCAAAGGAGTCCGGAACGGGGATCTATCGGCCAAATATAAGGAAACAGGAATTACAGTGTAATAGTGCCTCGGGTGCCGGGGCCGAGTTCTAATTTCCAGCATTAGGGCGAGTCTCGGATATCAGCAGCACCGCTCTCGCCAGAGCCAGGGGAAATAAGTGCAATCTCGAACAGGTCAAAGAGCCACCCAAACAAGATAACAGCACTCCATCAGTCGAGGCTGAGTTCTGAACGAGGCGTTTAACCCGTGCCTCGGCTCAGGCGAAGATGTTCAGGTATCTGACTGGAGCTCGGCTCTGCTCTTGACTTTGATGCTCTGCGATTTGCACAAGAAAGGGAGAATGGATTGGGGAAAGGAGGGGGGCATGAAGACTTTTTCCCAGCCCGTAGCCAGTGTCCCTGACAAAGCGGCCCACAGACATTGCTTCAAAGATGCAATCATTTGTTCCTTTTGAACCACTGAAACAGCTCCGAGGGGAACGACGTCAATGCAATTGATTGAACATGCTCCACGAAACATCTCTCAATCACCTTCCCTCTGTTTCTGTCTCACTCCTCAGTCTTTCTCTCGCTCATTTCCAGCGCTTTCTTTCCCCGCTGTCTGTCTCGTTCCCACTCATCTCACACCCCGTCCGCTCTCCGAGGACTCTTCTCTCGTTCAATGCGTCTTGTGCTTATCACACTCCAGAAATGTCCCAATCGTTCCGGCATTCAGCCAGAAGGGTCTTGCTGAGCCGCCTGATCTTCATCAGAGATGGCGCTTGTGAAAGGCAAGCCCTGCCAGCGCAATCCTACGCCAGCTGATCCTGATCGTCAGAGCTTCTATTCCAGTGGATTCGGCGAATGAATTCATCTGCTCATACTATGCTTAAAAAATCTAATTTTTCCGCAGGTTGTTCAGCTTGAGGAGCTCTTGGCCGTTCGGCACTCCGTGTTTGTGGTCGGAAACGCCGGCACGGGCAAATCGCAAGTCCTTAAGTCTCTCAACAAAACCTACCAGAACATGAAGCGGAGGCCTGTATGGGCTGACCTGAACCCCAAAGCTGTCACAAACGATGAGCTTTTCGGCATCATCAACCCAGCCACCAGAGAGTGGAAAGACGGTAAGGGATGGGTCTACGCTTTGAAAAAAAAAAAATCCCTTTCTTTTTTAAACGATTCTGCCTGTTCTCCCCTTTGGCCCTTTGTTTTGTAGCATGACACTAAGAATAGGATTTTATTTCAGGGCTGTTTTCTAATATCATGCGTGAGTTGGCCAACATCAGCCACGCTGGGCCCAAGTGGATCGTGCTGGACGGCGATATCGATCCGATGTGGATTGAGTCTTTGAACACAGTAATGGACGATAACAAGGTACAGCACTGAGCTGAAACCTCGAAGGCCTTTTTCAACTGCTTGGTTTTGAATCCTTGACAATCATTTGAATAGATAGATGTCATTAGTCAGCCAGTTTGGGTAACAACAAATCATGTTGTACAGTATTTTTTCTGAATTGATACAACTGCAGGTGTGTTATATGTCGTTGCGAAATACTTTAGGTCCTGACTCTGGCCAGCAATGAGAGAATTCCTCTGAACCCCACGATGAGGCTGGTGTTCGAGATTAGCCACCTCCGCACTGCTACCCCTGCTACCGTCTCCAGAGCAGGTCCCAGTGCCTTCTATTACACTTACTCTGAGAGAAGAACATCTCGTTTTCACCTTAGAGTAAAACAATAGGTCCCTATCAACCAGGGGTGAACAGTAATGAAGTAAATGTAATTTGTTATTGTACTTAAGTGGTGTTTTTGTGTATTTGTACTTTTACTTTAACTTCACTATATTTTAAAGTCAAACATCTTTTACTCAACTACATTTCAAGCACGCACCAAGCAACCAATCGGTGTAGAGCACGCACTCTGCTTTTAACGTTTTGATTGCCGCTTGGTGGTATCTACTTACCACCAACATACAGTTCAGCATCAGTGCAACACCAAGCAGAACATTTTGAGAGGAATAAATGATGAAAGAAACTCCTGACTTTAACTTGCCGCACACCCGTGGCCTCATTTTAACGATTTTTTTTTTTAAGTAATGGAACAGAAGTTTTTGGGCTCATGATTATTTGAATAGATATTAATCAGTGTTTGATAACATTAAAGTCTTTTCACATAAACCGAGTTGATTAAGCAAAGAGTCTATAAATGACAATAGGAACATTATACTTGTACTTTTACTCAAGTGTAAGTTAAAAGGGAGCACTTTTACTTTTACTGGAGTCATATTTTACCTCGTGTATCTCTACTTTAACTTAAGCACATGGTTTGTGTACTTCATCCACCACTGCTAACTGCAGAACTGAACACATACCAGACCTTGAATAGGGTTCATTTATGATGTTTCATAACATTTTGGTATGTTCTTAAGTATGAAATTTGTATTGTCTTGCAGGTATATTATACATCAACTCGGCAGATTTGGGATGGAATCCACCGGTGGCTAGTTGGATTGACAGGAGAGAAATTCAGTCCGAGAAAGCCAATCTGACCATTTTGTTTGACAAGTACCTCCCGCCATGCCTCGATATGCTCAGGTCGAGGTAATGCAATAAAAAAAACAAATAAAAACGGATTGTGCCATCTGACATTTAACTTTTTTAGCTTGTAGATTTGTGCAAACTGTCCGAGGCAAATTTACAGTAAATTCCTAGAAGCTGGGTTGCCAGATTCATACTTTACTGTGTTATCTTTACATAATACCATAATCAACATTTACACTATAGTTCTGGTCTACCAAATTCAGTATTCTACTGTAATATTACATATGCTCTGTGGACAACGGTATTTGTACACCTGACTTTTCCGACCATGTTCTTACCCGAAACTGTCACCACACAAGTTGGAGGCACACAATTGTATTTGGATAAGATTTTCCTTTCAGTTGAGCTCTGAGACTCAATTTCTTTTAATAGAATTAAAGGGAATGATTTGTATTTATCCCTGATGAGCAGCTTGGGGGGAGCATATAGCACACTATATGGACAGAAACAATTGGGACACCCGACTTTCCACCTGAATGTAGTTCTTTCCCAAACTGTTACTACAAAGCTGAAGGCACACAATTGTATCGGATGTTCCTTTGCTGGAACTAGGAGTCCAAAACCTGTTCCAGCATGATAATGCCCCTGTGCACAAAGCCAGTTCCATGAAGATATGCTCTACATGGGTTGGAGTGGAAGAGCTTGAGTGGCCTGCTATTTTTCTCTGATCTAAACCTTTTGAGATAAATTGGAACTCTGACTACACTCCAGGCCTCCTCATGTCACCTACATTATGAATAAGCACAAATCTTCACAGGCACACTCTAAAATCTAGTGGAACGTCTTCCACACTGCAAGAGGTTATCATAACAGCAAATAGAGACTAAACGTGTTTGGAAAATACATACAAATATTATGGTCAGGTGTCTACACACATAGTTATTATGTGATATAGTTATTATATAAATGATACATTTCAGCTAGCGCCAATGTGCTTAATTGGCCATACAAATGCGAAACCCTGGTTCACGTGTTTTAACCATTTGCAATGTTCATACGCTTCATGATCCATTTTCAATTTTGTGTTCTTGGATGACTAAACCCCAGGCATGTTTTGGGTAATGAGTGCTCTCTTGTAAAGCAAATATGCCTACAGTGAAAAGAATACGCTGACTGGGCATTTATCTGCACTGGTTATGTGTATCTCATAACTTTATTAAAATAATGAATTGAAAATGGGTGAAGAAAAGATGAGAGAAGGACGGTCTCTAAGGCATCTCATCTGGGCTCGTATGTGAATAATAATAATAATAATATATATTTTTTTATCCTTGTCCAAAGTGTTACCACAAGGTTAGAAGCACATTGTGTAGGACGTCTTTGGATGGGGTATCATTGGATTTTTCCTTCACTTGAGCTAGGAGACCCAAACTGTTCACAAAGCCAGCTTGAAGATACGCTTGACATGAGTTTGAATGGAAGATCTTAAGTTGTCTACAATAGAGTTGTGACCTCGACCTTATTGAACACCTTATTGATGAATTGGAACGCTGATTGCACACAAGTAGACCAGCAAATAGGGACTGAATGTGGACTGGGATGTATTTATCTGTTTAATACTGCAGAAGCTGAGAGGAACATGTTACCCATATACGTTCTCCAGGAATACAATGGTCATGTGATCACAGCTGGCGTTGTTGTTTTTTTTTTTTTGTTTTTTTTTCACCAGATTTAAAAAGATCATCCCAATCCCAGAACAGAGTATGGTCCAGATGTTGTGCAATCTCTTGGAATGCCTGCTGACCCCGGAGCACACTCCTCCAGACTGCAATAAAGATCTGTACGAGCTCTACTTTGTTTTCGCCGCCATCTGGGCTTTCGGTGGGGCTCTGTTTCAAGATCAGGTACGCGTTCTTTTCAAACACTGTCCACCAATTCAATTAGAACCCCCCCCCCCAAAAAAAAAAAAAAAAAAAAAAACGTTTAAGCTATTATTGACGACCGCCACAGATGGTAATTAATTTGCCTGATTTGTTAATTTCTCCATACTGGCAGTTAAACAGTGATGAATATGGCGTTTTTTTACCCCCCAACTATTAAACATTCGAAAAAAAATGAAGGGCAAGCCTTGAGATTTGTGCGTGTCCACACAGCTGGTTGATTACAGAGTGGAGTTCAGCAAGTGGTGGCTCACCGAGTTCAAAACCATCAAGTTTCCTTCTCAAGGAACCGTGTTTGACTACTACATCGATCCTGAGACGAAGAAGTTCGAGCCGTGGTCCAAGATGGTGCCTAAGTTTGAAATGGATCCAGACGTACCTCTTCAGGTCCAGCGACGTTTTTTTTGTACCCTTTTTTAGCTCATTTACCCTTCATTAAATGGCCCCAGTGGACCGTAACTACATAATGGCCTCCATTTCCTTGAGTTTAATAGTCTTTTTGTTTGTGTAGGCATGTCTGGTTCACACCACAGAGACTATTCGTGTGAGCTACTTTATGGATCGTCTCCTGGAAAGAAGGCGGCCTGTCATGCTCGTCGGAAATGCCGGCACGGGCAAATCTGTTCTTGTAGGCAGCAAACTTGGTTTGTTAGACTCAGAGAAATTCGCAGTCAAAAACGTCCCTTTCAACTACTACACCACATCAGCTATGCTCCAAGGTAAGAATCAGTGTGTTTAACTTGATGGAGGGTGGAAAGCTTTAAGCCGTAACACGAAGTGTTGATTTCTCCGGGCGTCATCTTTTTGGTGCTCTTGTCCTCCCCTGCCTCGTCAATCTGCTGCGTTTGAAATCCGGTGTGTGCCGCCATGTGTCCCTGCTGCTTCCTCAGCACGTCTCAACCACACCAAATAAATCATGTTCATTTATCCATAACACTGATGTAGCATAAAGTGTGCGTATTAGAAATCAACTGCAGCACTATTAGTATTAGTGAGCATTAATAATCAGTATTTGTGCTGTATTTTATTTATTCAATTAGTTATATGGTTATTTGCCCGATTTCTACACAAAAATACAGTATAAAATATGATTTGCATTTGATACCACCAGACATGAGACTGAAGATATGTTCCAGTAATGTCCTGGGCAACATTTCCAGGTTATGTAACTGCATAGCATTGTGTCAAAGGGTGAAATCTGTCCTTCATAGTCCACAGCATCCAGGTTTGAGCCTTCGAGCCAAGTCCACTTTGTATCTTCCAGGCCAGTTCATAATGCCCCAGGCTTTATCCATAAAATCCCAGGCTTCATCCATAATGTCCACGCTTCATCCATAATGTCCCAGGCTCTGTCCATAATGTCCCATTCTCCATCCATAATGCTCCAAGCTCTGTCCATAATGTCCCACTCTCCATCCATAATGCTTCAAGCTCTGTCCATAATGTCCCATTTTCCATTCATAATGCTCCAAGCTCTGTCCATAATGTCCCATTCTCTATCCATAATGCTCCAAGCTCTGTCCATAATGTCCCATTCTTTATCCATAATGCTCCAGGCTCTGTCCATAATTTCCCAGGCTCTGTCCATAATGCTCCATGCTCTGTCCATAATGTCCCATTCTCTATCCATATTGCTCCAGGCTCTGTCCATAATTTCCCAGGCTCTGTCCATAATGTCCCATTCTCCATCCATAATGTCCCAGGCTCTGTCCATAATGTCCCGTTCTCCATCCATAATGCTCCATGCTCTGCCCATAATGTCCCATTTTCTATCCATAATGCTCCAGGCTCTGTCCATAATTTTCCAGGCTCTGTCCATAATGTCCCATTCTCCATCCATAATGCTCCAGGCTCTGTCCATAATTTCCCAGGCTCTGTCCATAATGTCCCATTCTCCATCCATAATGCTCCAGGCTCTGTCAATAATATCCCAGGTTCTGTCTATAATGCCCCATTTTCCATCCACAATGTCTCTGTCTATAATGTCCCATTCTTCATCCACGATGTCCCAGGTGCTATCCATAATGTCCCAAAATCTGTCCACAATGTCCCAGTCTCCATCCAGAATGCCCCAGGCACTGTCCCTAATGGTGCAGTTTCTATTCATAATGTCCCAGTCTCCATCCATAATACCCCAGACTTTGTTCATATTAATTTCTGGGTATGATTCCTTTTTTTTTTCCTCAGCGCTAATAGTTTTAAATCTTCCTGCTGCGATCTCGTACTCGCGAAACTGCAGACGGACACTCCATTAGTTGTGTTTTGTCTGGTTGGCTTATGCAATACCGCTGGACATGGACGAAAAAAATCAAACCCTCACACACTGTGTTTAAAAAAACAAATCTGGATTAATGATTAATTATTATTCATTAAAGCTTTTAATGTGACCTTACTAGCCGTCTTGGAGAAACCTTTAGAGAAGAAAGCAGGAAGGAACTACGGCCCCCCAGGAAGCAAGCGGCTCGTGTACTTTATCGACGACATGAACATGCCCGAGGTGGACGCCTACGGCACGGTGCAGCCTCACACACTGATCCGCCAGCACATGGACTACAATCACTGGTACCGGAGACTTGCTTAAATTGCTTATGGAGTTTATCAGGAAACGCGAACAGACGCAGGTCTGGATTGCCTGCATGAGCTGGGGGTTCAGAATTATTAACTGATGTTTGTCAGAGCCAAATAATAGTTGCTCGAATAAACAAATTTGCGAATTAGTGCTGCTAAGAATATCTCTGCCCCTGAGCATTGCCCGTGTGGGTGCGGATGTCAATTAGTGGGTAATTGCTATGATGTACGCAATCAGGCTGTTATTCGGGCTGAGATGCTTGCAGTATGTGGTGTTTGCTGAGTAAATTGGATCAGATTGAGCAAAATGGTGACGGATCTGGCAGGTTTTATTTGCGCAGAGAGGAGGGGAAGAGAGAGTGCAAACTCGGGTTTTGCAGTTAAGTCTGGGGTGTGTTCGATTCGAAACGGCAAGGAAATAGCTGAGGTCAGTAAATCTTCCAGTGGATTTGCGCAAGCTCTGCATGCTGAGTGAGTGGTGTGTTTGTGTGCGTGTGTGTGTGTGTCCTCAGGTACGATAGAAGCAAGCTGCAGCTGAAGGAGATCCACAACGTGCAGTACGTGTCCTGCATGAACCCCACAGCAGGAAGCTTCACTATTAATCCACGTCTTCAGGTTGCAAGTCCTTACATTATCATACACACACACACACACACACACACACACACGCAGACACGTAAAATCTTGGATTATACGCTTATTTAAATATTGCTTTCTGTATCAGTGCTGTATTTTATTGATCCAATTAGTTACATGGTTACTTGCTCTATTGCTAAAAAAATAGGGCATAAAATATTATCGTCATGCCCCAGGCTCCATCCATCCTGCCCCAGGCCCCATCCATAATGCCCCAGTCTTCACCCAGAATGCCCCAGGTTCCAACCATAATGCCTCATGCTCCATCCATAATGCCCCAGGTTACATCAATAATGCACCAGGCTCCATCCATCATGCCCCAGGCTCTATCCATAATGCCCCAGGTTACATCCATAATGCACCAGGCTCCATCCATCATGCCCCAGGCTCTATCCATCATGCCCCAGGCTCTATCCATCATGCCCCAGGCTCCATCCATCATGCCACATGCTCCATCCATCATGCCCCAGGCTCCATCCATCATGCCCCAGGCTCCATCCATCATGCCCCAGGCTCTGTCCACAATGCCCCGGTCTCTGTCCACAATGCCCCGGTCTCTGTCCATAATGCCCCAGGCTTTATCCATAATGCCCTCAGTCTCCATCCATAATACCCACAGGATTAGACCATTACAATTACAGTTACCACTAATACAATTCCCATTACAACAGTACAAATTTCTATGGGGGGTTTAATGTTTTTTGACACACCACAGAACATTGAAAGTGATAATGGAATGGTCCAATATCACCCCTTCATTTCCTCAAACATTGGCACTTTCCAGCATTATAAAGATTTTTTCTTTTGCCAAACACTAATAAATTAGGCTTTTTTGTCGAGGTTTACTAGCCATTAGAAACATTAAAAAACTAATAAACCAAGAAAAAAAATACCAGAGTGAACATTTATGCCAGAGTTTTAAAGTCATTTGTTTTAAATGCATTGAAGATCGGAATGTAATTTATTATCTATTTATGCGATCCGGTTATTCAGATATCAGACATTTTGGATATCAGTGTCTGTCTTGCCAAAGTCCTTCCTCCAGCCCCCAACTCCCAAAAATAGGAGTCAGTGGTCTTCTATTCAATGCAAATCACTTCAAACTGTTAATGAGTAGTTGAACAATGTAGCAAACTCAGGCATTGTTCAACTACTAGCCAAATTATAAGTACTAACTTACAGTGAGGAAAATAAGTATTTGAACACCCTGCTATTTTGCAAGTTCTCCCACTTAGAAATCATGGAGGGGTCTGAAATTGTCATCGTAGGTGCATGTCCACTGTGAGAGACATAATCTAAAAAAATAAATCCAGAAATCACAATAGATTTTTAAACTATTTATTTGTATGATACAGCTGCAAATAAGTATTTGAACACCTGTCTATCAGCTAGAATTCTGACCCTCAAAGACCTGTTAGTCTGCCTTTAAAATGTCCACCTCCACTACATATATTATCCTAAATTAGATGCACCTGTTTGAGGTCGTTAGCTGCATAAAGACACCTGTCCACCCCATACAATCAGTAAGAATCCAACTACTTACATGGCCAAGACCAAAGAGCTGTCCAAAGACACTAGAGACAAAATTGTACACCTCCACAAGGATGGAAAGGGCTACGGGGAAATTGCCAAGCAGCTTGGTGAAAAAAGGTCCACTGTTGAAGCAATCATTAGAAAATGGAAGAAGCTAAACATGACTGTCAATCTCCCTCGGACTGGGGCTCCATGCAAGATCTCACCTCGTGGGGTCTCAATGATCCTTAGAAAGGTGAGAAATCAGCCCAGAACTACACGGGAGGAGCTGGTCAATGACCTGAAAAGAGCTGGGACCACTGTTTCCAAGGTTTCTGTTGGTAATACACTAAGACGTCATGGTTTGAAATCATGCATGGCACGGAAGGTTCCCCTGTTAAAACCAGCACATGTCCAGGCACGTCTTAAGTTTGCCAATGACCATTTGGATGATCCAGAGAAGTCATGGGAGAAAGTCATATGGTCAGATGAGACCAAAATAGAACTTTTGGGTCATAATTCCACTAAACGTGTTTGAAGGAAGAAGACTGATGAGTACCATCCCAAGAACACCATCCCTACTGTGAAGCATGGGGGTGGTAGCATCATGCTTTGGGGGTGTTTTTCCGCACATGGGACAGGGCGACTGCACTGTATTGAGGAGAGGATGACCGGGGCCATGTATTGCGAGATTTTGGGGAACAACCTCCTTCCCTCAGTTAGAGCATTGAAGATGGGTCGAGGCTGGGTCTTCCAACATGACAATGACCCGAAGCACACAGCCAGGATAACCAAGGAGTGGCTCTGTAAGAAGCATATCAAGGTTCTGGCGTGGCCTAGCCAGTCTCCTGACCTAAACCCAATAGAGAATCTTTGGAGGGAGCTCAAACTCCGTGTTTCTCAGCGACAGGCCAGAAACCTGACTGATCTAGAGAAGATCTGTGTGGAGGAGTGGGCCAAAATCCCTCCTGCAGTGTGTGCAAACCTGTATTAAAAAAAATATTAACATTGACTTTCTCAGGTGTTCAAATACTTATTTGCAGCTGTATCATACAAATAAATACCTTAAAAATCATACATTGTGATTTCTGGATTTTTTTTTTTAGATTATGTCTCTCACAGCGAACATGCACCTACGATGACAATTTCAGACCCCTCCATGATTTCTAAGTGGGAGAACTTGCAAAATAGCAGGGTGTTCAAATACTTCTTTTCCTCACTGTATATACTCTAAAGTCAGGGGTCACCAAGCTTTTTGAAACTGAGAGCTACTTCTTGGGTACCGATTAATGTGAAGGGCTACCAGTTTGATTCACACTTCTGAAATAACAAATTTGCTCAATTTACCTTTTATTATATGTTATTATTAATAATTTATGATATTCATCTATGTGAAGACACTGATCATGTTAATGATTTCTCACAATAATTATCAACAATGATTTAACAAGGTAGGAAACAGATAAATATCAATTGCTCACTGGTAAGTGGTGCTATGGTGAGCGGGCACCATGTTGGTGACCCCTGTTCTAAGTATTTCTACTAACTACTAACCAAAGTACTTCCCCCAGCCCCCAATCCCCCCAGAATGAGGAGTAAGTGTTCTTCTCAGTGTAACTGGCTTCAAACAGTTGTGGAGTAGTTTGATATTTATTGAATTTTAGATCGAACATTTAAATCAATGTCATGATTTCACATCTACATACAAGATAATTACATAAGCGAATTTCTCTGCAGCCAATGCAGGAAATGAGAAAACACAGGGGACACAGGCAGTTTTCAAAATTCATTTTTATTGTCCCACCTGCAATTAGTTAAAGTCCATGTTTATTTACATATCTACATCTACATTTATCTACACTAAAGAATAAAGTATTGGGACACCTAACATGTCCAGGCGTTCGTGGCTCTTCCTGAACCTGTTTCCACAAAGTCGGAGGCACACTATTGTATAGAGTGTCTTATAGTGTTTTTGGAAGCGGAAGAATTTAAACCAGGAGACCCAAACCTGTTCCAGCATGGCGTTGCCCCCTGTGCACCAAAGCGAGCTCCATGAAGATATGGTTTACATGGTTTGAAGAGGAAGATCTTGAGTGGCCTGCTGTAGAGGTCTGATCTCAAACCTACTAAACACCTTTGGGATGAATAGGATCGCTGATTGCACTCTAGGCTTCCTCACCTTACCTACATCAGGACCTGGCTTTAGTAACACCCTTGAGGCTGATAAACACAAATTTCCACAAACACACTCCAAAATCTAGAACATCTTTCCAGAAGAGTGAGGGAACTAGAAGAGTGTATTGGGACTAAATGTGAAATGCAATTCTCAAAAATCACATCATACTTTTGGAAAAAATTGTGTGAGTGTGTGTGAGTGTGTGTGAGTGTGTGTGAGTGTGTGTGAGTGTGTGTGAGTGTGTGTGAGTGTGTGTGTGAGTGTGTATATATATATATATATATATATATGTATATATATATATATATATATATATATATATATATATATATATATATATATATATATATATATATATATATATATAAAATATACTCTCCCTTCCTTAAATGTCCCTCTTAGGTGCAGTGAAGTGAAATTGTCTCACACTATTGACTGAGTTACTTACCCCAAGCCCTCATGTCTGTTCTATTACAGAACAAACGAGCCAATTCGATGCACATTGAGTTAGGACACTTTAGAAAGTCCTTTTCTACCCGTTTATCGAAGAAAGTTCTCGACCCTTTTTCCATTCGCAGCGCCACTTCTTCGTGTTTGCGCTCTCGTTCCCTGGAGTGGACGCTCTCAACACCATCTACTGCAGCATCCTCAGCCAGCACCTGAGCGGCAACGGCTTCGGCGTCGCACTTCAGAAAAGCTGCGCCCATCTCGTCCAACTGGCTCTGACATTCCATCAGCGCGTGAGTGCCGCCTTCCTGCCCACCGCCATCAAATTCCACTACATCTTCAACCTGCGGGACCTCTCCAACATCTTCCAGGTATCTCTCTAACAATTCATTAAAGATACTGCCCATATGAAGCAGATATTGATGCGATGTGATACGATTCACCCCTATTGAGATGCGGCTTGAGCCGATTTCTGTTTAATTCCATGCAATATGATGCCGTGGGAATCAATATGGCACTGATAGTTCACTAATAATTCTTTGGTTCAGACAGACAGCAAGTCTTCAATTTACTTAAGTGCCTTCTGACTTTCACAAAAAGTGAAACCCCCAAAAACGATTAAACAAAACCCTTTTCTGTCTGCAGAAAGATGCAGCTCTACCTCCACCATGTTACTTTCTATTCTATGCGACTCTCAGGACACGCCTCGGTCTCCGTAGTGATGTGATGCGTCATATTCACGTAGCAGGAGCGGTGCTGCGAGAACGTGCTCGAGAAACGGTTTAGCGAGAAATCAATCTGAAAATATTGGTCACAAATTTAGGACTATTAGGCGCACCCAAATATAAGCCGCACCCACTGAATTTGACAAACATTTTTATTTTGAACATAAATAAGCCGCAGGTGTCTACATTGAAACTAACGAACTTTACACAGGCTTTAATGAAAGACAGTGTCTGTAACACGGCTTGTATCTAAACAGTAGCCTACTAAGAAAGTCATTGTTCACTGTCTTCCACTTCCTTTCACAACAATTTCTCTCTTGAGTTTTTCTTTTGGCATCGTCGTGCGTTTAAAAATCACCATCGGTGAAGCTTTTCTCCCGATGCCGTGCAGCTCAGAACACAGGTAAAGTGCGTTTTCATGCCCGGTTGTTTTCAGCGTGACGAATGATTCACATTTCCTGTAGACAGTCCGAGTGAGCGGCAGGTCAAACGCCAGAGGAACATCATCCATATTTATGATGTGGTGCGGCCCGATTCAGTGGGAGCGCATCTGATTTAATATACAGAGTTTCATTGGTTTACCTGAACCCGTTCACAATTTCATTGGTCTAGTGTTATGGGGCTTAGTTTTTTGGCTTGAAGTTTGTGAAACCGGGAAAAATCCAGGAAAAATCCATAAATTAGCTCCGTTGTTTAAGCCGCGGGGTTCAAAGCGTGGGAAAAAAGTATTGGCTTATAGTCCGGAAAATACAGTACTTATAATTATATGTTAATAAATCGATGCAAACACGTTAAAAACTATGCATCGCGAATGCCATCTCGATTTATTTCTTATCAACATTCATCACATCGATTCGAATCTCACCATCAATACCTTTCAGGTATTTCTCCAAATTCCGATCACGCTTGTCTCCAAGCTTAAATTATTCAGCGTAAGCCGACCCACGTGCCCCTGCCAGCCCTAAAGGTTACTCCAGCGTGCGTTTGAGACGTATTTAAAGTTCATCGGGCCTGATTATGCCCCGGGATCGGATTGATGGCGTTGCTTTTATGAGCCTTTCATCTTCGAGAAGTCGTTTCTCTTTTAAATGGCTATTGATTTAAAGTCAGACTTAATCGGAGAGCGGAGTTTAAGAAAAGGGCTAATAGATCACATCTCTTAGGTATTAAGTTTTTTAATGTATTTAAATGAACCGACTCGTAATGAAAATTCGGCTGAGGGCGATCCCTTGGCAAATATCTCCGACGCTACTTTTTCTGACTTAAAGGGTCTTAAATGAATAATGAATTCCTCCTGTTTTTTTTTCCCATCCATAATTCAATGGAAATTGCTTAATTTCAGACAAAAGAGCGAGGAAATTGCCACTTTTGTTCCACAATGAAAAGACTTTTGATGTTTCTCATAGCAGTTACGACCGGGTCAGCACTTGCTTACCTTTTATTTCACATTCGTTTGTATTGTACTTCCAAAACATGTTCGTACTTCCAACAAAGCCGGAGAAGCCTAGCCTACTGTAAATGCCGTGTTATCAATAACAACTTTATTCTTTAAAAGAAACATGTCCCTTCCTTTTAAATGTTCCTTCCTGACTTGTCCTGCTTTCACCAAACCTGCACTGATGTCTGGTATTTAAAAAAAGAAAAAAAACATTTATTGGACGTCTTTCTCAGTGCAGAGAAGATGAAAGACAGGAAAAAAAAAGGGGGGCTGGCCTCTAAACCCCTGTGCAGTGTTTTTAGCGCAGACAGAATGATAAAGCAAAATGAGAGAGAGAGAGAGAGAGAGAGAGAAGAATGAGAGCGGTGCAGATGAGATACAGTTAAGAGAGCATTTGAAGAGCCGACCTTATTTCTGCTGTTCTAATTCGGCTAGCAGTTCGGGCGTGCGTTGTGTGAGAGGAGCTTCATTCGGTCATGTCCGTTTGGAAGTTTGGGCAATTTCTCCTCTCTTAAAGAATCTTTTACTGAACCGTTCTTCAGGTTCGATTTTGACGTTTAAACGTTCGGTTTTCGATGGCTTATATGTTCAGGTCAGGAGAGCTGATTGATGGCTTACCTCAGAAATGTAAAAGTGAATAGTAAAAGTATATTATTTGTTAATTTATACATGCAATACTTCTGCACATTTCTACATTTCTACACTGCTCAGGGACTTTATATTTATTCGTTGTACTTCGAGAGCTTTTGTACATTTATCACTGTCAAAGATTTATATTTATTTGCTGTGTCTATATTTATATTTACAAATGTATCTGCACTTGCACACAATAATACTCTGGTAGATGCTAAACTGCATTTTGAACTATGCAATGACACAATATAATACCATCCATCCATCCATCCATCCATCCATCCATCCATCCATCTTCACTATATTACCAAAAGTATTGGGTCACCTGACCTTTCCTCCTATATGTGGTTCTTTTCCAAACTGTTACCACAAAGCTGGAGGCACACAGGCACACAAAACCTGTTCCAGCATGGTGATGCCCCTGTGCACAAAGTGAGCTCCTTGAAGATCTGGTTTACATGATTTGGAGAGGAAGATCTTCAGTGGCCTGCTATAGAGCTCTAATCTGGAATTGGAACACTTTCGCAAACACCATTGTGGCTGATGAACACAAATATCCATAAGCACACTCCAAAATCTAGTGGAACATCTTCCCTGAAGAGTGGAGGGAATTATAATAACAAATTGGTACTAAATGTGGAATGCGATGCTAAAAAAAATCACATAGTGTACTTATGACCAGGTGACCCAATACTTTTGGCAATATAATCTGTCTGTTTGTCTGTCGAAGTGGTAGAGACTTACATTCATCTCATTCATTCAAACGAGCAGCTATAGGTTTTCAGGGGCCCAGAAATGGAAAATAGGTGTCAGTAGGATTTTAACTCTCATCCGAAGTCTTGAAATTAAAGATATTAATTTCCTCTTAACATATTACATACAGTGCACTCTCATTATTTCAACTCATTATTGCCATATGTACTAGAAACATATCAACACTATTAACATATTTACTCTTTTCATTTCACATATTTCCAGCGTCCACGATACAGACATAAGATTCGCATGTGCTTTTTTGAAACATTAAACATGGCAGAAGGTGCGATAAGTATGAGGTAGATATGATAAATATGAGGTTGAAGTCAGAGCTCTGAAACAGGCCACTGAAGATCTTCTTCTCCAAACAATATAAAGCATATCTTCTTGGAGTGGTTTTGTGCACAGTGGCATGTTGGAACAGGTTTGGATCTCCTAGTTCAAGTCGAGGAAAATTTTCACATTACCACATCCAAAGATATCCAACTTTGTGGTAAGGGTTTGGGGAAGAGCCAGATATGGCTGGAAAAGTCAGGTGTTCCAATAATTAGTTCAACACACTACTAACATAGTCACTGTAAACATTAGTAACACTGATGTTTTATTCATTATATTGTATACCAAAAAACAAATAAATCCTCATTTAAATATTGCAATAAGCTTCAGTGTGTATCTGGACTTCTCTGACAGAGCTAAAGTAATTAATTTATAGCCTGCGAACGTGGATGCTTAGATAATAAGGCTCCATCGAGATCGGAATCCATCGGCAGGCATCGTGTAGGCTCTGCTGCGAGCTGACAGCCTTGTGCGTCCTGTAGGCTCTGCCGTAACGGGGAGGCAGAGCTCTAGGCAGTTTTGCCGCGTGCGCCGTGTGTCTGCATGCGTGCATGTCATCTTAACTGACTTCTCCAGGAACGTTCTTGCCGAGGGAAAGCCGGGGACCGCCGAGCTCATCCAGATTGAACGGCCGATCAGTTTGATTTATTTGTTTATCAACCCAGGGCACCTTACGGAACCTTGTTATGCCACCTTTTCAAAAGACGTTTATTTGATAGGCAGGTCTTTTGCGTCACTTTTGCACTCGTACCGCGTCAATAAATAAAAACAGAATGCAAAGATTTGCAAATCTTATAAACTTATAATTTGTTCACAATAGAACATAGTGTATCTTAGAGAGACAGAATCGTTTAGAAGTAAAGATGGGCAGAGCTTCAACAATATGTGAAAAACTTTATTCTGAAATTGTTCCCCAATTTGTAGACAATGTTCAACATAAAATTGCAAAACAGTTGAATATCTCATTAATTACAGAGCAATATTGAATATGATTCTGTAATGTAAATCACTGGAGCTCATTAACACCTCCAGAAATCACGGAACAGTTTGTCATCCACAAATGCAGGTTAAATCCCTATCAGGCAAAGAAGAAGATAATGTGTGAATGTGATCCAGAAATAGCGCCATCATCTCTGGGCCAAAACTTATTTAAAATGTTCTGAGGCAAAGTGGAAAACTGTTCTGTGATCAGACAAATTGAATTTATTTATTTCTTTTTTGGAAACCATGAACACCACGTCCTGCGGACTAAAGAGGAGAGGGACCATCCGGCTTGTTATCAGTGCTCAGTTCAAAAGGCCACATCTCTGATGGTATGGGAGTGCATTAGTGCTGGTGGAATGGGCAGCATGTACTTTTAGAAAGGCTTTTTTAAATGCTAAATGGTGTTTCAGAGCAACATTTCATTTCACGTTTTCTTTCATCCAGAAAAACATCTTTTTTCGGGGAAGGCCTTGCAGTTTTGCAGTACAAGACAATGTGAACTGCATACTGCATAAAAACAAAAATCAATACAAAAGCATGAGTCCGGGTGCTGCCTGCCTGTCTAGACCTGTCACAATTCGAAAACATTTGGTGCATCAAGAAGCAAAAAACACAACAAAGAAAACCCAGAACTCTTAAGCAGCTAGAATCCTGTATCACAGTGGTCCCCAAACATTTTTGCTCTACGAACTGATTTAATGTTAGACGATATTTTCATGGACCAGTCTCTAAGGTGTGGCGGGCAAATATAATAATAAATGTGAATCCACTGTGTTGTTTTTTGTTCATTTTGATAGCTTGGGTTTTTTTTTATTTAGCGGTAATGTATTATGGGTTACCGGTCGACATGTCATTAAGACGTGTGACAGAGGCAAGCACCATGACATGCATCAAGAGTGAGTCATAGCCAGATGTGGCAGAGAGAATCCGGTAATTTTCCAAAATAAAACATTGTTCAGAATCTGTTAATAAATAAAACAGAAATAATGTAATGTGAGTTATGTATTCTTTCTGTGCGGCCCCGTACCGGTTGGGGACCACTGCAGTATCAGACACAAATGGACAACATTCCTCTCCTAAAACTTTAGCAACCGGTCTCCTCATTTCCCAGATGTATACGGTGAGAAGACCTGATGCTACACAGTGGTACATATGTCCCTTTCCCAACTTTTTTGAGATGTGTGGCAGCCATTAAAAATACAAAATGACCTTATTTCTACCTTAAAATAGTATATATTCTCATTTAAAACATGTTTTTTTGTTTATTTGTGTTACTGAGAATAGAATATGGATTTAATAAAATTTAAAGCATTCTGTTTTTGTTTATATTATGCAACTTTTTTGGAATTGGGATTGTACATAATACCATTCGCAGACTATTAAATCGTATGTTTATGGAGTTGAGGACTAAAGTCCTGGTGAATTAGCAGTGTATTTGCACAGATGGTGCTGTGTCCTGAACAGTTTCGTTAACAGTTTGCCTCAGTCCACAGTGCCTTGTCTTTTATATCAGTGACGCCAGAGGTTGTCGGTTGTCACATCAAGATCGAGAGTGAGTTTAATCCCATGCTCCTGAGGTACCAGTCACCGGTTCTTCTGTCCTTTTTCTCTTCTCTTTGGATGTGTCCGATTTGTCCTGACGCCCTACCTCTGGATGGGGTTCTCTTCAATTGGAGACCACCCTGTGCAGCTGAGAATGGTGCCACCTCACTGGCCTAAAGATCGGGCACCTCAAGAACTTTGAGGATGGATTTGGATTGTAATTAATATAAACACTGACCTTCCGATCAGTAACCCAGATCCTTAACCACTGAGCTACCAACACATTTAAACATGCAATTATAGGGAATGAGGCCAATATCACGCTTTGGTGTACATCAACTGAGGCAGAAAAATGCCCACAATGCACCCTGCTGGCAAAATCCCATTTGCATACCTGACCACAGATTTTCACACTGTCCGAAATCTGATTCATTGCCTTTTAATCAAGCAATTAGCAGCCATTATGCACCGTTCGTGGTTGAGTCTGGGTTTTTTGCGGACCGCCCGATGATTACAATGCATGCCGTTTAGTTACATTCAGCAGCTTGTGGTAAATGTAAGCATCATTTAGTAACAATCAATTAGGAACTAATGGGGCTTAGTGCAAGTCGGGGAAATCAACAGGAAGCCGTCTTAATGATCGAGGAGTCCGAATCGAGAAGGTCTGAAGGTTGAAGGTATATAGAAAGTTAGCTTATATAGGCAGCTGGTTATTTTCCTTCTAATGAATCAGCGCCTTGGTGGAACATTGAGGCCAGGAGGTTCAGGGTGCCCACAGGAGGTCTTTTAATGCCAGGTAGTTTATTGTAAGAATTTATTTCTTGTTTTAAGAGTGTTTTCAAATAAACACATTGGTTCTATTGAATAATCATGTACACATATTTATTTTGGAACTTGCCTGCAGCTCTGCCTCCAAAAGCAGAGGATACAAATTGAACTTTTGTTGTTAATCAAGTTGTTGTAGTTGTTGTCATTAGTAATGGTGGCCCTGGAATTCTTGGTGCTGTTGTTGGTGGTGGTATTTTAGATTTTGTTTGTTTTTTACCTTGTTGATGTTTTAGGTGGTGTTTTGGTGGTGATGTCTTTGGTGTTATTTGGTGTTTCTGGTGTTGGTGATGTTTTTGGTGTTAGTGGTGGTGGTAGTTTTGATAATATTGTTGAAGTGGATGGTGATAGAGGTGATTTTTGGTGAGGGTTGTTTGTTTCTGGTACTAGGGATGTTTTGGAGGTGGGTAGCAGTAATGTTTTGATGGTCTTGTTGGTGGTGTCTGGGATGGATTGGGGTTGGTGGCGGTATTGTTTTCATGACAATATTGATGGTGATGTTTTTGGTGGAAATTGGTGTTTCGTGTATTGGTGATTTTTCCGGGGTTGTTTGTTGTGTTGGGGTTGGTGGTGGTTTTACTGGTATTATTGGTGGTGTTTTTGGTGGTGTTTGGTGTTTCTGGTGTTGTTTATGTTTTGCGATTCGTGATGGTGGTAGTTTTGGTGATGGTAGTTTTGATGGAATTATTGGTGGTGCTGTTTTTCGTGTTGTGGATGTTTTGTGGGTTGGTTGTAATAGTGTTTTGGTGGCACTATTATAGGTGATGTTTTTGGTGGTGTTTGGTGTTGATGTTTTTGTGCCGCTACTATTGGTAGCGTGATTATAGGTGATGTTTTTGGTGATTATTGGTGTTTCGGGTGTTGGTGATATATTTAAACACTTGTTTGTAGTGTTGGGGTTGTGCTATTATTTGTGGTGATGTTTTTGGTGGTGATTGTAGTTTTAGTGACATTGTTGATTGTGATGTTTTGTGCAGTGTTTATGGTGTTGTTTGGTGTTTCTGGTGTTGGTAAGGTTTTTAGTGTTGGCGGTCATGTTTTAGTGGCGGAGATTTTGATGGTGTTATTGGTAGTGATGTTTTTAGTGGTGTTTGGTGTTTTCTGGTGTTGGTGATGTTTTCAGGGTTGTTTCTAGTGTTGTGGTTGTTGGGTGTATTTAGTGATATTGGGTGGTTGTTTGGTATTTTACATGGGGGTGGTGGTGGGTTCTCTTTAGTGATTTTGGTGCTGTTTTTGGCATTGGTTCTGTCATTAATGGTGGTGCTGGTTTGGTTTTGTTTCATGTTTTTGGGGCATGACGGTCTGATGTTTTTTTGTGTTGCTGTTGGGGATGTTTTTGTTGTGTCTGTGTTTTTGAATGATATCAGGAAATGTGCAGGTCATACAAAATGCATTTTGATTTCAATTCTCTATACTTTTGTCTCCAAGACAATGAAAACAGTCAGTCTCCTCAGGTAATTAAGACATCGTGTGCCACGGCATTTCAAAATTTGCCCTCTATTATAAATTTCAGAAATGGATTTAATCTCCTTTAGAAGTCAATTTCCTTATAAACTTGTTTTGACACACAATAAATGGTTTATTTCCCTCTCTGTTCAACCTGTCAGACCTCCATAAGCCTGAGGATTTCTGTTCGCTCCGTATTCGGCCTAAATACTTCTTCCATACTATGTCTTCCAGGATGGTGCAGGGTTTCATTATGAACTCTACATTACGTACTTATTTTCCCTTCAGCTTCGAACGAACAAATGAGAAATAAAAAAAAATGCATTTAGGATTGTGTGCAATGACTTTTTTTCTCCATTTCAGGGCATTCTCTTTTGCAAAAATGAGTGCATCAAGACACCTCAGGACCTTGTAAAGATCTACCTCCATGAGTCCAATCGAGTTTATCGGGACAAGATGGTGGAAGACAAGGACTTTTCCACTTTCGATAAGCTGCAGTCTGAAGTGGTGGGAAAGTTTTATGAGGTGAGAGGCCGAGGCTTCAGTTTGACAAAGCGGCCTGTGGTCATTAAGGCATGTGTGTCTGGTTCAGCGAGGATGTTCTGGTTTGGTCAGTCAGTACTGCCTTAGACAGACAAAGTTAATCAGAGCTAAAGCCTGTCAGTGCGCACCACCATCAGTCCAGCAAATTAGTGGAAAAGCTGAAGGATAAAAAAGAAATGATGTAATGGCTGTTCTTTCTGCTGCCCACTGACTCCCTCAGTTTATCACAGAGTGGTTATTCTTGTAGAAAAAGAGGAGAAAACTGACAAGCCTATCCTGCTATTCTTCTGTAAAGCAGCATTCTGTCAACTTCATGACACACACACTCACACCAAACACACACACACACATTCTCAACTCTCCCCAGTCAAATCTGCCAAGTCCTGTTGCGTCAGTCTATCATGTCAGCCAAGAAAGGAAGCTTCCCAAATCTAGCGTAGGCAGCAGCTCTGTGAAAGAAAAAAAAAATTATGCATTGTGTTAATAGCATGAATTAAAACGAAAGAATGGACGGTTTTTGGTGAATATTATTTTAATAGATAAGGACCAGGATCTCCCTCGAAGGCAGCAGCACTCTAAAGTTATTGGTATTCTATGTTTAATATTTGATGGTATTCTAAAGCGAGTTTGTGTTCCCACTAGGACATGGACGAAGCTCTGGCGGAGGCCAAGGTGATGAATATGTACTGCCATTTTGCCTTGGGCATTGGCGAACCAAAATACATGCCTGTGCAATCTTGGGAAAGCCTGAACAAAACCCTACTGGAGGCTCTGGACAGCTACAACGAGGTCAACGCGGCACTCCATCTCGTTCTCTTCGAGGACGCCATGTGTCACATGTATGGTTGGAGATACCCGTTGAATTTTATCAATATGTAATAGGGATGTGCATTTCCATAACTGCGTCTGATGCGATTCGCATGTCGATGCTTAGCCAACGATACGATACATTAAAGATACATTTGAAGCGATTTTACTCGGTTCAGACAGACCACAAATCATGAATTTGCCTTCTGACACGCCTCGGTTTCCATAATGTTGTGAAACGTCAGATCATGAGCTTAATATATATATATATATCTTAATATTTATTACATATATTACAGAGACGGGAAGTACAACAAATACTTTGTTACTCTACTGAAGTAGATTTTTCTGGTATTCGTATTTGAATTCATTATTTATTTTTCAGGACAACTTTTTAATTTTACTCATTACATTTTTCACTAAAATATGTCCTTTCTACTTCGTACATTTTCAAGCCATTTTTGGCGACTCAATATTTTTTCTTTTCACTGCGCGCCGTTTTCAGCCCATCAATCGATTTCCAGTCATTGCGCTGCTTTTTTAATCTACCACTGCCGTATCATTTCCTGGCTCTCACACACCACAGACGTAGGCTAGCATAGGAAGGCGATGAGTCAGAGGGAGTCAGCAATGTGAAAAAATGACTGATCATCATCATCTTTGCCCTGCTTGTTTTGTATATGGTGATTGTTCAGCCTGAATATATTTGTTAAATAACACAATTTTATATTAATGTGATGTGACGTCCAGTTACCAGTGTGACACTAAAACAGGTAGTAGTATAGTCTAGTAATGTCTTTTTACTTAAGTACATGTCAGAGCCTAAATTTCTTTACTTTAACTTTAACTTTAATTAAACATAAGTATCTGTACTTCTGCTTGAGTAAAGGATGTGTGTGTGTGTGTGTGTGTGTGTGTGTGTGTGTGTGTGTGTGTGTGTGTGTGTGTGTGTGTGTGTGTGTGTGTGTGTGTGTATATATATATATATATACACACACACACACACACACACACACACACACACACACACACACACACACACACACATAATTAGGACCTAGGAGCTCGACAGATTACAAAATTTGGTTTATTGAAAATCAGTAGGTGAAACTCATTCATTAGCCACAGTGGATTAAACAGTCCATCTCATCTCTCGCTTGCTACACTTCAGCAGAGACTGTTCTTTCCCACGCGATTCCCAATCACTGTTCTCATGGTATCATCTACAGATCTTATTCAAAGTTGTAGTACATCATTTATAAATTCAAATTTTTACTTTGTAGTTAAAGGCAAATATGTTAAAAACAGCGCATCACATCGGTAACATTGATGCCGATTCACTGATGCGAATCGGTTAAACTTACATTAACTACGATTTATCATTGTACCTGCGGCATTGTAGAAAAAGTACGAGGGAAGAGTTACTCTGATCGCGGTGCTGTGGATGAGAAGGGGAAAAAAAAAAGATGATGACAGTGATGGTGATGATAATGCTGATAACGAACCGACAGCGATGCGCTTCCTCAATAACAACTCTAATTCCTTTCCTCTCGCGTTTCCACCCTTCTTGTCTGCTTCAGCTGTCGCATCAACCGCATCCTGGAGTCTCCCAGGGGAAACGCCTTGCTGGTCGGGGTGGGCGGGAGCGGCAAGCAGAGTCTGACGAGACTGGCAGCCTTCATCAGCTCCCTTGAGGTCTTCCAGATTACTCTGAAGAAAGGATACAGCATTGCCGATCTCAAGGTAGCACGGGCGCATCACTTCCCGAGCACTTCATTCTGTTCTCAAAGCGACACCCTGATGAGATGAGATGTCATGCTTTCGTTTATTGGACTGTACATCAATGCGACAACATATACACTAGTAACATTTAAATAAGTATCCTGAAGCCCTTTTCAACTTTATGGTATTACACAGGATTGCAAAATGACAGTCTGAAGGGTTTGTGTGTGTGTGTGTGTGTGTGTGTGTGTGTGTGTGTGTGTGTGTGTGTGTGTGTGTGTGTGTGTGTGTGTGTGTTTAGAGCGATTTGGCCACGCTGTACATCAAAGCCGGGGTGAAGAATATTGGCACGGTGTTCCTCATGACAGATGCCCAGGTTGCAGATGAGAAGTTCCTTGTGTTAGTCAATGATCTTTTGGCATCAGGTAAGCACAGACATTTACAAACTCACGGCCCGGCTTTCAAGTCGGCCTTATTTTTCCGCCAGCTATTAAGCCTAGGCTAAAGGATCGAAACAGTAGTGTTTTTCCTAAGCTTGAAAGTCAATTTGTCATATTTCTTGTAATAAAACCTGACAAAAAAAATCATTTAAAACCCCCAAATCACTTAGCTGTCGTTGCTCTGGCTTCTCCCTTTTCTTCCTCTTCTGTATATTTCTTCACACCAGGTGAGATCCCAGACCTGTTCCCTGACGACGAGGTGGAGAACATCATAAACGGCATGAGGAACGAGGTGCGCAGCCTGGGCCTTCTGGACACCAGGGAGAACTGCTGGAAATTCTTCATTGACCGTGTTCGCCGGCAACTTAAGGTGCGTCAGGAGTCACAGGAGTGTTAAATTGGAAGCTCAATATGTACTGATGTAGATCAGTAATGGACTGTCAGGAAGTAAATGTAATTCTTTACTGTACTTAAGAAGCTTTACCTTACTGAAGTATTTCCGTTTGGGGAGACTTTTAACTTCACTACACACAAGTCAAATATCGTACTTTTTTACTCAACTACATTTTGCGAATTCAGTCTATTTATTTATGAGTGGATAAAAATGTGACTGGCCACCACGCAGCAAGCCAATCAGTGTCCAGTTTTCTAATCGTTGTGTTTGCTGCTAGGTGATCTCTATTTAGCATCAACATAGTTTAGCGTTGGTTCAACACTAAGCAAAACATTTTGAGAGGAATAAATGAGCCATTAGGGTTGCAAAAGCCTTAGTGCCGGTCCCAAGCCCGGATAAATGGTTGCATTAGGAAGGGCATCCAGCGTAAAAAACATGTGCCAAATCAAACATGCGGATGGTCCGCTCTGTCGACCCCTAATGGGAGAAGCCAAAAGAAATGATGGAAGAAACTCCTGGCTCGAACTCGCCGCAACACCCGTGACCTTTATTACGTGAATTTATGAAAGTAGTTGAAAAGAAGGTTTTGGGCTCATGATTATTTGAATAGTTATCAATCAGGGTTTGACTCATTTATATCATTCAAATTTTTGATTTGTGTGTTGAGTCACATTCGAGTCTTTTCACATAAACTAGGTTGATTAAGCAAAGAGTTTTGTGACAAAAATGATAGTAGGAACATTATAGCCATAATAAATCAGTACTTTGGATACTTAAGTACATTTAAAGGCAAATACTTTTGTACTTTTACTGAAGTGAAAAAGGACATGGTTTGTGTACTTCATCCACCACTGACGTAGATTGACTGGGCTGAAATCTGTTCCTATACTTTTGCATAATCATGTATGGTTGCTTTTAAATCGGAAGGTCTCCATTCGAGAGAGTTTGATGACCAAGGCCTCCCATTCTGTTGTGCAAGAAATGGGGTGCCCCAAAATAGTCGAAGATTCAATGCTTCGATAGGAGGAGCCTCATTCGACTACCAGTCCCACAGGCGAATCTTCTGAGACGTGTTATGACACGAGGATCGTGTTATTTTGGTTATATGGGGTGCTCAATATCTGATTTCACATAGAACTACTGGTTTTCTCTCAAGTTCATATACAGATTATTGTGATAGTGCTGTAAATAAACATGTGAAAAGAAGCTTTAAATAAATGTTTTTCATGTGCGTGAATAAATCCAACCCGTGACAGATTTAAGTTTTACTTTCCCTGATCCGTGATTGACACAGAAGCATCTTGGTATTTGGATATTTTTGTAGTTATTTCTGCTATTTCTTAGGTTTATCGGTCCAAATATTTTTATACATTTTCTTCTCGCTAATTTTGGTCGAGTTTCTGAATATCGTGGCTTTAAAATGTTATGAGGAAACATTTTTTTTTATTGCCCTTCATTTCAACTTTAAAAAGATTTATTAAACATTGCTACTTTAGTCTATCACTTGACAGACCGTTTTGGTCGTCGTGTGGAAAAGAAAAAAAAAATACCCACACATGATTCGACTATCAGTTGACTATAGGCAAGACTTTACCATTCTGATTCGAATATGTAAATCCTTAGTCTTGGACAAATCCCTTGCAAGGAATGTAAAAAATGTGTCAAAAGGATGAGCATGTTCTAAAGTTTACTTTGAGAACATAATAGGGATTGTCCTTCAACCAGTCTTGGGGTTTCCTATATTTGCAGGTAGCACTGTGCTTTTCTCCAGTGGGCAACAAGCTGAGGGTTCGTAGCAGGAAGTTCCCGGCCGTAGTGAACTGCACCGCGATCGATTGGTTCCACGAGTGGCCACAAGAGGCACTGGAGTCAGTCAGCGTGAGGTTCCTCCAGGAGGTGGAGCACATTGAGGTAAAAAACGCAGGGGTCAAACCCGCTGTTACTCAGGGGGTTTAGAAATGCAATTTGATCTACAGTGATGTATCATTTCCGCATAAATCTAGATAGTATGCGAGAGCAAACAACTCCCAAGGTGAGCATGTTAACATAATTCAATGCAAGTAAAGATGCCTGGAGTCACGAGAGAAATAATTAGTGTGGGCCGGGTGGCGTGGTGTGGTGTAAAGTCATTCTCAGTGTCATGTTTGGAAGGTAATGAAATGATGATCAGAATGGAATGGATTGACACCTCTGGCAAGGTGTTGTTCTTTTGCGCTTGGATGGAAATGAGATTTTCTTTCCTTTTTTTCTCCCCCCACATGTGTTTCTTAGCCACAAGTGAAGGACTCTGTGAGTAAGTTTATGGCGTACGTCCACGTCAGCGTCAACAAAATCTCTAAGGACTACCTGGTCAATGACCGGCGATACAACTACACTACCCCCAAGTCCTACCTAGAGCAGATCAAACTCTACAGGAACCTGCTGGCTCTCAAGAGGAAAGACCTCAGCATGAAGATGGAGCGACTAGAAAATGGCCTTCAGAAGCTCAACAGCACCTCGGCGCAGGTACGTCCTTTGTCCTTCCTATCTACCTGCAAGGTCTGGGTCACTTTAAAACACCTAGTTTCAGATTACAGATATATTATACAGTATATGGAGAAATGTTTGTGGACACCTGACCAAGATTGATTTGTGCTTTTGTGTCAATTTGCTGACATAATGACCTCTAGTCGTCTGGGAAGATGTTCCACTAGATTCTGGAGTGTGCTTGTGGAGAGGGGTACAAGGGGGTTAGTAAAATCAAGTACTGATGTAGGTGAGGTGAGTCAGCCTGGTGTGCAGGTCAGCGTTCCAATTCATCCTCTCCAATTCATTCGTTCATTCAAAGCTCTCCAATGAGGTTAAGGTCAGAGTAGGTCATTCAAGATCTTCCAGTGTGATTTGGACTCCATGCCATGAAATCCAAATCTTTATAGAGCTCAAGTGAAGTCAAGAAGCCTTTGTTGTCATTCCAACTACATATATAGCTGATGCAGAGGTGGAAGGTAATGAAATACAAATACTTTGTTACTGTACTTAAGTAGATTTTTCCGGTATCGGTATTTTACTTCACTATATATTTTTCACTCATTAAATGTTTTACACAAATATCTGTACTTTCTACTTCTTCCATTTTCAAAACAGAGAGTTTAAATCTATTTGGTGACATGAACAAGATTTTTTTTTAGCCCATCGACCTATTTCCTGTCAATGCACGGCTTTTTCAACCTACCGTTGGTGTATCATTTACTGGCTCTCACGCGCCACAGATGTATGCTAGCATACGAAGCTAACAACGAGCAAAGCATGTGTATGAGACAGAGGGAGTCATGATCACATGATCACCATCATCTTTTCTCTGCTTGTGTTCTGTATGGTGGTTGTTCAGCCGGGATACATTTATTTAGTAACAAACTTTAAAATTTGTTTTGTATTAATATATGAATTTGATGGAAAGTCCAGTTACCAGCATCACACTCAGACAGGTGGTTGTAATGGCTACTTAAATGTTTTTAAAGTCTCTGGTAAAAGTTGAAGTACCGATTACACTTATTTCTTCTTAAGTTAAATTATGGGCATTACCATGTACTACATGTACTAAGTCCCTATAAAGTACATCATGTTCAGCCAAGACTGGACTACTGCAACTCTCTGCTGGCAGGTCTTCCTCTGAACGCTATTCGTCCACTGCAAATGATCCAAAACGCAGTTGCACGACTTGTGTTCAATCAGCCCAAGTTCTCCCACACCACCCCACTGCTGCGCTCCCTTCACTGGCTTCCAGTAGCTGCACGTATCAGATTTCAAACACTGAAGCTTGCCTACAAGGGCAAAAATGGACCAGCACCATCTTACCTCAGAGACCTCATCACACCACGCACTGCACCACGCTGTCTGAGATCCTCCAGCACTGCTCGAATGGTACCACCTTCTATCAGAAAGAGAAGTAAGTATACCTCAAGGCTCTTCTCTGTTCTGGCACCGAGGTGGTGGAATGAACTTCCCCTAGATGTCCGTACAGCGGAGTCCCTGACTATCTTCAAGCGGCGGTTGAAGACCTTCCTCTTCATGAAACACTTAAATTAGCACTTTCCAAGTTTGCCTTGTAGAATTCAAGAGTTATATTTATATTAAGTTTGTAATCTTGCATACCAGTGTAGATTTATTCATTACTAGAGACTCAAAGCACTTTTGTACGTCGCTCTGGATAAGGGCGTCTGCTAAATGCCGCAAATGTAAATGTAAAACAAAAGACCACGCAAACACAGTACAAGAACGTGCAGAAGAGATATAAATAGCGCTGACCAGTTTACCTACTTATAATTTGTAAAAAAAAGAGAACTATAAATAAAAGTGTACTTGTAAACATTTAGAAAATAATTTGTGCAATACAGCAACAGCAGCAATCGAGTTGTTATGCTGGAACAGGTTTATGTCTCTTAGTTCAACTAAAAGAATAATTTTATACTAATGCATCTAAAGACATCCGATATAATTGTGTACCTCCAACTTTGTAGTAACAGTTTGGGAAGACCCGCAAATGGCTGGAAAAGTCAGGTGTCTTAATACTTATATCCATGCTATATAGCGTATCATCAGCTTACACACTCAGCAAAACAACAATCACCGGGCTAAATTAATATCCATTGAAATAGATTTTTTTAAGCCTAGTGATGTCAGTGTTTCAGGATAGATGTGGTCCTTTTGCGATGCCCAGCATAATTTGAACGAGAGCGTGTCTGGGAAATCCTATTGAACGAATGCAACGACACGTGTGGCATTGTACCTCACCGTATAGTCCATCACCGGCTTTCCGGTTCTCATTTACTGAAATAAGCTTTCATAAGAAATAAACTGAAGACTGACGTAATTGTATTTCTGGATTCATAATAGGAATGTGCATCTCCGTAACCGAGTCCAATGCATAGCCAATGATACATTAAGGATACATATAAAGCAGCTATCAATGCGATGCGATTCACCCCTATTGCGATGCAGTGCGGATCCGATTCCGATTTGTTCTGATACAATGCAGTGAAAAAAATATACAATGCCATTCAATTCAATACGGTTTAGATAGATCAGTTTTATTGGGTTAGACAGAGGATAATACATTACCTTAAGTGTCTTCTAAATAGAAAAACAGAGGTTCTTTTGCTGTTCTGTCTCCAGGAAGATGCAGCTCTACCTCTGCCATGTTAATCTCTATTCTATGTGACTCTCAGGACACGCTTCGGTCTCCGTAGTGTTGTGATTGCCATATTCACAGTGGTGCTTTTTAAATAATAAAACTAAAGCATAGATAGATAGATGAGGTCTACAAGAGGTCTAGCATTGTCTTGCATTAGGAGGAACCTAGGGCCAACCGCACCGGCATATGGTCTCACAAGGGGTCTAAGGATCTCATCTCGGTACCTAATGGCAGTCAGGCTACCTCTGGTGAGCACATGGAGGGCTGTGCGGCCCTCCAAAGGAATGTCACCCAACACCATTACTGACCCATTGCCAAACCAGTCATGCTGGAGGATGTTGCAGGCAACAGATCGTTCTCCATGGCGTCTCCAGACTCTGTCACGTCTGTCACATGTGCTCAGTGTGAATCTGCTTTCATCTGTGAAGAGCACAGGGTGCCAGTGGCGAATTTGCCAATCTTGGTGTTCTCTGGCAAATGCCAAACGCCCTGCATGGTGTTGGGCTATAAGCACAACCCCCACCTGTGGACATCGGTCCTCCTGCTGGGTTGTTGCCCTCCTACAGCCTCCTCCACGTCTCCTGATGTACTGGCCTGTCTCCTGGTAGCGCCTCTATGCTCTGGACACTACGCTGACAGACACAGCAAACCGTCTTGCCACAGCTCACATTGATGTGCCATCCTGGGTGAGCTGCACTACCTGAGCCACTTGTCTGGGTTGTAGACTCCGTCTTATGCTACCACTAGAGTGAAAGCACTGCCAGCATTTAAAAGTGACAAAAACATCAGCCAGAAAGCATAGGAACTGAGAAGTGGTCTGTGGTCACCACCTGCAGAACCACTCCTTTATTGGTGGTGTCTTGCTAATTGCCTATAATTTCCACCTGTTGTCTATTCCATTTGCACAACAGCATGCGAAATTGATTGTCAATCATTGTTGCTTCCTTAGTGGGCATTTTGATTTCACAGAAGGGTGAAATGATTTGGAGTTACATTGTGTTGTTTAAGTGTTCTCTTTATTTGTTTGAGCAGTATATATATATATATATATACACACACACACACACACACACACACACACACACATATATAAAGCATTTCACTGCATGTCGTACTCCTTATGAATGTGTATATGACAAGTAAAAAATTAAAAATCTTTAAATTAACATTTTTTTAAATGTAAATAAATATATATGTGGATAAATGTACAGCAAATAAATATAAAGGCTCTGGGCAGTTTATAAGATTATGACTAGTGATCAAGTAACACTAATTATTTTTTCATCATGGCACCTGTAAGTGGGTGGGATATTTCAGGCAGCAAGTAAACTTTTTGTCCTCAAAGGTGATGTTTTAGAAGCAGGAAAAATGGGCAAGTGTAAGGATTTGAGCGAGTTTGACGAGGGCCAAATTGAGACGGCTAGACGACTGGGTCAGAGCATCTCCAAAACTGCAGCTATTGTGGGATTTTCCTGGTCTGCAGTGGTCAGTATCAATTAAAAGTGGTCTAAAGAAGGAAAAGCGGTGAACAGGGTCTTGGGCGGCCGAGGCGCGTAAGGGAGCGAAGGCTGGGCCTTGTGGTCCTATCCAACAGGCGAGCTCCGGTAGCTCAAACGGCAGAAGAAGTTGATGCTCGACGGATCAGGACTGTTTTTGGCAACAAAAGGTGGACCAACACAATATTAGGCAGGTGGTCACAATGTTATGCCTGATCGGTGTATATATGAACATATACGAGTAGTTAAATTAGTGCTGGATGTGTGTGAGGCACAATATGTGATTAGAATATGTGATATAAAAATGTACAATGTATGTACAACTGTACAAACGTTAAATACAGTGTACATACAGATGATCTTCTAATAATTATATGTAAAAAATCGTTTTTTACCGATGCAAATATAAAAAAAAAAAAAAAGATTCATAGGGATATGCCAACTATCAGATGCACACTTTTCAAAATAGACGTATCACATCGCAGGTGGTGAATCTTAGCATCCCTACTTCATAGATATCTGTTTATAAAGACACAATGGAATGAGCTTTACGTGGTCCGAGTTGGAGTTGTCCATACTGGTCCTGGAAGAGTAGGGGGTCAGTCGTTCTCGATTCTGTACGCTCCATATTGTACACTATGTGCATAAAAAAAAAAGTCAGAAAGGGTCACTGAAATGAATTCCATCTCCTGTGTCGACCGCAGCATGCTATTTTGCATAAGGTTAATAATGTTTAATAAAAGGCTTCTAGAACTTGGAAACATCCTCCGTCGTGGTTTATCCCCTCAATGTCGTATCGGATTTGTGTGGCTTCATGTGTGTTATCAGCCTCACTCCGGCTTTTCTAAGCAGCTTGTTGCCAGGTAGTAGCAGGTGGGTGTGAATTCCCAGCGGTCCAGACTCTCTTTTCAATCCCAACTAATGGCTTCAGGGGCGGCGTGTTCGGGCCTCTCTACGCTAAGCTTTTTTTTTCGAGACTGGAGCGATTCAGGGATCTCATTTGCATGCACTTCTTAGAGTGAAACGGTTGTGGGAATGGGATGGGGGTTTGTGTGTGTGTGTCGGTGGGGTGTTTGATTCGAAACTGATTCGAAACGCTCGATCGTGTCGAGAAAGATCGATGCCCCCCGGAGTGTCTTGTTTGGATGGACGTCGGGGGAATCGACGGCGAAAGAAAGAAGAGTCAGAAAGAGGGCGGGGTCAGGAGTGATGGCTACGGAAAACAAGAAGTGGGTGTTAATGAGCGAGAAAGTTTATTGGCTTTGCGGCACGTCGGCTTTATTGAAGTGGGACCGCCGCAACATGTAATTAGTGGATATTGATGCAAACGAGTTGCTCCCTACTCGCATGCCCGAGACTTCATATGGATTTTTGCCAGGTTATTTTTTATTAGATCCATTTATTAGAGCCATTATTAGATTGTGTAATACCGGTCTATCGCTTTAGGCGTACTATGAGGCCGCGTTGCTTCGATTAAAGTTTTTGGGGCTTGAAAAAAAAGTGCAGGTTTCGACTCGGCTATGAAAAAAAACGGATCAGGCCGCTCTATTAGCCGTGGAACACCTTTTCCTCCCAAAACGTTAGTCGAGTAGCGCGGTCGCGTAAACGCGGTTATCTTTGAATTGTCGCTCATTTTTGAGAACGGCGCGAAACAGAGGTCAATCTGGTCTGATCCGCTTTTCTTGTTTTTTTTTTTTTGTTTTGTTTTTTTTTACCGAAAAAATCTGCAGCCTCTGCACCGAATGCACGCGGCTCTCCGAGTACCTTTTCTTCTGCCGAAGTGGGATCATTATAGCTATTTCATGCGGTTCGAGGGCGAAGAGGGAGAAACTCGGATGAAGTGGGACTTGAAGTGCGCTTTCTGACTGTGCTTCGCTAGCAATTAGTACTCCATCATCTCTACCTCCTATTCATCTGTTTAATTACCCACACGATAGCAACTTGATTTTTGTGTGTTTCGCCATTCCGCTACCTCGAAGGTAGTTCGTCCCAGACGTCTCATTTTCTCCTGACTAATCAGCTCATTCGGAAGCGGAAAAAAAAAAAAGGGAAGCCGCTTTTGATTCCTCGTGTACCTTGAGAAGAGTTAAGATTGCAGAGCAACTTTTCTTTTTTCTTTTTACACTTTACTCATCTAACAATTTGTGCGGTCTGGTTTGTACATCATGCTGCTTTAGATTGTTGCTGATGGCAGTTGTGTAGCTAATTACTCCATTGCAATTCTCTCCTCTGATTGACTTTTCCTTCTCTGACGGTGCGCGGTGGAAAATGGCCGTATCAAACGTTCAGCAATTCGGAAAGGCTTCGTCTATTAAAGCATCCGCATCAATCATATTTACAGCAGCCCTTCTTCTCGCTATTGTTTTTTTTCTTCTTTTCACCGTTATCAATTAAAAATGACAAAGCACTCATTTCTCATTTCTCAGATAGGAAAAAATTAAAAAAATAAACATAAATACAATTTGAATTCATCTGTTATTCATAAGCTCTGGAGATGCAATTAGATGATAATGACAAATTCATTTTATTTTATTTTTAATGATTATGATGCTTGTGACAAATAGAGCTTAGAGCATATGTACTGGAATTTTGGAGGAAAACTCATAAAAGAAGAAATGGTATTATTATTATTATTATTATTATTATTATACTAATGCACACACACAAACACACACACATGCTGTATCGTGTGCTTTGTTTATACTGTAGGGTTTATTTGTTTTAATGAGAAAATTTACAACAATAATAATAATAATAATAAATAATAATAATAATAATAATAATATTTGAATGCAAAATTGGAATGCATCATATATGTATATAGTGTATGCTATATATACTGTAGGATTGATTGATTGATTGATTGATTTATTTAGCCGCTGCTTTTGCTGTTGATGGTGATGCTGATGACGACTATTATTAATATTATTATTATTATCATCATCCACATAAAAAATAAACCCTACTGTATAAATAAATTACACAGTATATGATTATGCAGAGTGTGTCTGTGTGTATGTATGTATAGTGTGTATATATACACACACACTGTATATATATTGCGTGTGTATTTTTATACAAAGTTTGACTGCAAAAGCGGAATGCAGCACATATGCATGTACTGTAGAGTTTATTTGTTTGTTTGTTTGTTTGTTTGTTTATAAATGTATGATAGCGATGATTATTATTATGATTATAACTATTATCAGCATCATACCTTTAAATTACCATACGCCCAATGTAGAAACTGTGTTCACTACATTAGAATGAGTTCAGTGTTTGTAGCCAGTGTGTTTAGCAATCAGTCTAACATATTGAAATTCATGGCGATTCCCTATAAGGAATTAATGTTCCCACTGTTTGGGAAATAAAGGACATGCTAGCAGTGGTGAAACGTTGCTCTACCAAGGCTTCGCTATCAATCGAATTTGTTCAGACCACCAGCAACAGTTTCCGAAAGAATTTTTTTTGACCAAGTAAGACCTTTATCCTTGCTGGTTTTCTTTTAGAAACAAACAAGTGATCGCCTTTTGTGCTTAAAAAAAAAAAAAAAAAAAAAGCCCCTGATATACGCACATACAATAAACACTCTGGAAATGAGGTTGTTGTTTGTCTCTGCTGTAGAGGCTTTTAGAAGCAGGAAATCGATCAAATGTCAAGCTGCATGTGTGACTTCACACAGTCACAATTAGTGGGATGTTAAACTGTGTGCTTGTTTTTGGTCGCATTGAACTGGTGCATTAATTAAAATGAAAAGAAACAAAATTCTGGATTCAACATTTCATTTATTATTATTATGTATTTATTTATTTATTTTTTTTTATCATTATTATTTATTTTCATCATATTTTCTTGCTAGCACTTTAGTTTGGTCCTCAAAGTTTTTTTTCTCCATGTTTTCTACCCATCTTGTGATCTGATTGGATCACTTGAATACTTACCGTATTTTTCGGACTATAAGCTGCTACTTTTTTCCCACGTTTTGAACCCCGCGGCTTAAACAACGAAGCGGCTAATTTATGGATTTTTCCTGGGTTTTTCACAAACTTCAAGCCGAAAAACTGAACTCCATAACATTAGACCAATGAAATTTCCGAACGGAAACGAAAAAACGCACCTCACCTGTGTTCTGAGCTGCACGGCATCGGGAGAAAAAACTTCCATCGGGTGTTTTTTAAATGCACAACGATGCCAAAAGATAAACTCTCAAGAGAAATAGTTGTAAAAGGAAGGAGGAAGACAGTGAACAATTACTTTCTTGGTCGGCTACTGTTTAGATACAAGCCGTTGTAACGCGTTGAGTCTGGGTGAAGGGAGAGCTCGCTAACTCCAGTTACAACAGAAATCATAAAAGCACAGACAGGTTTCCAAACTTGTGCTTTTTTTTTTCTTTCTTGGCAACAGCGTTATGGGTTAGTCAAAGAAACTCAGAAATGAGCATCAGAAAATAAGGACATATTCCTCGGTCTTGCACACATGCAGTAATACCGGAAAAAATGCGGCGGCAGGCTATTCCCAAAATACCGCTCTGCTCTTAAAGGAGCCACAACATATTTCACCCGTTACACCGTGTAACAGACACTGTCTTTCGCAAAGCTTTTCGCAAAAAAAGATGCAGTATCTGTCAATAATGTTACTGTTTTTGAGACACATACATGTTCCTTTAAAAATGTTCTAGGTGAACAAACTAGATACAAAACACATAAGAATTGAACAGTGAATGATTGGAAGAAAGTTTAGTTGAAAATGTGACATTTTTGGCTCCAGCAGAAGATTGTATGTAAGGTGAAGAACTGGAGAGATGTTAGCAGATGGAAGGTTAATGGTTTGGGGTTGTTTTGGAGCAGGAAATGGATTGCAAACTTATTCTGGGTTAAAGGAATACTAAACCAACATGGCTACGATTCCATTCTTTAACTCGCTAACTGGAACCAAATTCAACGTTTAAAAAAAATAATGACCTGAAATATACGTCCAAACTCTGTAGGCGTTATTTCGAGGAGGAACAGTTGCCTGAAGTGTTATCTATTATGAAACAGCCTGCGCAGTCACCTAAATCCTATTGATCTGCTCTCCGATGAACTGGATTGCAAAGTCAGAAAGAAAAGTACAACTAGTGAAGAAGACCTTCGGCAAGTTTTACAAGAGACACAGCGAAGTAATCCCGCTGAATGTTCGGAGAAACGAACTGCCCAGATGCCCAGAGTGTGTAAAGCTGTTAATCATGTTAAAGGAGGGTTTTTCATTGTAAATAAAGTTGAACATCTGGACCTTTATATATTTGGTCAAAGTAAATCTTCATAGCATTAAACGACCTACTTGCATAGAAACAAATGTGCATATGTCTCTCGAAAAACGTTTCCATACTTTGCCAGGCAAACAAGGATACTTGACACTTAGCTGCAAACTAGTTAAATAGTAAACAAATAAACTACTAGAAAAACGAAGTGGAAAAAAGAATCGAATTGCATAAAACAACCGAATGTGCTAGATATGCAAGTTTTCTCCCCTCCCTCTAGCATTCTGAATCGTCCCCATGCCGCTGCTGAGGTTTATTGAAGATTCATATTGAAGATTAACAGCTGGATAAGGATTGTAACAGAGAAAGCTTGGTCAATTAGTATCGGTATCACGTCTAAGGGAGAGAGTCAGCATGCGGGACCACTGATGTTATAATCCTTTAAAGAAACATAAGCGTCTCTCGATTGATTCACATCACCATTACAGTAGCACATAAGGCACACACTATATACAGTACACCCCTCACATTTCAGCAATATTTGAAGTATATCTTCTGAAGGCATAATACTTTAGAAATGAAACTTGGATATGTTTTAGAATAGTCAATGTGCAGCTTACCCTAACCAAAATCTACTGTTCTCTGAAAATAACTCTACAACAAAAGTGAGTACACCCTAAGGGATAATGGCTGTATGTCATGTAACCATGCAAAGCCACATGTCCTAATCGGTTAAAATGTGGTGCTTTGAATACAATTCTCACATACTGAACACTGGACGTTTAACATTGCACCTCATAGCAAAGACTCTCTGAGGATTTGAGAATTAAAATTGTTGCTCTCCACAAAGATGGCCGAGGCTGCAAAAAGATCGGTAACACAGCACAGTGGCCAGGGTGATACAGAGGTTTTCCAGGATGGGTTTCCCTCAGAACAGGCCTCACAAGGGTCTATAAAAGAAGTTGAGTCCTCATGCTGTGTGTCAGGTGCAGAAGTTGTTTCCAAAAAACAGAAGCATGAGTGCTGTCTGTTTAATAAAGACGGTTTGCATGGCCGTCATCCCATTAGGAAGCCTCTTCCAAAGCTGGATTAAAAAAAAGCTCGCAAACAGTTTGCTAAAGACAATCTGTCCAAGAGCATTAATTACTGGAACCATGTCCTGTGGTCTGATAAAACTAAGATAAACTTGTTTGGCTCAGATGGTGTCCAGCATGTGTGATACCCTGGTGAGGAGGACCAAGAAAATTGTGTGTCTTGCTTACAGTAAAGCATGGTGGTGGCAGCATTATGGTCTGGGGCTGCATGAGTGCTGCTGGTACTGGGGAGCTGCGGTTCTTTGAGGGGAAACAAGAATTACAACATGTACTGTGACATTCTGAAGCAGAACATGATGTATTCCCTTCAGAAACTGGGCTGAACGACAGTTTTCCAACATAACAATGACCCCAAACACACCGCCAAGATGACAACTCCTTTGCTAATGAAGCTGCAGGTGAAGGTAATGGGGTGGCCAAGTATGTTTCAGACCCAAATTCTATTGAGCACCTGTGGGGCTCCTCAAGTGGAAGGTGGAGAAGCGCCATGTGTCTAACACGCCATGTGTCTAACATGATGTCAAACTATTAAAATATTCAACATATTTACATTTTTATCTGTTCTAAATGTACCTTTAATAGTTTTTGATACTCTTATCAAAATGGACCTGGACAAATATGGATGATTCATGTAAATGTTTTAAAGTAATTATGGTATTTTAAATGATATAAATCATCAGGACACCAAAAGGAACTTTTGCTATGTTTCCACACGGACGGTTTTAATTTCCTCTTCTTTTCTATTTATTTATATTTTTAAAAAAAAGGTAATTAACGAGTTCATTTGGACAGCCCTAATATTTGTGTGTGTGTATATGTGTGTAATATATATATATATATATATATATATATATATATATATATATATATATATATATATATATATATATATATATATATATATATATATATATATATAAATAAATATACACATACACGCATATACACACTTCCATGAGAAGGTGTTTCTCATGGATGTTGTCCATGTCATGTTGTCCTTTGGTAGGTGGATGACCTGAAGGCCAAGTTGGCTGCCCAGGAGGTGGACCTGAAGCAGAAGAACGAGGATGCAGACAAGCTAATTCAGGTGGTGGGGGTGGAGACTGAGAAGGTGAGCCGAGAGAAGGCTGTGGCTGATGAGGAGGAGCAGAAGGTGGCCAGCATCGCCGAAGTGGTAGGCAGAAAGCAGAGGGACTGCGAGACGGATTTGGCCAAGGCTGAGCCTGCTCTCATAGCAGCCCAGGATGCTCTCAACACACTTAACAAGGTTAAACGCAACACAACATTTTTTTCCTACAATTTGGCTCAGAGTTATGGAATTGCTATAAAGGGTTTTTACATGCAAACAAGTTAGGACATGGTAGTATATCTTTACCTCAGGTTCAAATCCTATGTGGCAAAATATTATTTGTCATTATAAACTAAGGACAAAGTAATCATTTATTTGTTCATGTTATAGTTGCTACAAAATCCTTTTTTATATTCTCCATTTCCTTATATCTCAGCATTGTTCAGTCCATAAATCTGATTGGTTAGTAGTTAAAAGTGCTATTAATGCCCTAATTCTCCTTTTTTATTTCAATTTATTGACTTTTTTTTTTTTTTTTTTACAATTTATTGACTCTATAAACCCAATATTAAAAAGAACAAATGGTCAGGGCCTGAAACTATACACACTGAGACTTAATCATGAAACTTTTTGGGCTTGTTACAGTATGTCCTTACAATACGGACAAAAGATTGTGGACACTTCATCATACAATTGGTATAAGCTTTTTCTAACCATCCCATTCCTCATTTAATCCCCATTTGCTGTTAAATAACTTTAAATCATCTTAAAGGTGTTTGAGGGTTGAGGTCAGAGCTCTATAGCAGGAGATCTTCGATTTCAACCCATGTAAAGCATGCCTTCATGGCGTGGGCTTTTGGCACAGGGGCATTATAATGCTAGAAAAGGTTTGGGTCTCCTAGCTGAAGTGAAGGAAAAATTTAAAGCTACTGCAACCAAAGACATCCTATAGAGTTTTGTGCCTCCATCTTTATGGTAGCAGTTTGTTAAAGAACCACATCTGGCTGGAAAAGACAGGGGTCCCTATACTTTTGTTCATATGGTGTATATTTTGGCAGCTTTACCCACAAGCTGAGAAAACCAAACTGTAGAGAGCAAGTAGCACAGTTCTGATGTAAACAAGCGGTAACGCTGAATGAAAGTTAAAGGTACACGTGACAAGTTGTACTTACTTGACTATTCAACATAAATACAATAAATATTTTCTTTACGATGATCAATTATACACACAAGTGCCTCCGTATGCTAGCATATGACAACACTTTTACTCTATTTCGCATCGAATCTATATCGAGCAGCTCTGAACATGATTTGAAGATAACTGGAAACCATATGGAAACAGGGATATGCTGTTCCTTATGTTAACTAGCTTTTTTTTTTTTTTAAGGAAACTAGCTGGATCGTGTATTTTCACAGCTGTCCCTAGCAAGCTAGCTAACATGACAGAAATCCTCAGAGGACTTTATAATTTATATTTAGATCCCGAATGCTTGCCAGCTAGCTAACATGTGAACAGAATTTTTGTAATACTCTTTTAAATCATGTTTCATTGATGCTAAGCCTGGCCAGCTAGCTTAGCTAACCCTGTTGGTTCACTGGAAGTATTTGTTAGTCAAACTCATGAGTGCTTGATGCTAATGTTAGTCACATGGGCAATGTAGCCTAAGCTAAAGTGATAGTAAGTTACATTAAATGGCTATAACTTCAACTAATCTTTCCAAATTGCTAATCTAAGCTGAACTCTGACAGGATTTCTAAAAGTATTTGAAGTCATGCTTATTAATACACTATATGGACAAAAGTATTGGGACCCCTGACTATTCCAGCTAGGTGTGGTTCTACTCCAAACTGTTACCACAAAGTTGAAGGCACACAATTGTATTTAGGATGTCTTTGGATGCAGTAGCATGAGATTTTCCCTTCACTTGAACTAGGAGACCCAAACCTCTTCCGGATGGCAATGCCCCTGCACACAAAGCCAGCTCTATGAAGATATGATTTACATAGTTTGGAGTTAAAGATCTTGAGTGGACCCCAGGCCTCCTCACCTCACCCTACTTAAGTACCTGACTTTACTAACACCAGTGCGACTTAATGAATCCCCACAGATCTCCACGAACACACTCCAAAATCTGGTAGAACATCTTCCAAGAAGAGTTAAGGTTTATATAAGAGCGAACAGGGACTAAATGTGAAATAGGATGTTTAGAAAGCTAATCTTATTGTGAGGTGTCCACATACTTTTGGCCATGTGTGTCTGTAATCGTCACTGCTGAATCTTAAATAGATTGAAAAAAGAAAAGGAAACTGAATATAATCATGAACCTACACCTAGTTAGAAATGCTTGAAGAGGTGTCTTTTGAGTTTATATAATCTCTCTCTCTCTCTCTCTCTCTCTCTCTCTCTCTCTCTCTCTCTCTCTCTCTCTCTCTCTCTCTCTCTCTCTCTCTCTCTCTCTCTCCCTCCCTCCCCTCATGCGGCTCATTTGCTAATTGGCAAGACACCAGCACAGTGTCATTTTCTTTTCCACTCCTGCTTTTTTTGCTGCTTCAGACAAGAATATTTATTTATTCAGTTGTATAGTACCTGCTAAATGATGCCCCAAAAAAAGTGTCATATCAATTACTCTTGGGAAATTGCACGAAGCGAACCTTTGATTAAATGTAATCTGCTTATCACATGGTGTGAGTTTGGTGATTAAATAAATCATTAGTGTGCCGAAAACACTGAAATTCTGCGCCCAATGATGACTGATGGCGGTAATGGTGAGAGAAAAAAAATAAATCATTAGCAAACCTAGCATTTTCTGGATTAGCATAGCAACCAGATAAAACATTGTTGACATGCAAATGTTTGAGTTTTCTGTGTATATGCATTTTTGTGACTCAAAGGCTGGTCTGTAGACCAAACATTCCAAAAATCATTAAATTGAGAGTAAATGCTCTTTATTAAAAAATAAATAAATATGGAGATGTTAAGCTGATATTTGTTACAGTTTTTCAATGTCATCATTCTTCTATTTAGAACAATCTGACTGAGCTAAAGTCCTTCGGCTCTCCTGTGGCCGCCGTCACCAACGTGACAGCCGCTGTCATGGTTCTAATGGCTCCTGTTGGCAAAGTTCCAAAAGACCGAAGCTGGAAAGCAGCCAAAGTCATGATGGCTAAAGTCGATGCCTTCCTGGACTCCCTGATCAATTTCAACAAGGAGAACATCCACGAGAACTGCCTGAAAGCCATCCAGCCCTACCTGCAGGACCCGGAGTTTAAACCGGAGCTGGTGGCCGCAAAGTCCAACGCTGCGGCCGGCCTTTGCTCTTGGGTGATCAACATCGTAAAGTTCTACGAGGTTTACTGTGAAGTGGAGCCCAAGAGACAAGCCTTGAACAAGGCGAACGCGGAGCTAGCTTCTGCTCAGGAGAAACTCTCCGTCATTAAAGCAAAAATCAATGTAAGTCACCTCTACCGGGAGGCTCTTTTTTACGTCTGGGACATTTTTGAAGCATTGTTACCTCTGCAGAAGCGATTCAGAAGATGTTTTCAGTTCAATATTTCAAAATGATAAAGCTGCATGTATTTATTTATTTCATTAAATTTTTTTCCCAGCTGCTTGTTATGTTTGTCCCTCTGGTTATTATCGCTGCAGCGAGGATTCGCCAACACTTTCGCTAACTTTTCAAGGCTGCAAAGAGTCCAAACAAATACCTTGTTTATTCTCTTACGCAGATAGCGTTTAGTAGCGTTCATTACTTTCCTTTTGTCTCCCTCTCTCTCTTTTCTCTCGCTCTTTCTTTTAACAACCTCTATTCCTCCTCTCCCCCGACAGCTCCTTAATGAGAACTTGGCGAAGCTGACAGCAAAATTTGAGAAAGCCACAGCAGACAAGCTGAAGTGCCAACAAGAGGCCGAGACCACAGCACGCACAATTTCTCTTGCCAACCGCCTGGTGAGAACCTACCACACACACACACACACACACACACACACACACACACACACACACACACACACGTATATGTTTTTTTGGCACTATTGCCTTGTTCTCCTCTGGAAGCCAGTGAATTCCTATGAAGATTTTGATGATGAGGAAAAGTCCATTCAGGTAATTTTGGCAGTTTAGGTCTTAATTACACAACGTGCACAGCGGACAGGTGGATAGATCCGTCAATCAAAGCCCCGTGAGCTAACTCTCAGGTCGTTACTCTTTCCTAATCCGAGCCAACCATGGAACCAGTTAAAAAGATGTTTCCAGAACAATTTTCTTTAAACTGTTACCAATGGGCTCAGCTACAAAATAAAATTCATATCCGATTAAAGTAAATCGTTCTCTCTTCGCAGGTTGGAGGATTGGCATCGGAGAACGTGCGCTGGGCCGAGGCAGTGGCAAACTTTAAGCACCAGGAGAAAACCCTGTGTGGAGATGTTCTTCTCATCACCGCGTTTGTTTCTTATCTGGGCTATTTTACCAAGCGCTATCGCCACGAACTAATGGATAATAACTGGAGGCCTTATCTTAGCCAGCTTACGGTGGGTTCATTTCAATGCCTGTTAAATCTTGTTAACTGTTTACCCCTAAACTTGTTGGCATTCCTTCTCAAGGCTGCTCTTACGCTCTTAGACACCAACAGCAGCTTTCCTGTAATGACTGCAGCTTAATAATGTTTGTCGAAGTTAATTTTTTCCAACATTGTTGTTTATTCTTAGAAACAAAACCCAGTGTCATGACTCGCTTAGATTATTTTTTTTCCACCAGGTGCCTATACCAGTCACACCAGGTCTGGACCCTCTGTCTATGCTAATGGACGATGCCGATCTCGCCGCCTGGCAGAACGAAGGGCTTCCGGCTGATCGGATGTCCACTGAGAATGCCACAATCTTAACCAGCTGTGAGCGCTGGCCACTCATGGTGGACCCCCAACTGCAGGGGATTAAATGGATTAAGAACAAATATGGAGATGACCTTCAGGTCATTAGGATTGGACAAAGAGGGTAACAAACAAAACTAGCTGTTATAGTAGAGTGCAATTTGGAAAAATGTATTTTCTTTTCATTCCTCTTAATGGCATCCGTTCTTTCTATTCAGGTATCTAGACTCGATCGAGAGGGCCTTATCTGCAGGTGAGGTCGTCCTCATTGAAAACCTGGAGGAGACTGTTGATCCTGTGCTTGGGCCCTTGCTCGGTAGAGAAACAATCAAGAAAGGGCGGTAAGTGTTGTGAAAATCTAAGTAGAATTCATTCAGGAGAAAGCCCCCCACTTTTCCAGAGATTTACTGTATACCATTAAACATAGGAGCTAGTAAGTTTCGCATTAATTTTTTCATAAAGCGATTCTCGAGACGAGATGTTTTGTTATAAATGTAGGAGGGTCTGTGAGACAATTGTAGCACACCCGTTTTACTGGTTTCCTCCAGTTACATAAAGATCGGCGACAAGGAATGCGAGTACAACCCTAGTTTCCGGC